>NW_019154093.1:59238216-59479086 GCF_002288905.1 Enhydra lutris kenyoni
TCTAACTGGTGTAAGGTGGTATCTCAATGCGGTTTTAATTTGAATCTTCCTGATGGCTAGTGATGATGAACATTTTTTCATGTGTCTGATAGCCATTTGTATGTCTTCATTGGAGAAGTGTCTGTTCATATCTTCTGCCCATTTTTTGATATGATTGTCTGTTTTGTGTGTGTTGAGTTTCAGGAGTTCTTTATAGATCCTGGATATCAACCTTTTGTCTATACTGTCATTTGCAAATATCCTCTCCCATTCCGTGGGTTACCTCTTTGTTTTTTTTGACTGTTTCCTTTACTGTGCAGAAGCTTTTGATCTTGATGAAATCCCAAAAGTTCATCTTCGCTTTTGTTTCCTTTGCCTTTGGAGACATATGTTGAAAGAAGTTGCTGTGGCTGATATCAAAGAGGTTACTGCCTATGTTCTCCTCTAGGATTCTGATGGATTCCTGTCTCACGTTGAGATCTTTTATCCATTTTGAGTTTATCTTTGTGTACGGTGTAAGAGAATGGTTGAGTTTCATTCTTCTGCATATAGCTGTCCAGTTTTCCCAGCACCATTTATTGAAGAGACTGTCTTTTTTCCACTGGATATTTTTTCCTGTTTTGTCGAAGATTATTTGACCATAGAGTTGAGGGTCCATATCTGGGCTCTCTACTCTGTTCCACTGGTCTATGTGTCTGTTTTTATGCCAGTACCATGCTGTCTTGGTGATCACGGCTTTGTAGTAAAGCTTGAAATCAGGTAACGTGATGCCCCCAGTTTTATTTTTGTTTTTCAACACTTCCTTAGCGATTTGGGGTCTCTTCTGATTCAAGAGGAATGTATTTTTTAAATTTTATTGGTGAAAGAATGAGAAAAATGTAGGAATAATTTATAAGAACTGTTTTTGTTTTTAACTTGACTTTGGTTATGGCATATTTACATCATGCAAAATTAAGATTTAAAATAAAGCAGGTAATTGATAAAGTGAGATTACTCTCTAATACTGGAGAAAAGAGGTATGTCTTCTTTACAGAAGTGAATTAGGTATGTGCTTTTTTGGATAGGTTTAGGGGAAGAATAAGTTGAGGAATTTCATGTTTGTAGCTCTGTTTTCTCTGAAATAAACCTCTGTCTTTGAGTGCAGAAGTTGCATGACCAATAGACCTTCCACCAAGTTCCTGTTCTTGAAGGTTTGTACGTAACAAAAGTGATTTTTTTTAAAAGAAAATAATTTTTGTTGTGCATTAATAACTTTGCATGTATGTCTCAGTATAGCACCTAAGCTTTTTGAAAAATATGTGAGTGTCAACTTTCTCCTGATTTCAAGTTCCCAGAGGCCAGGAGACCAGATCTTAATAATTTTGAACTTTCAGTTCTCTGAGGAGTGGCCAGCACATGTACCACTTAACTATTCCTGGGAGAGATTTTTCTTTTTTTTCCTTTAGAATTAGTTTTCTAATACCAAGGTGCTCTAAATGTACAGGAACTAAATAAACCAATTTTCATTGAGAAGAGAGTGTCATTCCCTCCTGTCCTCAACATTAATCTTTTATGAGTGCTTGAACCCCTCTGTTGACTTTCTGCAATCCGCACAAATTCTCCATTCGTAGGTAGATAGCATTTTATGCACCTCTGGTTAAGAGCACTAACCTACTGGAAAATGGTCAGCAAAATTAAAGGGCAACCTTTGGAATGGAACAAGGTATTTGCAAATGACATATCTAATGAAGGGTTAGTATTCAAAATCTATAGAGAACTTACCGAACTCAATACCTAAAGAACAAATAATCCAGTTAAGAAATGGGCAGGAGACATGAATAGACATTTTTCCAAAGAAGGACTATGGATGGCTTACAGACACATGAAAAGATGCTCAACATCATTCATCATCTGGGAAATACAAATCAAAACTACAATGAAGTACCACCTCACATCTGTCAGAATGGCTAAAATTAACACTGTAGGAAAAAACAGATGTTGGCAAGAGTGGAGAGAAAGGGGAACCCTCTTACACTCCTGGTGGGGATGCAAACTGATGCAGCCACTCTGGAATAGTATGGAGGTGCCTCAAAAAGCTAAAAATAGAACTACTTGAAGATCCAGCAAGTGCACTACTAGGTATTTACCCAGAGGATACAAAAACACTGATTTGAAGGGACACATGGACCCTGATGTTTATAGTAGCATCAATAATAGCCAAATTATGGAAAGAGCCCAAATGTCCATCAGCTGATGAATGGATAAAGAAGAGGTGGTGTTGTGTGTGTTTGTACACACACACACAGACAATGGAATATTACTTAGCCATAAGAAAGAATGAAATCTTGCCATATGAAATGATGTGAATGGAGCTAGAGTGTTATTTTGTTAAGCAAAATAAGTCAGTCAGTGAAAGACAAATACCACATGATTTCACTCGTATGAGGAATTTAGGAAACAAAACAGATGAACATAGGAGAAAAAAAAATGAGAGAGGTGAACCATAAAACAGATTCTTAGCTATAGAGAACAAACTGAGGGTTGCTGGAGGGGAGGAAGATGGGGGGCGCTTGTTGTGATGAGCACTGGGTGTTACTTGTACGTGATTAATCACTAAATTCTAGAAACTAATATACTGTTATGTTAACTAACTAAAATTTAAATAAAAACTTGAAACAAAACAAAAAAAAGAGCATTTACCTGTTGCTGAAAATAGACTTATACTAAATTTCAAAACGTTCTCATAATATAGTTTCGGATCCTAACACCATTACCTGTTAAACATAAATTAACATCAACAAATATCTGTTGGTTTCCACTCTTGAATACTTGGTACTATATGCTATGGAGAATTCGTTTTCTTATTTGTTCAGCAAATATTATTGAGGACTTCCTATGTGGGACATTGTCTTAGATGCTAGAAATACATTGTTGAACAACATAGCCATTTACTCTGCCTTTGTGGGGTAAGCAGTATTTTGAAGGGGTCACACAAACTCACACACAGAACAAGTAAACACAGCATCATCAGTTTCTTGTTTTTGCTACAACTGTTTAACCTGACTTTAATCATGAGGAAGCAGTAAGACAAATCCAGAATGTGTAGCATGTTACCATTCAGCTTAGAAGTCAGAAGACAGTTGGTTTAAAAAAATACCCTGTTAAAATGAAACAAGGATACAGTTTAGATTAAAGGAAAGAGAAGAGACATGACAAAATACATGTGTGAATTTTGACTGGATCCTAGATTTTGAAAAAAGCTTTAAAGAACATTTTTGTGTCAAATGGAGTATTTGGACTGTACATTAGGCAGTAATAGTAATGTTAAATTTTCTGGGTTTGATAATAGTCTTGGGGCTGTATGGGACAAAGTTCATTCAGGGGTACATGCTGGTATTTATAGGTGAAGTGTCATGATGTCTGCAACTTTCAGATGAATCAGCAAAAAATGTGTGTGTGTATGGGAGTGAGAGAATTGTGTAATATTAATTGGTGAATCTAGGTGAGTATATTGATGGTTACTTTTTTCTGATTATATTTGGCAATTTTCAAAATAAAGAGTGGAGAAAAATGTAGTTACAGGTTATAATAAGGACTTTAAAGAACAAGAGTTCTCTCAACTATACAGAGAATACTGTAGAGTTCAGCTACTTTAAAAGAGTTACTTAGAAGAATCAGCTATGCAAAGAATGCAGGAGTGGGGAAGGAAGTTTTGTTAGTAGGCATGGTATCTATGGATGTCTTGGGTGGGAAAGATCTTGGTTTTTGAAGAATTGAAAAAAGTCCTGTATGGCTAGATCTTAAGATGCCAAGATATATTTTACATTAGCTACAAAACTTGTAATGCTGTATTTGTAGCCTTTTTAGCCTAGTAAATATCTTTAAAAAAATTCATTATGGAAAATTTATTTTTAATTAAAAATTTTAATTAAGTTTTTGTTTTAATTCCAGGATTGTTAACATACAGTATTATATTAGTTTCAGCTGTACAATATAGTGAGTCAATAATTTCATGTATCACCTAGTGCTCATCATGACAAGTGCACTCTTTAATCCCCATCACTTTTTTAATCCCCATCACCTATTTAACCCATCCTCCTACCCACCTCCCCTCTGGTAACCATCAGTTCTCTATAATTAAGAGTCTCTTTTCTTGGTTTTTCTCTCTTTCTCTCTTTTTTCCTTTGCTCATTTGTTTGTTTCTTCAATTTCACAATTGAGTGAAATCATATGGTATTTGTCTTTCTCTGACTGACTGACTTTGCTTAGTATTATACTCTCTAGCTCCATCCATGTCCAGCATAGTAAATATTTCAGAACGTTTTAGTTTTGTTGTTTGAACTATTTATAAAGTCCTTTTGTATTTAT
Organism: Enhydra lutris kenyoni; assembly: GCF_002288905.1. Taxonomy (NCBI): domain Eukaryota; kingdom Metazoa; phylum Chordata; class Mammalia; order Carnivora; family Mustelidae; genus Enhydra; species Enhydra lutris. Next base: position 59,242,543 of record NW_019154093.1, read on the forward strand.
CTGCATGTGACTCTTACGTGCAGAGCTCTGGAAAAATAAACTGCAGACAGATGTCCTTGAGTTTTTGTGTCAAAATCAGGGGCAGCCAGCTATTTCTATCCTAGGAAACTTAACTGAGTTGAATCATCTCTATAAATGACTTTCATGGGGTGCCTGGGTGGCTCAGTGGGTTAAAGCCTCTGCCTTCGGCTCAGGTCATGGTCCCAGGGTCCTGGGATCGAGCCCTGTATTGGGCTCGGCGGGGAGCCTGCTTCCCCCTCTCTCTCTGCCTGCTTCTCTGCCTACTTGTGATCTCTGTCTGTCAAATGAATAAATAAAATCTTAAAAAAAAAAAGAAAGAAAAGAAATGACTTTCATTACTGGTAGACTTAAATTAGGCCAGTAAAAGCCTTGTGGCTAAATATACTATGGACAAGAGTCTTGATAATGGCAACGAATCTCATTTCACCAGTTGCTAAGTCTGACAATATTTTTGGCTTTGCCGTTGTTTTTTATGACCAGTTTATAATCGGGATCCCAAATGACAAATACCAAGAATAGCTTTGTCTAAGAGACAGTGTGGCTTGCTAGAGTTTACCATATATTGAGTCAAGAGCTTGGGGTTGTAATCAGGCATTATCTGACATTTTTAGAACTTCAAGAGAGTGATTCTACTTCTGAGTTACATGTTTTTTTTTGGTTAAGGGGAATAATCTTCTCTCTTCCTATCTTCTGACTTTGTTATCAGGAGAAAATGAGATGTGAACACTCTTGAGAAAGTTAAACATTATGTAGTAAGGTGATGTTATTTTCAAGCACTTTTAATCTGTCTGCTCTGCTACCCAAGATCCAGTTCATACTTCTAGGAATTGGAATGTTAAACTCTGGGGCAGAGTTAGTGACCTGAAGTAAGGATACCTCAGTTTTATTATTTCTTCCTCCCTGATCTGAGGACCAAATTCTGCAGGATTATAATGAAAATTTTGCACTTTCCATTCAGTTCATTTTCTCCTAAATTGTTAGTGTAGTTTCATACATGTATTGTAATCAACCTGACCGGTTGTAGATTTGAATATTTGCAGTTATCTGTGTTTTTATGTATATTATTGGCATTGTTGGTTTTGGTGTTTTAAATCTGTAGTTACCTGCTGTCCATCACATATACAAGATAACTGGTCATCTCACAACTAATATATCATCAGGAATCTGCAAGCTGATATCATTAGCTAGTTTTAAATTCTCATTGGGGAGACGTTTTGTTTTCTATTTGCACAAATAGTTCAGATGACCGTGGATTTTGTGTTGAATAGGCTTAACCAGTTATCTTTTTAATCCAGTACATTCCTGAAATCTGATACTGTCTCTGTGTGGTATTTCTGTGCCATTCTGATAATACTTGATATGTTATATCTAACAGTATCATTTGTAATTTTTTACAAGTTAAAATATTTTCTGAGATGCCTGGGTGGCTCTGTTGGTTAAGTGTATGCCTTTGGCTCAGGTCATGACCAAGGTGGGCTCCCTGCTCAGTGGGGAGTCTGTTTCTCTTTCCCCCTCTTCCCCTGACCCCTGCTCATGCTCTCTTGATCTCTCAAATAAACAAATAAAATCTTTTTAAAAAGTTACAGTCTTATATATTAAAAATTTTTGTGATCACAAAAATACTGTTTACTTGTTGCAAAAGTCTAAATATACAGAAGTGTTCTCTAAAGCTGAAATTTTATCATAGACTTTAAGGTATTTAGATATATTTTCTATAATTTCATGAAGAGAGCTAAAGCCACACTCATTGAAAGTGTAAACATCTTTGTCATTGCCTACCTATTAGGTGGCTAAACTGTTTTTAATTCTGGAGGTCTCTGGCTGAACTTGAGGTCTACGTGGAGACTGCTGGATTGCCTCTACTTTTAGTTTCAATTTTCAAGTGAGATGAAATTAAGTACATTTTTTAAAAGACTTTTTGGCTTTTGATTTCTACATTTAAATACATGAACAAATCTGGAGCTGTGTTTAGTAGAATATATGCATTCATAGGATTCATAGTAGAATATGTGCATTCATATTTGCTTGATGGATGGAGGACTTATTGACTGGCATGTATATTGTTAAGTATAGGCTTTCACTGATTTATTCAAGAGATAATTATTAAGTACCTACTTTGTGGCAGACACTAAGAAAAGTTTTAGAGATCTAGTGATAAGCAAAATATTTTCTTTCAGTTGTAATTTGAAATGCAATCAGATGTACATGAAGTCATTTAAGTTATACATTTCTAAAATATTGTTTGATTCAGCTTTTAATATACTTGTTATACAGAAGATTCTGAACTAATCATCAGTGTATGGAAGGAAGAGAGTAGGTTTCTTAGATTATGAATGTTTATGGTTAGGTTATTTTTCCTTTAGTTTCAATGATTTCTTTGTTTTTGTAGCAACAGCTTGTATTAATGTTCACATATTTCCCACCCCAAAACCTCCTTTGACATACTTAATGAGCCAAAATTTTAGAAAATGTAAGCTAAACTCATCCTATTAGTCTTTGCTTCTAAACCCTGTGGTCATAGGTGACTTTGGAATTGTTAACTTCGTTAAGCAGTTTATATTACTTATTTTACTTAACCGCTTAGGTACATACTACTGCCTCCTTTTTTTTTTTTTTTTTTTAAAGATTTTATTTATTTATTTGACAGAGATACAGCGAGAGAGGGAACACAAGCACGAGGAGTGGGAGAGGGAGAAGCAGCCTTCCTACCGAACTGGGAGCCTCATGCAGGGCTGGATCCCAGAATCCCAAGACCCTGGGATCATGACCTGAGCCGAAGGCAGATGCTTACCTGACTGAGCCACCCAGGCGCCCCTACTACTTCCTTTTTATTAGTTTTCTTAGTGGTCGTTCCTTGTTTTGTTTTGTTTTTTAAATGATACTCTTTTCTCTGAATTATCTTGTTTATTTCTGTGGTGACTTCTATCAGAGGATTTTTTTTGCCTGTTGTTCCAATAAGAGTTTTCCACAGATTCTCTGATTTGACTTTCATGAACCAAAACTGTCTTTGGCAGAGTGGAGATAGTGTACTGACGTAGGGTTACCAGCTTTTTATTTTGGAAAGTAAGAATGTTTTTAAAAACTACCACTTAACTACCTTTGTTTCACTAAAGAAAAGGTATTAAGAGTGTAAGAAGGATGTGCTCTCAAAATGCTGAACAGCTTAAGTGGATTAATTTAACTCAGTATATTGTCTTTGTTTTTCCTTATGTTGCTGTAGATTGACACAGATTTATGGACTTGATTAAATTTGAAAACCACTGCCATAAAACTGTAGTTTCTTGAGCTGATTGAGGGGGAGGTAGTGGTGAGTTCTTGTGGCCTAATGTTAGGGAAAAACTATAGTTTGTCTTAACATATCAAAGCTTCCCAGGTAGTTATGTGAAAAAGCTCCCTAGTTTACTCAGTATTAGAGCTCCATTTCACTTAATAAGTAAATTTTTTTTAATTAAAATATTACTTTCTAAGAGTGTGAAACATCAAGCTCTAGTTATAAAATTCTAAAAAGATAGGGGTTTTTTAATATGTTCCCTCTACATTTCTCAGAGGCACCAGCTTTTTAACTCTCAGCTGTTTCTTTGTATTTTTTTTTTTTTTAAGATTTTTGTTTATTTATTTGACAGAGAGATCACAAGAGATCACAGAGAGGCAGGCAGAGAGAGGGGGAAGCAGGCTCCCCACTGAGCCGAGAGCCCGATGCTCTATCCTAGGGCCCTGGGATCATGACCCAAGCTGAATGCAGAGGCTTAAGCCACCCAGGCACCCCTGTTTCTTTGTATTTTTAAGTAAGCATTGCATTGTTTGATTCATCAATTTTGGACTTTTTTTCAGTAATATTAGATGAGGAATTTCTCTGATAGCCTCTTCAAGTCTTTTAATATGCTTATATAAAAAATTTCCTTTGTGTGATTATATAAACATTGATAAATTGATAGAATATTGATATGGCAAAGTAATGGGTTAGGGTTAAATGAATTATTGCATGCAGAATTCTTAGAACAGTGCTAAACATTTCTTAGCTGTTTTTAGCTATTATTTCTGGGATTACATTTCTTCCACAACTGGATTTAAAATTTGCCTTATTAAAAAATAGAATGTGCTTAGTTTTCTTTGAACACTGAAATTGTCACACATCTTTCCACTATTCTGTAAAATGTCTTGAGTGTGCTTTTCCACACTGAATATCTGTCCTGTAATTTATCAGTTACATTTATTTTTCTTAGAGATACTCTCTTGGAGCTCTTCTGGAGTTCTTCTCTAATCTGGACTTGCTCTCTGGACTTAACTGCACAATTTAGTTTTGGGGCTTGACTTCACCCTGGGAATTCCTTTGTATCTCCCCTGTGTTGATTCCTTTGCATCTCATGTCTGCCTTTTTTTTTTTTCTTTTTCTTTTAAGAGATTTTATTTATTTGGTGGGGGTGACGGATAGCACAGAGGAAGAAGCAGATTCCCCACTGAGCAGAGAGCTCAACACAGGGCTCCATCCCAGGACCCCAAGATCATGACCTGAGCCGAAGGCAGATGCTTAACCAGCTGAGCCACCCAGGTGCCTCTCACGTCTGCCTTTTTGGTTTACCGCCTCTCTTTGATATCTTCTGTTAAGGCCCGAAGAGTGTGTGTTTGGGTGATAAATTTTCATAGACTTGTGATTCCATAAGTTTGTACATTATGGTATGTTTACCACAAGTGTAGCTACTGTCTGTCCCAATATATTGCAGTTACAATATCATTGACGGTAGTCCTTATGCTGTGCCTTTTATTCCCATGACTTATTTATTCCATAACTGGAAGCCTGTATCTCCTACTTCCCTTCACCCATTTTGCCCAGCCCCCACCCTTCCCCTCTGGCAACTATCAGTTTTTTCTCTGTATCAATAGGTCTGATTCTTTTTAATTTTTTCCCTTTTGGGGAGTAGGGAGAGGGAGAGAATCTTTAGCAGACTCCTTCTGAGCACAGAACCAGATGTGGGACTCAATCTCAGGATCCTGAGATCATGAACTGAGCCAAAACCAAGAGTCAGATGTTTAACTAACTGAGCCACCCAGGTATCCTGGGAGAGAGAGAATCTTAAGCAGGCTTCACACCCAGCATGGAGCTGGAGGTGGGACTCAATCTCACACTGCTGAGATCATGACCTGAGCCCAAAATCAAGAGTCATAAGCTTAGCCAACTGAGTTCCTTCCCTACCTTCTTCCATCCTTTTGTCCTCTTCCTCCCTCCCCTCTCCACGTCTTTCCTCTCTTATGAGTGAAATCATACGGTATTTGTCTGTTTCTGACTTATTTCATTTAGCAAAATCCCTGGAGATCCATGCATGTTGTCTAAGATAGCACAATATTGACCTTTTGATGGCTGTGTAATATTCCTGTGTGTGTTTCACATTTTTATTGATTCATTTATTGATGGACATGGGTTGCTTCTGTACCTTGCTATTATAAATGATGCTGCAATGAACATAGGGACACATAAATCTTCGAATTAGTGTTTTCTTTGAGTAAATACTCAGTAGTGGAATTACTGGAGCATATGGTATTTCTATTTTTAATTTTTTGAGGAACAGCCATACTGTTTCCACAGTGGTGTACCAGTTTATGTTCCTACCAGTAGCTCATGGGGGCTCCTTTTCTCCACATTCTCCCCAACAGTTGTTATTTCTTGTGTTGTTGGTTTTTTTTGTAAATAATTTTAGCCATTTTTAACAGATGTTAAAGTTGTATCTCATTGTGGTTTTGATTTGCATTTCCCTGATTAGGGATGTTGAGCATCCTTTAAAAATACATGTTTTAAATCTTTGTTACTTCCGCCCCCACCCATTTTTGGGGGGAGATTATTTGTGGAAGAAACCAGTCATTTTTTTTTTTTAAGATTTTATCTATTTATTTGACAGACAGAGATCTACAAGTAGGCAGAGAGGCAGGGAGAGAGAGAGAGGAGGAAGCAGGCTCCTGCTGAGCAGAGAGCCCGATGCAGGGCTTGATCCCAGGACCCTGAGATCGTGACCTGAGCTGAAGGCAGAGGCTTTAACCCACTGAGCCACCCAGGCGCCCCTAATTTTTAAAGATTTTATTTATTTATTTGACAGACGGAAATCACAAGTAGGCAGAGAGGCAGGCAGAGAGAGAGGGGGAAGCAGGCTCCCCGCTGAGCGGAGAGCCTGATGCGGGGCTTGATCCCAGACCCTGAGATCACGACCTGAGCTGAAGGCAGAGGCTTTAACCCACTGAGCCACCCAGGCTCCCCGAAACCAGTCATTTGACATATAAATTTCCCAGCTTGGATTTTGCTGATTACATCCCCATTGTGCAATTGAATATCATTTCTCTGCATTTTCTATAAATTGTGGCTAGATGTAGAAGCTTATTCCAGATTGCTTGCTTTTTTTTTTTTTTTGGCATGACTACTTCATAGATGTGGTATGTTCTCCCAAGAAGCATTCAGTAGTTCTTTCTCTTGTGCTTTTAGAAGCCACTGGTACTCAGTACCTAGATCCATTTATTCATTAGGTGTTGAAAAATGATTTTTTAAAAGATTTTATTTATTTATTTGACAGAGATCACAAGTAGGCAGAGAGGCAGGCAGAGAGAGAGAGAGAGAGAGAGAGAGAGAAGGAAGCAGGCTCTCCGCTGAGCACAGAGGGGTCCTGGGATGGAGCCCTGTGTTGAGCTCTCTGCTCAGTGGGGAATCTGCTTCTTCCTCTGTGCTCTCCGTCACCCCACCAAATAAATAAAATCTCTTAAAAGAAAAAAAAAAAAGGCAGACATGAGATGCAAAGGAATCAACACAGGGGAGATACAAAGGAATTCCCAGGGTGAAGTCAAGCCCCAAAACTAAATTGTGCAGTTAAGTCCAGAGAGCAAGTCCAGATTAGAGAAGAACTCCAGAAGAGCTCCAAGAGAGTATCTCTAAGAAAAATAAATGTAACTGATAAATTACAGGACAGATATTCAGTGTGGAAAAGCACAGTCTTTTGGGGTTCTGTGGGACAAATGGGTTGCTTCTTAACATTCTTTTCTGCTGGGTGCTTAAGTTTAATCTTCCCCATTTTACCAGTGTTTATTATTCTTTCAGCTGCTTTCCATTTTCCTATATTGTGGTTTGGAGTTTCATGTATACTTTAGTATGATTGAAGATGGAGTGTGTTTTTGGTTTTTTTGTTTTGTTTTGTTTTGTTTTATGTTTTTGTTTTAAGTTTTTCTTTTCTGTTTGTTTTAGCATGAGAAGAGCAGAGAATCTTCACTTTGCTCTTTTATTATAGTAAAGTTCTCATCCCATTTCTCTTCTCATTTCTATCCAGGGTTTCATATACCTTCACTATTTTCCTGACTTCAAGTCTTTACTTCCAAACCTGATTTTCTTTCTGAGCTGTGCATCTTTTTATCCAACTACTTCCTAGATTTCCTGATTAGTCTCCCCCAGATATTTGCCAGTTTTATCAGTCTTTTCAGTAGACCAAGTTTTAGTGCCATTGGTTTTCTCTGTTGTATGCTTTTCTTTCATTGATTTTTTTTCCTTTTACTTCTCTCCTCCTGCCCCCTTCAACATGAGATGGATACTTAATTTATTAACTTTAATTCTTTTTTTTTTTTTTTCCTTTTCTTTCTTTTCCCCCTGGGATCTGTGCTCCAGGTTTTATATCCAACTGATGAGATAAAAATGACATCTAGGATTTTTCTTATTTCAATCCCTGGTGTGACCCTGTATTTACTATATATTACTATATTACTATTTACTATTACTGTGCCCCTCCCCCCTTTTTTTCATTTTTAAAATTGAGTTATAATTGACACATAACATTATTTAGTTTCAGGTATACAATATCGTGATTAGATATTTGTATAAATTGCAAAATAATCACCACCATGAGTTTAGTTACCATCTTTCACCATACATAGTTAAAATAGTTTTTCCCTTGTGATAGAGAACTTCTACGATTTATTCTTAGCAACTTTCAAGTATGCAGTACAGTATTACTAACTATAGTCACTATGGTGTACATTATATCCCTGTGACTTACTTATTTTATAAGTGTGTATTTTTTCTTTCACCCATGTAACCCATTCCTGTTCCTTGCCTCTGGCAACCACCGCTCTGTTTTCTTTATGAGCTTTGGTTTTTTTATTGTTGTAGTTTTATTAGATTCCACATATAGTTGAGATTGTGTGGTATTTGTCTCTTTCTGTCTGACTTATTTCACCTTGTGTAATGCCTTCAAAGTCCATCCATGTTGTCACAGGTAGCAAGAATGTTCTTTTTTAATGGCTAAATAATATTCCAGTGTGTGCGTGTGTGTGTGTGTGTGTGTGTGTCTGCACACACACAAACACATTAAATTGTCTTTATCCATTTATCCATTGATGGACACCTAGGTTGTTTCTATGTCTTGGTTATTGTAAATAATGCTGCAGTGAACATGGGGATGTATGTATCTGTAGTTAGTGTTTCTGTTTTCTTTAGATGAATATTCAGAAGTGGAATTGCTGGATTGTATGGTATTTTTTTTTAAGACTTTATTTATTTGGCAACAAAAGAACATCAGTGGGGGAGTGCCAGCGGGAGAGGGAGAAGCAGCAGCATCCATCACCGCCCCCCCCCGCCCCCCCCGGGCCCCGGGCCAGGTAGTCCAACAAGGGGCTTGATCCCAGGACCATGGGATCATGACCTGAGCTGAAGGCAGACGCTTAACCAACTGAGCCACCCAGGCGCTCCGTCTGGTAGTTCTATTTTTAATTTTTTGAGGAACCTCCGTACTGTTTTCCATAGTGGCTGCACCAATTTAAATTCCCAGCAGCAGTACACAAAATTTGCCTTTCTCCACATCCTTGCCAGTGCTTGTTATTTCTTTTCTTTTTGATAATAGCCATTTTGACAGGTGTAAGGTGGTATCTCATTGTGGTTTTGATTTGCATTTCTGATTATTAGTGATATCGAGCATCTTTTTATCTACCTGTTGGCTGTCTGTATATTGTTGGAGAAATGTCAGTTCAGATCTTCTCATTTCCTTTTTGTTGTTGTTTTGTTTTTATTTTTAAAGATCTTATTTATGTATTTTGAGAGAGAGAGAATGATAGAGAGAGTGAGTGAGATGGGGGAAGGTCAGAGGAAGAAGCAGACTCTGCTGAGCAGGGAGCCTGATGCGGGACTCATCCCTGGACTCCAGGATCATGACCTGAGCCAAAGGCAGTTGCTTAATCAACTGAGCCACCCAGGCGCCCCTTTCTCCTCATTTCTTAATCAAGATCTTGTTTTTGTTGTTATTGAGTTGTATGAATTTTTAACATTTTTAAAAAAGATTTTATTTATTTGAGAGAGCAGAGCAAGAGAGAGAGGATGAGCTGGGGAGAAGGGCAGAGAGACAGTGAGAAGTCGGCTCCCTGCTGAGCAGAGAGCCCGAGGCGGGCTCTATCCAGGATCCTAGGATCTTGGGAATCATGAATCCAGTTGTTTAACCTACTGAGCCATCCAGGCACCCCCATATTTTGGTTATTAACCCCTTATCAAATACATGATTTGAAAATATTTTCTCCCATTCAGTAGTTGCCTTTTCTTTTTGTTGATGGTTTCCTTTGCTGTGCAGAGCTTAGTTTTGATATAGTTCTACTTGTTTATTTTTGCTTTTGTTGCCTTTGCTTTTGGTGTCAAATCCAAAAAAATTGTCACTAAGAGTGATATCAAGGAGCTTACTTCCTATTTTTTCTTCTAGAAGTTTCATAGTTTCAGGTGTTATGTTCATATATTTAACCCATTTTTAAGTTAATTTTTGTGAATGGTAAAAGATAGTGGTCCAAATCTTTTTTTTTTTATGGGGCTCTCCAGTTTTTCCAGTACCATTTATTGAAGAGACTGTCTTTCCCCATGATATATTCTTGATTCCTTTGTCTTAAATTAGTTGACCAAATATGTGTGGGTTTATTTCTGAGCTCTGTTCTGTTCATTGACATATGTGTCTCTTTTTATACTAGTACTATACTGTTTTGATTACTATGGTTTTGTAATACAGTTTGAAGTCAGAAAGTGTATGTCTCCAACTTTTTTGTTCTTTTTCTTTTCTTTTTATTTTTTTAAACTTTTTTTTTTTTTAAAGATTTTATTCATCTGTTTGACAGAGATCACAAGTAGGCAGAGAGGGAGGCGGGGGAGGGGGGAAGCAGGTTCCCTGCCGAGCAGAGAGCCCGATGTGGGGCTTGATCCCAGAACCCTGGCATCGAGACCTGAGCCAAAGGCAGAGGCTTTAACCCACTGAGCCACCCAGGCGCTCCTGTTCTTTTTCTTAAGATTGCTTTGGCTGTTTGGGCTTTTTGTGGTTCCAAACATGTTTTAGGATTGTTCTTTTTATGTGAAAAATGCTATTGGAATTTTGATAGGGGTTGTATTGAATGTGTATGTAGATTGCTTTGGGTAGTATGGATATTCTAACAGTATTCTTCTGGTCTATGTGTATGAACTGTCTTTATTTATTTCTGTCTTTTTCACTTGCCTTCATTGATGCCTTACAGTTTTTATAGTGTACAGGTATTTCACCTCTTTGATTAAATTTATTCCTGGGATTTTTTTGGGGGGGTGCAGTTGTAAAGAATTGTTAATTTTTCTTTCTGATAGTTTATTGTTAGTGTATAGAAATACAGCAGATTTTCATATATTAACTTTGTATCCTGCACCTTTCCTGAATTCATTTATTAGTCCTAACAGTTTTTTGGTGGAGTCCTAGGGATTTTCTGTGTATAATATGTCATCTGCAAATGGTGCCATGTTTACTTCCTTTCTAATTTCGATGCCATTTCTTTCTTTGGCCTAATTGCTGCAGTTATTGCTTCCAATTTTTTTTTTTTTTTTTTTAATTCATCAGACTCTCACAGTTTCATGAGGAAAGTGTGATTTTTGTCCCCAGTTTATGGATCAGGAAATGAAGTGCAGACAGGCTGTGTAACCTGCCCAAGGACAGGGACAACCATACCAGTCTTGTCTGAAGCTTCCTAAAGCTTGTATTGAGTTTTAACATCTCTGATGTTTGTGTCTTATTTCACAGACTTTAATGGCTTCAGGGTGACAGGGCTCTCGCCCCCTCAATTTTCCTTCTCTAAGCCTAGTTCCATGCCTTACCCAGGGTAGCACACTGTATTTATTGGCATTGTTTTATCTGAGCAAAATCTGCACTGAGTGGTTCTAGTAAAACTCATGAAATGGTGGCACAGACACCGCCTTAGAGGTGAGCATTGCTGTCATCAGCCTAGTTTTCTGGGTCATAATGCTGTGTTGAAGAAGATAGGTGAAAGACGGCATCCTTGTCTTGTTCTTGATCTTAGAGGAAAAGTTTTCTCTCTTTCATACTGCTGAGTATGATGTTTGTCATATATGGTCTTTATTATGTTAAGGTAGGTGTGTTCCTTCTGTACTCACTTTGTGAGAGTTTTATTATAAATGTTGACTTTTGTCAAATGCTTTTTCTGCATCTGTTGTATTATATGATTTTGTCCTCTTTTTGTTACTGTGGTGTATCACATTGATTTTTGTGGCTGTTGAAGCATCCTGTATCTGTGGAATAAATCCCACATAATCTTGGTGTATGATTCTTTTAATGTATTATTGAATTCAGTTTACTAGTATTTTGTTAAGGAATGTTTTATCGGTGTTCATCAAGAATATTATCCTGTAATTTTCTTTGTTGTGACATCCCTGTTTGGTTTTAGTATCAGGGTAATACTGACCTTGTAAATGAGTTGGAAGTGTTGTCTTTTCTCTGTTCTTTTTGGAGAAGTTTGAGATTTTTCTTTGAATGTAGGATTGACCAGTGAAGATGTCTGGTTTTGGACTTTTGTTTTTTGGCACTTTTTTGATTACTGATTTAATCTCCTTACTGGTAATTCGTATGTTTAGATTTTCTGTTTCTTCATGATTCAGTTTTGGTAGGTTGTATGTTTCTAGGCATTTATTTCTTTTAGGTTGTCCAGTTTATTGGCTTATAATTGTTTATAGTAATCCTCTGTATTTCTGTGGTATCAGTTTTAATGTCTTCTTTTTTTGTTTCTGATTTTATTTTATGATTTTTATGGTGTTTTTTATTGACCTATAGTTGACACACAGTATAATAGTTTTGGGTATACAGCAGTGATTCCACAACTCTACATTATGCTCTGCTCACCACAAGTGTAGCTGTCACTCACTGTATACTCCTATTATAATATCACTGACTGTATTCCCTATTCTGTACCTTTTATCTTTGTGGCTTATTCATTTCTTAGTAAATACCTCTACTCAAGTACCAGATTTTTCATCATCAATGCTGAGTGTTAGATGGGATAAATGGGAATATCATCAAACTACTTAGGGAAAGTATTTTCAACATCAAATTCTGTATCCAGGAAACAGTCCATTGTGAGTTTAGGACTAAGATAAGTTTAGATACATAAAGGCTCAGAATAAGCAATTCCAGGAAAAATAAAAAGTGAATAAGAAAGGTTGTTTAATGAGAGTGTGCCATTTAGTTTTGCAGTGATTAATATTTACAGTTTGGATTATTTAAAGCACATTATTGATTTGATGAAATTAGTTCAGTAAGATTGTAGAGGTGGGAGTTGTTATGACTTTTTTTATAATAAGTCAGATGTGAAATAGATCAGTTAAAAAGAGAAATATAAGCACATGCACATTATTTAGAACTATGGAGGTGCCTCCCAGAATAAATAGCTGAAAAGAGTTGAGAAAGCATCAGCCTCTGGAGAGCAGTATTGAAATGTGGGAAGGGTTGGGTGGGCAGCGACTGCATTTTGTTTTAAACCTATCTATCTACTTGAAATTTTTTTAAAGTATGCATTGTTATGTTTTTATAATTTCTAAAACTAAGGATTAGAGTAGAGCCAGTCATTAAGCTGCCTGCTTTATGATTTCTCTTCTCTTGGTCTGACCCTGGTCCCCTTTGATGTTCTACTTTCAAGGAACCCTCAACCAGAAAGAATTCTGCCAGCCCCAAGCTTCATTTTACTTGTACTTTCCTTAAGAGATAGAAGAGAATTCTTTCCCCATAGCTTTAATGTGGGCCCAAGCTTCAGTAGATTGCCTTCTGCTTGTACCTAGGCCCTACCTTGGCCTTCCATGGCCACGTGAATTTAACTATATCTTTGTGAAAGATTCTCCCCAAAGTGGACTGTTGTTAGGTTACATTTATTGTTCACGTGCGATTCACCCACACATGTACTGCTTTTCCAAGAGAAGGGAAGAAGTTGTGGGAAAGAGCCTGGGATAGATGGCAGCTTTTGCTTTTTAAGAGACGAAATTGCTTGGGACCTGTGGCAGATAAAAGGTTAAGATAGCAGCAGAATAGGTATTTTCTTCTCTATCACAGCAGAGCCTGTCATTTCCTGCGATTGTATACTCATTTGATTTTTTGGATTGGGGTGAGTTAGAGTGAGAGGAGTGCTCCTGTTGGGGAGGTGGGGTGGCAGTGCAAAGTGAGACTAGGTTTTCCTCCTTTTAGTTCCTTTGCTGCCAAGTGGAACTTCATGGGTTGACGACTAGTGGCAGGGGTACTAGAGACATGGTTGTGGTGGATCAGTCATGGCTGATTGGGGAGGGAAACTCAGCAGCAGAGGGATGAAAGTTCCTACTGGGGTGATGAGTCCTATGTTGGGGCAGTGGCATTTGGCTCTTTAGAGATTGCCTTTAATTAAATTACCAGCTACTGCTGGTAATTTACTGATTAGTTATTGTGTTACCAATACATTCTGGGCACTATGCTAGGTTCTGGGGAAGGAGTGGTCCCATAAAATGGGACAGTCATTTCCCCCTCAGAATACAAAGTATTTGGGGAGTGGGGAGTAGATGAAGATAAGTAAGTAGGCAAATGGAACAGAGTGTTGGAAGTATGTTAGTGGGAGAACTAGCATATACCAAGAGAGCATCTAACCTCAAGTTGGTGGATGGGGTTGAATCAGGAAAGGAGCCTTAAGAAGGAAGATCTAGCTGAGTCTTTCCTGTCAAAATCTTGGGCCCTGAAGATAGGGACCTTGACTCTCTTATTCACCAGGCCTAGAACAGATACTCATTAAATATTTATTGAAAGAAAAATAATTAACCTGAAAGTGAGTTGAATTTTTTCCTATTTCCTCTGCTACTTATTGAGAAATTAAACTATATCAAGTCCTTAACCCATGTTTTTTAATATTGGTCTCATAATAGTTCTCAGAGATTGTTGCAGACATGAAGTTAACAGTCTGTGGTCTCCCATATAATATTCAGATAGTTTTCTTGTTAGCTGGGGGATTAAATTGGGGAAGAAAAAAGACCACATACTATTTGAATTATGCATCTAATTCCCAAGTTCTTGAATTAGGGTCTTATTTATTGTGGGAGTAGTAAACCGAGAAAGTAGCTAGTTGAACTCCTGGTCTTCCATTTGGTTTCGAGGGAGGAAACTTTTTCCAGGCAATCTCTCTCAAGATGGACATCAGTAGCAGTGAAGAAAAAAGTTCTTCTCTAAGTAGTAGTATTATGGATAGAATTGTATATAGATCAATAGATAGATAGAAGTATTCTTTATGTGTATGTTGTCGAATAGTTAAAGCGTTGTGACCATTCTGGAAATACGATTTGACTTCTGCTACTTTGTTAATCTGTATTGTATCGTATGAGGAGCTGATATAATTGAGTCAGATCTTAGTAACAGAAAGAAGTACACTACAGCATCACAATTCTCTGGTCAGGACATGTCCAGTTTCCCCAGTTCTCAGTCAGATCTCCTACTCTCACTTACCAGTTGTCTTAATATACCCACTTGAAAATATTTAATATATGTCATGGTAAAATATATGGTATTATATATGCATGTTTTCAGTTTGCATAAATGATAATTGTGCGATAAATTTCGTTTTGCTTTCAACAACACATTTACAGCATTTTTCCGTGTTGTATGTATGTTCTGCTTCCAAGATCATAACAATATTCTTTTTTTTCTGTTTAAAAAGCATCTTCCTTTTTCTTAAAATTCAATTAGCCAACATAGAGTATATCACTAGTTTCAGATGTAGAGTTCAGTAGTTCATCAGTTGTCATAACGATATAATGTATTTTCTAGTTATGCTTAAAGTTTTACATTTATTTTTGTCTTTAATCCATCTGTAATGCAGCTTTTTGTGAATTGTGAATTAAGAGTATAGCTTCTCCGGGCGCCTGGGTGGCTTAGTGGGTTGAGCCGCTGCCTTCGGCTCAGGTCATGATCTCAGGGTCCTGGGATCGAGTCCCGCATCGGGCTCTCTGCTCAGCAGGGAGCCTGCTTCCCTCTCTCTCTCTGCCTGCCTCTCTGTCTACTTGTGATCTCTGTCTGTCAAATAAATAAATAAAATCTTTAAAAAAAAAAAAGAGTATAGCTTCTCCTCCATTTAAGTGAATCATTTTCCCCAATACTGTTTACTAAATAATATGTCCTTTCTGTACTGATTTGTGGTGTTACTTTTATCATATATCTACTTCCCTTAAATGAAACTGTTTTGGAGATACCTATTCTGTTGTAATAATCTTATTGTCTGTTCCTTACCTGTACAGAACAGTTTTTCTCTGGAATATGTCACAGTATTTGGTAGGGTGAATCTTCCTCTCTTTCTTTGTTCTTTCTTTTAGAAGTCGACTTAACTATTCTATGGATTTTTAGTTTAGTTTAGTTTTGTTTTACAAATTTAATAAAACGTTTGACCTCAAAAAATCCTGCTTCAATTAATTGGAACTGCCCTGTATTTATACACTAAAGATTATCTGCCAAATAGAGTGAAATTTAACTTTAACTCCATTTGGGAGAAGACACTGTTAACATCATGTAAAATGAAAAGGTATGCACTGGAGATTTAATGGGCGTTGGGAGGACCACGAGCACCTTACATAACCTAACAATGGCGATTAGGAGTACACAGTTTAAGAAAAGGGCATGCAAACCAACTCCTTTATTTGTTTTGGTTTTCCGTTTAAAATTTTTCTGGTATGGCTTCTTAAATAGGCAAGGCAGCCTGGATGCAAGACGAGAGATACTGAACTCCCAAGTACTGATCCCCCTATCAAAAAGTCTTTGTCATGGCACTTTTTTAGTGTATGAGCTGGGAAAAGTATTTCTAACGTGTAACAAAGTGTTCTTATTCATAATATGTAAAGTGCTCTTAAGTCATTATGAAAAAGATGAACATTTTAGTTTAAAAAAAAAGGCAGAGAATATCTTCTGTTTCCAGAAGACATACAAATTAACAAAGGAAAAAAACCTCTAATAATAATAGAACTGTAGATAGAAATGTAGTGTGTGTGTGTGTGTGTGTGTGTGTGTGTGTTGTCTGTCAAATAATAAAAGGGTAAATACTGCTGGTGAAGTATTGGGCCTTCAAGTGCTGTTCTGGTAGTGTCAGTGAAACTACTTTTTTAGAGATTCATTTGACATTGTCAGTTAAAATATATACATAATGTAGGTTGGGGAATGGGGTGTTGAAATAGTATTAGCTATGAAATGGTAATTGAAACTGGATGGTGAATACCTGATGGTTTTTTTATACTTGTTTAGTTTGTTTTTGCATGTTTGTAATTTTCTACAGCAAAAAGGAAAAATGTATATATTTTTTGTTATAGTAATTATTCTTTATGAATTTATCTCATGTAGTACCAGGAATACTTAAAAAAAATAAAATGGAAAAGGATGGGCTTTTTTTGGTTGTAATAGTAAAAGAATGGAAACATACTAAATGTTCCTCAGTTGGGTAGTAGTTGGAAAGTAGCTTTGCATTTGAAGAAAGGATTATCTTACATACTTTTGTTTTATACTTGTGTAGATGGATATTACATTGTCCAAGATACATTATTATATGAAGAAGTTAGAGAACAGTATATGTAATATTCCACTCTTTAAATTAAAACATTTTATGTGAATTATGTCTGTGTATGTGGTATATACAAAAGAAAAGTCAGGAGATTAACAGTTCTTTTGTGGGAGAAAGTATGATGGGGAATTTTCACTTTTCACTCTTTCTGTATTTTACTATCTTATGTTTACCTTTAATCAGAAGGGAAATAATAAATTCTAAAATTAGAAAAACTAATTTGGCTTCTAATAAAGGTCACATTCTAGAGAGGAGGGAAGTAATCAGTGACAGTAATGGGAGAAATTACCTTGGAAGGGGATAAATATACAGTGTTTATCTTGGTTATGTTTGAGTTATGCTATTACGGGTCATTTGCTTTATTTTTTTGTAAAGTTTCTTTGGACGGAAATTTTTAAAAGGATAATACTGTTTATAAATACCCGTTAATGCAGTTTTATATATGATTTATATTCTTCATGTTTATGTGAATAAAGATTGGTATGTATTTGTTGTATGTGAAGTAGAGTCTATTGTTTATTCAGAACAAAACAGACTATTTGTGCATGCAGTCATTTTTAGAAATAATTTCACTCTTTAAATATAGATTTTTCTTGAATTGAGCTTGAAGTTTATAAGTTCCATATAACCTTTCTGCCTTTTATGTATCATGCCCTATGCAGAGCATTGAGGATACAGCTGTGAGTAAGAGTAAGACAGATGTCTGGGAGGTGTGGGGGAGGGATAGGATGGCTGGGTTATGGACATTGGGGAGGGTATGTGCTGTGGTAAGTGCTGTGAATTGTGTAAGACTGATGATTCACAGACCTATACCCCTGAGGCAAATAATACATTGTATGTTAATTAAAAAAGAAAAAAGAGTAAGACAGACGTAATCCTGTTTTTGGTGAAGTGTTTGGGTGAGGGAATGGTATGTGTGTTGCTATGGGCTGGAGAGTAAATGGGAAAGACTATAGTAATAGAGTTAAGAGTGTATAAATTTCCTCCAAAGGTTTGGCTGTGAATGGGAGGAAAGAAATAGGAGTGGTGAAAGGGAGCAGGGAGCACGGAATTTTAGTTTTCTCTTTTTTCTCAAAGATCCTTACAACATTTTAAGAGAGTAAGATGGGAGTCTGTCATGAAAAAGAGAATTTGTTGAAGCAATAGCATAGCATACAAAACCAATCTAGGAATGTTTTCAGTTTTGATTTTTGTACATTTTCCAGTCTAGATTTGGAAGGTTTTAGGTCAGTAGCCACCTTGGCATTCTATTGAAGTCATTTTTCACCTATAATTAATTATGTTGCTCAGGTTTTGGTTAGTTTCTTTAAGGAACACAAAATCCCTCAAGTGACCCCTGGATTTATAGTTTTACAGAAAGTGCTTGCTGATAGAATCATTTTAATGTTGTGATGAAGGCATTCTAAGAATGCATTCTAACCTTCTAAGAAGATTCTTAGAAAGAAGGTTCTTAGCCTGGCATTGAACACTCCTGTTGGTAAAGTTAATGGTAGATTCATTCTCCATTTTTACTTCTCTCTAGCACTCATCTTGTCAGACTTTTTTTTAAAGATTTTATTTATTTATTTGACAGACAGAGATCACAAGCAGGCAGAGAGGCAGGCAGAGAGAGGAGGGGGGGAGCAGGCTCCCCGCCGAGCAGAGGGCCGGACGTGGGGCTCGATCCCAGGACCCTGGGACCATGACCTGAGCCGAAGGCAGAGGCTTTAACCCACTGAGCCACCCAGGCGCCCCTCTTGTCAGACTTTTAACCCCTGATCCTACTAAATGCCTTTTCATTACAGCTGTCCATGGCAGACACATTCCCTTTATTTAGATATATGGCAACATATGTTCTCCTAGAGCATGGTTCCCACAGTGTGATCCATGAATCCTTGTAGGAGTCTGAAAGGTCAGAATTATTTTCATAATACTTAGATGTTATTTGCCTTTCTCATTGTGTCGATGTCTGTACAGATTGCATGAAAATGATGTTTGGTCAAACTGCTGTGCACCTTAGCATGAAACAAGGCAGTATTCTTCATTGTTGAGCACTCATAGTAAAAAAACAAACCAACCCCAAACCCACCAAAATGCATTCATATACAGAAAACCCTCTTTCATGTAAGAACATTCCTGATGAAACACTGAAAATTGTTTTTACCTAATTTTGAGTTTATATATTTTTAAAAATTTTTATTTTTTTATTTGAGGGAGAGAGCATGAGCAGGGGAGGGGCAGAGGAAGACACAGCCTCCTGAGCAGGGAGCCTGGACAGTTGCTTAACTGACTGAGCCATCCAGGCGCCCCTGAGTTTTAATAATGTCATGTGTGATGAAATATTAAGTATAGATAGGATATTTATGTCATTGTTTTTAGTAACAGCTTTTTCATGGAATACCATTTTTTTTTTTAAAGATTTTATTCATTTGACAGAGTTCACAAGTAGAGAGAGAGGCAGGCAGAGAAAGAGAGGGAAGCAGGCTCCCCGCTGAGCAGAGAGCCCGATGCGGGGCTCGATCCCAGGACCCTGAGATCACGACCTGAGCCGAAGGCAGCAGCTTAACCCACTGAGCCACCCAGGTGCCCAGAATACCATTTTTACTTGAAACAGTGACTAAGATGGGTGTTTGCCAGATAGTTCCTTGAAGTGACATACTTCACTTGCATTTACTTTCTTACTTACCATTTTTGGTTTTCTTCATTTGTTCCTATGGGTTGATGTAACTATCTGGTATCATTTCTTTACTTGAATACAATTTTGTTCCCACCACCTCCTTTGTGCTGTTATTACCAGATATGTTATAGGCCTTATAATTCAGTTATACACATATATTGTTCCATATATTTGAATTAGAAGAAGTATGCATTTATACTTTTTTTTATAATTACTTAATTACGTTTATTACGGTGTGTGTGTGTGTGTGTGTGTGTGTGTGTTGATTTATATTTCTGTTGGCTTACTGGCTTTCAACCTTATTAAGAATTTCCTTTAGTATTTCTTGTAAGGTGGCTGTGCTAGCAACAAATTCTCTCAGTTTTGTTTATCCTAGATTATTTTGCTTTCATTTTTGAATGGCAGTTTTGCTGGATATAAGATTGACAGTTTTGCTGGGTATAACATTGATAGTTTTTTCTTTTAGCACTTTGAGTGTAGGATCTTGCTGCCTTTTGGCCTTCATTGTTTCTGATGAGAAGTTAATCTTATTGGGGTTTCCTTGTACATAATGAGTTATTTTTCTTTCTTTCAGCATTTTTACTGTGGTATTTCTGGGTGTAAGTCACTTTGCCATTTGTGCTACTTGGAGTTTGTTGAGCTTCTTGGATGTGTAATTAATGGTTTTCAGCAACTTTGGAAAGATATCAGTCATTATTCCTTTGGATATCTTTAAAATGTAGTATGTCTTTCATTATTAGAGAGGAGGTGGGTGGGGGGATGGGTTAAATAGATGATAGGCATTAAGGAGGGCACTTTTTGTGAAGTGGTTATTATAGGTATGTGATGAAGCACTAAATTCCACACCTGAAACTAACATTATACTGTATGTTAACTAACTAAAATTGGAATGTAAATAAAAACTTGAAGAGAAAAAAATGTAGTGTGTCTTTCTTTCTTTTTTTTTTTTTTTTTAAGATTTTATTTATTTGACAGAGAGAAATCACAAGTAGGCAGAGAGGCAGGCAGAGAGAGAGGAGGAAGCAGGCTCCCCGCGGAGCAGAGAGCCCGATGCAGGGCTCGATCCCAGGACTCTGAGATCATGACCTGAGCCGAAGGCAGAGGCTTTAACCCACTGAGCCACCCAGGCGCCCCTGTAGTGTGTCTTTCAAACTGAAACTCTACTACCCCTTAAACACTAACTCTGCATACTGACCTCCTCCTGGCCCTAGGCAGCCACCATTCTGCCCTGTGTGTCTATGAGTGTGAAACTCTGGTTATGTCATGTAAGTGGGATTATACAATATTTATTCTTTTATTGGTCTGGTTTCTTTTGCTTAGCCTAATATCTTCAAGGTTTATTTATGTTGAAGCTCATGATAGAATTTCCTAGAATTTGTGTATTCTTAGGTATTGAAATTAGGTAGTCCCAATTCCTAGGTATTGAAACAATTTTTTTTCTCCCCCACTTATTTTATTTTTACTTAACTTTTATACTATCTACTTTTGAATTATTGTCTGTCTAGTTTTATACATTGCTGTGTATTTAATTAGTAAAGCATCTTAAGTTAAGAAAATGAAACCAAACAGTGTTTTGTTACCTTTGAGAAAAAGTTGGTGGTAGTTATGCTATGCTGTTCATGGAATTACTAATATATGAATAATAATATAATTTTGGAATACATAATTTTGGGGTCTTTTGCTTAAAAAATATAAATGTTGTTATACCTCTCATTTGAGTATGATTTTGTACAAATGGTGTTTCTAAATTTTATTAAACTCCTAGTCTTTATATTTTAGGGACTTGGGACACATTCCCATCAATAAACGACTTAATTCAGTGGTGGTTCACTTAAGGAGGTCATGACTACTCTTCCAATGAGTTGAATATACCCAACTACCCCAAAGTCACTGGTTAGTGTGTTTTCACTATGTGTGGCATAATTATTTTTATTCTTTTTCATGTGCTTATGAAATTGTGCCATGTAACTTCTTTTTAGTTTATCTAAACCTGGTCATGAGATTTAAGGCATCCTTTGCTGATGACCATGGCTTACCCGCTTCAGCTTAGAGCTGTTATTTTGATACTAGGTGCCGTGATGTGTGATCTTAGAGTGATTGCTGAATCCTTGTCTCAGTAAGGGTAGGCATTGAATGAATTTTGAGAACAATTATCATTTTCTTTAAAGTTACTTATTCCATAGAGTATTTGTGTTTTGAGGTACCTATTAAATTTTCTCCCAATTTAAGTTTTTTTTTAATAAATCAAAATTTTTGATTAATATATAAAACATATCATTGGTGTATAAATAAGCTCTTTAAGTAAGTTAATCTTATATATTGTCTTTTATTCCTAATCAGAGACTCTACAGGGGCAGGTAATTCACTGGTCCACAAGCGGTCTCCTTTACGTCGAAACCAAAAGACCCCAACATCCTTGACCAAGCTGTCTTTACAGGATGGACATAAAGTCAAAAAGCCAGCATGTAAATTTGAAGAGGGTCAGGATGTCCTAGCTAGATGGTCAGATGGCTTGTTTTATCTTGGAACTATCAAAAAGGCAAGTTTTACCTTTATATATATTTTGTTTTTTTGCAGTAAATTTTTAGTAATTCTGAGTTTAACTTCATGTTTTTAACTTACAAAAAAATCACCATAAATATTCCTCTATATTTCAGATAAACATATTGAAACAGAGCTGCTTCATCATATTTGAAGACAGTTCTAAATCCTGGGTTCTCTGGAAGGACATTCAAACAGGCAGGTGCTACTATTTCTCTTGAACATGATTTACACTAAAATTTGATTTTCTTTTTAGGCTGTCACTTTCTAGTGTTTTTTGTTGAGTACAGTATATTAAGGTAACTCAGAATCACTTTTGAGGATATGTGTTCTTCATAGTCCTCAAGGAGTTATAATCTGTTATAAACCCTAGAAGAACAGGAATTATTCTTAGTTAGAATAGAGGTAGACTAAAGAACAGATGCGTCAGTGGTGTACATCTATGAACTATTTTTAGGGCCCATCTAATAATTTTGAAGAAAAATTTTTAGCCACTAATATGAGTAATACTTTGGGCTTCAACTTAACTGTTACTTGCTTATATTAGTAAAAGTAATGTAGAGAGCTAGTATTTATTGAGAACATACTATTTGCTGGATGATTTGGGGGATATTAGGACATATTAAACAGGTTTAGGATACTAGAAGTATTCATTAATAAGAATGATTTGAAATGACCATCTAATTAGGGGTTTTAAATTTGGATGGGAAAATGAGGCTTATTTGTGTGCAAGTAAAAGTGAATACAGGTATGCCTTGGTTTGATTATAGGTATGTTTTTTGTAATGCTTTCTCTTTTATTACTGTAATAATTTCTATGATTACTGTATACCCTTTGAATCTGCTAAATAAGGATGTTGTTCCCAGGTATTTTTCTTGTGAAAAGTGATTTATTAATTACAAGTACTAAAAATTTGAGTATTTTAGCTGCACACCAAAGCCCGACTTTTTTTTTTTTTTTTTTTTAATTGAGTTAAGAGGCCTGTGCTAAGACCTGTGTTTCATATTAAGGAGATACAAATTTTCTTTCTCTAAAGGGTGGATACCTTTCTAAAGTATTTGGTGATTGGGTTTTTAATTTGAATCCCAAGTGGAACTCTATGGTAGATTACTACTGTGTTCTATTTCTTGATTTCATTCTTAATTTTTTATTTCATTCTTAAATCTTTTTTTATTTCTTTTTTTTTTTAAAGATTTTATTTATTTATTTGAAACAGAGAGAGAGAGATCACAAGTAGGCAGAGAGGCAGGCATAGAGAGAGAGGAGAAAGCAGGCTCCCCGCTGAGCAGAGAGCCCGACGCGGGCCTCGATCCCAGGACCCTGAGATCATGACCTGAGCTGAAGGCAGAGGCTCAACCCACTGAGCCACCCAGGCGCCCAAATCTTTTTTTATTTCTTGATTTCATTCTTAAATTTTTTAAAGAATAAGGAAGTTTTGGTTAAAGAATTAGAATGATCTAATTACCATGTGCATAGTTGGTAATTGGGGCTTAAGTGGGGAACTTGATAGCTCTTACTTGATAGTAATATGTCTTTCAAGAGAAACTTTATAGTTCTTGGGATTGATCAGTTTAAAGTTCTGAAATTATGTTTTAAATCTGAAATTGAGGAATCAGTGAGAAGAGGGATAGGAGAAAGATTAGGAGATCTCTAACAGTAGTTGTATTGAGCAGATCTTGTTACCCTGCATACAGAATTAATGTATGAATTATTACTAGTTTGTAAACATGGATCTTTCTTTGTGGTAGGACTGAAACATGTTACACTGCTTCTGTTCCCCTATTAGTTATGAGTCTCTTTCAACTTTTCAGGGTTCTTGCAGGTTATAGATATATTTGTTTCCTTCCCTCCCTCCTCCCTCTATCCATTTCTTCCTTTCAGACAGGAAGAAGAAAGCCTGTAGTACATATAGAAAGTTGTGGAAGTGTGGGCACTTGGGTGGCTCAGTTGGTTAAGCAACTGCCTTTGGCTCAGGTCATGATCCTGGAGTCCTGGGATGGAGTCCTGGGATCGAGTCCCGCATCAGGCTCCCAGCCCCGAGAGGAGTCTGCTTCTCCCTCTGACCGTCTCCCCTCTCATGCTCTCTTTCACTTTATCTTTCTCTCTTTCTTTCTCTCTCAAATAAATAAGTAAAATGTTTTTTTTTTTAAAGATTTTATTTATTTATTTGAGAGAGAGACAGTGAGAGAGAGCATGAGCGAGGAGAAGGTCAGAGAGAGAAGCAGACTCCCCGCGGAGCCGGGAGCCCGATGCGGGACTCGATCCCGGGACTCCAGGATCATGACCTGAGCCGGAGGCAGTCGTCCAACCAACTGAGCCACCCAGGCGTCCCTTTTTTTTTTTTTTAAGTTGTGAAAGTGAAGGGTACTATCCAATGTGTGTTCTACCCAGTATATCAGTTTAGAGGTCTGTGATTGTTTTTGCTCACTGTCGTTTTTTATTGTCCTAGAACTGAAAAGAAAAAAGAATTGCTCCTTGGCTATTTAACTCTTTTTTTCCTTAAGATTTATTTATTTATTTATTTGAGAGAGAGAGAGAGAGAGTGTCGCATGCATGGGGGAAAGGGGCAGAGGAAAAGCGAGAGAGAAGCTCAAGTGGAGTCTGTACTGAGCACAGAGCCCTGTGCAGAACTCAGTCCCACTATCCTGAGATTATGACCTGAGCCAAAACCAAGAGTCCTAAACTTAACTGACTGCACCACTGTTTAACTCTTTCTAGCACCCAGAAAATAGCACACATGTAGTTGGAGTTGCTTTAGAATGAGGAAGTGAAACTGAATACTGCATTATGGCAGATTTCAGTGTGGAGTGTAGCTTTAGTAATTTTCTTCCTATAAGAAGCCTGCTAATAATAGATACGTATCGTAATGACTTAATAAATTGGACTAATTTCATCCATCTAATAAGATAATTTTTTTAAAAAAGATTTTGTCAGAGAGCGCAAAGAAGGGGGAGTGGCAGGCAGACGGAAAAGCAGGCTCTCCACTGAGCAGGAGCCCAATGTGGGACTTGATCCCAGGACTCTGAGTTCATGACCTGAGCCAAAGGCAGACGCTTAACTGACTGAGCTACCTAGGCGTCCCTAATAAGATTATTTTTAAAAGTTTATGTAAATAAGGAAAAATGTAGAGAGAGTTCTATTAGTAGTCAAAGAAATGTGCATCACAAAAGGGAGATAGGTTAAAACAAATACATTTAAAAGGATTAAAAAAATTTTTTTTAAAGATTTTATTTATTTATTTGACAGAGACAGAGATCACAAGTAGGCAGAGAAGCAGGCGGGGGTGGGGGGGTGGGAAGCAGGCTCCCTGCTGAGCAGAGAGCCCTATGCGGGGCTTGATCTCAGGACCCTGAGATCATGACCTGAGCTGAGGGCAGAGGCTTTAATCCACTGAGCCACCCAGGCACCCCAAGGATTTTAAATTTTAACACCTAATATGGTTTCTGTGAAAATAGTTTTATTTTGGGTATTGCTTTAACGGTTGCATTAATGTTTTATATTCTTTAATTGATACTGCATAGTCAGTTCTAGCAGTTTATTCAAAAGAAATAATTCAAAAGTGAAAATGCTAGTGGAAAACATTTACTGTAATTTTATTTTAACAACAACAAAAAACTTGATATGTATAAGATAAAACCTGTGGCCATTGGTCCTTTTTCAGGGAAATGCTGATTTGAAGTGAGAGGTGTCAGGCTCAGTGGGGTTTCTCTCCTGACCAGAGCCATAAACTCAGAACCTATGGAGGCTGTTTCCTTCCAAGGGTACAAGGAAGTAAACAAAGCCTGGGAGAGGTAGGGAGAGAGAACAAGAGATCACAATAAACAAGGAAAGATGCAAAAAGTGAACAAACAGGGATGCCTGGGTGGCTCAGTTGGTTAAGCCGCTGCTTTTGACTCAGGTCATGATCCCAGGGTTCTGGGATTGAGTCTCGCCCGCGTTGGGCTCCTTACTGGGCAGGGAGCCTGCTTCTCTCTTCTCCTCTGCCTGCCCACTATGCCTGCTTGTATTCTCTCTCTCTCTCTGACAAATAAATAAATATTTTTTTAAAAAGTGAACAAACAAAAAATTTGGTAACTTACATAAGAGTAGAGGTGTAATAAAGTAAATTTGGTTATTTCTACTGGATAGAATATTATGTAGCTGTTAGAAATTATAATTTTGGGGGCGCCTGGGTGGCTCAGTGGGTTAAGCCCCTGCCTTCAGCTCAGGTCATGATCTTGGGGTCCTGGGAGTGAGCCCCACATCAGGCTCTCTGCTCAGCGGGGAACCTGCTTCCTCCTCTCTCTGCCTGCTGCTCTATCTACTTGTGATATTCTCTCTGTCAAATAAATAAATAAATAAAACTAAAAAAAGGAAATTATAATTTTGAAAATAGCAGTGTGAGCAGTACTTTTGGTAGAAAAAATATTCTAAAATATTGATGAAGGATCTCAGATTGGAGAGAATATGGACTCTGGCATATCTGGATTTGAATCCTAGCCTTGATACTTTCTGAGGATCCTTGGGTTAGTTACTTTATCTTTCTGAGCCACAGTTCCTCTATCTAATAATAAGATACCTGTAGAACTAAGCAAAATAATATATGTCAAGAGCTTAACGATACTTGGCTAATAGCACAGAATGGTACATTTTAATTATTATTGGCATATGAATATACCATGTAGTTTAACTATGAAATTGAGGAGAAGAGAATATTGGAAATAATGATGTTAGAGTATTAAAATCATATTCTAAATTTTGTGGAATAAAATTGTTATTAGAATAAAAATGCCTAAAGAAGAAACAATTTACCTATTAAGGTAAGAATATAATTTTAATTTACCTATTAAGATAAAATTATTTTACCTATTATAATTAAGTATTATTATTAATTAATTAATAAGATTGATTTACCTATTAAGGTAAAAAAAAACTTTTGTTGCCTGAGATTTTATTAGGATACTTTATTAGACACCATATTTCCAGATTTCTGAAGTTTGAGATTAAATAATTGGAGTTCAGCTTCTTTCATGTCAGCAAATAAAAAGAAATGTGCTGAATCCAGAGAGAAAGAAGTCATTGACATATCTTCTTGGCCCTTTTTCTTTAGTCTCATGATGGTAGATAGTGTAGGGTGAGTGAATACATGTATATAGGTAGGTAGATGTGTATTCTGGAGAGTAATTCTCGTGTTTACAAAACATCGCATTTCCTTGTCCCCCAGGGGAGTATGAGTGTTAGAAGTGAATAAAGGATCTTGCCTGAGAGCAGGTTAAATTATGCCATCTGCTGTAAAAACAGGTTAAATTATCAATGTAGGTAGTTAGGTATGTTAAGTTAAAGGTGGGAGGGACACAGGTTGCATAGAGATAGCATTTTGTGGATAGTACTTTGCCTTGAGAAGAAATCATTATGATTCAGTGAATAAACATTGCCAATACAGGCTACCCGCAGAGTCAAAAAGTAGTTTTGTTATATGAAATACTTCTTTATTATGACTGTCTTTTAATGTATATTTTAAATATTTTAGGAGCCACTGGAAGTGGGGAAATGGTCTGTACAATATGTCAAGAAGAGTATTCAGAAGCTCCCAATGAAATGGTTATATGTGATAAGTGTGGCCAAGGTAAACATTGATTTCTTTTAATCTTGTGGAAAAGTTTTATTCCATACTTAACGCTCCTATTGAAGATTAATGATTAAAAGTATTTTACATCGATAACTTGAAGCTTTTATCAAATTTATTCATCAATTGTAAATATATTAATGTAGGAGAAGAGTACTAAAAATGCCTTCTTGAAATTGTGTTGCAGTATTTATTAATAAAATAGAATTTGCTTTATGCTTTTTTTGATATTAAGGATATCATCAGTTGTGTCACACACCTCATATTGATTCCAGTGTGATTGATTCAGATGAAAAATGGCTCTGTCGACAGTGTGTTTTTGCAACAACAACAAAGGTATCTTTTAAGTGTTTTGGGCTAAAGCCCTAAATGGAATTTGTAAGGCACTCTCAACGTAATGATTGTTTACATTGAAAGTTTATGTGACTGAAATGAGCAATCAATGCTGGGTAGAAAGAGGTGAGGCTTATTGTTTGACTAATGGTGCTTAAGTGATTTACAGCTATCCTTGCACTTATTTTCTGATAGTGAGTGGTCTTGAAATTGGGGCAATAATTTGAAAGACAACAAAATAAATAAAGATTATTATTAGTCAAACAGTTTGTGTTGTGGTAAGAAATTTAGAATGGAAGTTTCTTCAGAAGTTTCAGAAGCATTTTATGTTAAGGAACTGTATTTAAGATTTTATTCTTCATTCGTTCAAATAACTTTTTCCCTCTAATATAGAGGGGTGGTGCGCTTAAGAAAGGACCAAATGCCAAAGCATTGCAAGTCATGAAGCAGACATTACCCTATAGTGTGGCAGACCTTGAATGGGATGCAGGTCATAAAACCAATGTCCAGCAATGTTATTGCTATTGTGGAGGCCCTGGAGAGTAAGTAAATAGTTATTTCATGCCCTTTACGTGATTTTTGTTTATATTATCTTTTTTATTTTTGTTATTGATTGTGATGTGGAAATGATAATGAATTGTAAATGCATGAAAGTGTCAATAAAGAAAATAAGTGGTGGTCAACTAATACCTCTAATTCCTCTTTTTTTTTTTTTTTTTTTTGTATAAGCTCATATTAAGCCAAGTTGTGCATCATGTATTTGTACTACATTTAAAAAAATGGTAGTGAATCATATTTTACTCTTTAATTGTAATTATTGGTATCTTGTGTCCTTCTTCCTCTCAGACTCTGCTTCTCTTAAGACAAGTGCTATTTATTTATTTTTTAAATATTTTATTTATTTGAGAGAGAGAAAAAGTGAGAGCATGAGCTGGGGGAGGGGCAAAAGGAGAGGGACAAACGAGTGGGGAGCCAGACTCCGGGCTCAATCCAAGGACCCCGAGATCATGAATTGAGCCAAAATCAGACGCTTAACCAACTGAGCCACTCAGGCATCCCAGCAAGTGTGCTGTTTAGGAGAATCCTGGATTAGTCATTGTCATTAAATGTCATTAAGGGGTAGTCATTATCATTAACATAGTATCTGTTCAAATGCATTACAGGAAATGTCTGTAAAACTTTACCATGACTGGGATGTAAGTTCTTGATGAAACATAAATAAATGAATGTATAGATGAATGAGTTTTTAGCTCTTCATTCTTCCTAATCTCTAATTCTTAATGGAATTTTTTATTTGTGACTTAACCTTTTTATAACACTTCTTAGTTTTTGGTCACCTGCAGATTTAAGAAACATTTGTCTAGTTTCTTTAATCACTTATAAAAAAGAGATACAGTGAATAAACATAGAGAATGATCTTTTCCTTTACTCATTTATACCTAGCATTTGGTTTAAAGTATTACTCAAAATAGGTGGAAGCCATCATAGACATTTTATGAAGTGGATCATTGATAATTCTTGAAGTCCCATGACCATGTGAACTGTGTTTGATATTGTTAGCCACTCTGACTTTAGTAGAGGACCTAGCTACGTATCTGGAACATAATTAGCATTTTTTAGTCTTTTGATGAATGAATAATAACCTTACTTAATATCAGTCTTCATTCCTTTGACTGTATATGGCTTATAGTTAATGGGGGACTGACTTTTTGAGTCAGAATAATTATTGGAAGAAAAGGCATTATTTGGGAGGCCAGTAAGGGTATTACATCAAAACCACATACCAGCTGAAAAGAGAGGATATCCCTAGATAGAGATTCAGTTTTAGCTTCTTCAGCTATCTGAAAAATAACAAAACCTGTCACAAAGCCTTTATATCTGGTAGAGTCTTTGATTAGATTTATAATTATGTTAACCAAATTTATATATAAAGGTGTTATTTTACATTGCTTTTCATTATACTGGAAAGGAATAATGGAAACACTGTGAAGATACAAAGCTGCCTGTGACTATTGGGTATATTGGGCAAACAGCTGTGCACGTCAGTAACCTCTGAACTAATCTCCCTTAGGAGATGTGGAGAGTCAGTGTGAAAAAAAAAATCCTGGGTTTGTTCTTTGGCACAGATTCTTCACTAGTCTAGGAACCAGGCTTTATAAATTCTTGTGGATTAGAAAGGAGGGGTGGAATCACCAGTAGCCTTTTGGGAAAGAAAAATTTTCGTGTTAAATATAGCAGAAATGTTACGGTTAATCATGACTATATTTTGTATAATGCCACTAGATTTTGTTTTGCTTTGTTTTTAAAACTTTACCTGGAAAAGTAGTAATTTTAATCTTAACTTTTTTTCTTATAGCTGGTATTTAAAGATGTTACAATGCTGCAAATGTAAGCAGTGGTTTCATGAGGCTTGTGTGCAATGCCTGCAAAAGCCAATGCTATTTGGAGATAGGTAAGAAGGCCACTTGAACTTTACCAATTGATACTTTTTTTTTTTTTAGCTTTTATACTGTAGTTATGTTTACAGTTTCAGATTTCTAAATGTAATTACAAATAATTTGTGAAGGAGTCACTTTAGAGGGAAAATACTGAATGATAGACTTAAATTATGCACACTTTTAAAATACACATAATTTTTATGGTTTTAGGTGTTAATCCAGAATAGTTTTAAGTATTTGATCAGTGATTGTATTTGCCCCTATTGCCCCACAATACTCTAAACTATTCCCATTGGTACCTTCCTTTTAAAAACCCCAAAGGGATCCTGTGACAGAAAATTGGAAAAGGCTACAGAACCTTGATACAAAATTTACACCCTCCTCGATCTAAAGAATTAACAAAAGCAGACCCTAATCTGCTTTCTGGATTGGGAGAATTTGGAATAGCAGAGAGCTCTAGGAAGAAAAATAAAATAGCACTGAACTTGGCATAAAAAACCTGGGTTTAAAAAAACCTTATGCTGCTTACTGTCTTTCAGAATTTAGGAAGAACAGCTTATCTTCTTTTATGTTACCAGATTGTTTAAAGCATTGAGTATAACACTGTATATGGGGGCTGCCATCACAGTTCATGGTACACACAAGACATTAGTAAACTGTACCTGTATATGAACCTGTGTGTGAACTCTGAATGTCTAATGGGTTAAAAAAAAAAAAATTGCTTTTGCCCCCCATATATGAACTATTTCATTATTTGTCGTTACTGAAAAACTTTAAATCACAGTGTCATAATTCAGATTATATTTTGCTTTGTGTATCGCTTATCTTTTGTAGGATATGTACTTGCTGAATATTAGCTTTAATTGTTGAATAATTTATGTATACCTTTGATTACTCAGTATGCAACTTTTCTTTTTTCCTTAGGTTTTATACATTTATTTGCTCTGTCTGCAGTTCTGGACCAGAATACCTCAAACGTCTACCATTACAGTGGTAAGTATGGACATTTCTGTTGAGGAATAATAAAGGACCATATTCTTAAACCTACAGGATGAAATGTTTCTGAATATGTTAACTTGGTTTAAATAAAAATTTGCTTTTCTTTATGCCTGGCTTTCTTTTATTTATCCTTAAACCTGATGTCGTTTCAGTAAAGATTATCTAGTTTTATTGCTGAAATAATAAGGCCATTTATTTTCTAATGCATAGAACGTAGCTTCACATACCTTTTAGATTTTCAAAATTCTTATTCATGTTTTTAATTCTTTTGGCCTTCAGAATAGCATACGGCAGAAGAGAGAGGTCTTATACGAAATATGCTGGTTTCTGCTTTAGTGTAATTCTTGGGTATGGGAAGTGTGATGAATTTTGGGAGATTTCTGATAAAATGCTTATAGTAAGTACTTAGAAATTTTTTTTAATTTTGTTTTTTTTTTTTTAAAGATTTTATTTATTTATTTGATAGAGAGGGAGAGAGACAGCAAGAGAAGGAATATAAGCAAGGGGAGTGGGAGAGGAAGAAGCAGACTCCCTGCTGAGCAGGGAGCCTGATGTGAGGCTCCATCCCAAGACCCTGGGATCATGACCTGAGCCGAAAGCAGATGCTTAACTACTGAGCCACCCAGGTGCCCCAGTACTTAGAAATTTTTATTAAATGTTTTATGTATTTTAGGAAAAGATAAGATTTAACTCATGACTCAGATAAAGTCTGTTAAAATATGAGCTGTTGTATGGCTTATATATAAGTGAAATGTAGATATTTTTATTATGAGTTATTTTTTCTAATATAGTTACTTCCTCTTTGAATGCATCTTAAGAAATTACTCAAATTCCTTTTAGTTTATGTTTACTACTCAGTGTAAGCAAGTATTTAGTTAATGTTTTCCAATTATTTTCATATGTAATTTATTAACATTGTGATTATAACTTATGCTATTGACCCTCTGCTTACCTGTATACTTCAGTTTGGATTTTTTAATTGCTGTTTTTATTTTTTAAAATGTGATTTCTTAATAACCAAAAACATTGCTTTTGTATATTTTGATTATTTTTGGATTCCAGGGTAGATATAGCACACCTATGCCTTTACAACCTAAGTGTTATTCATAAGAAGAAATACTTTGATTCTGAACTTGAGCTTATGACATACATTAATGAAAACTGGGATAGATTGCATCCTGGAGAGGTAGGTGGTCTTAGAGCTAACTTTATTAGCTACTTGATGTCAATTTTTGTTTTGTTTCTGTTAAAAACAATTAAGATAAATGTATAAGTTATACATCTAAAATAAAATTTTAATTTTAGTTCAGGGAGAAGTAACTCTGATGATATCAGGGCCAGCCCTCTCTTCCTGTTTATTGCCTGTTGACTCAGGGAAAAATGTAGAAGGAGGAAGTAAATTATTTGATTTTCGCATTTTCTGAAGTGAGAATCATTGTAGTTAAAGATAGAAGGGAGGGAGAAATCCTTATTGAAATTCTTATTATTGTGTATCTTACTTATGTTTCTTCCTCCTGTTTTTCTAAGTTTCTATAGATTTAAGAGATATAATCAACACTCTTCCTTCCTCTCTTGTTGGTACTCCCTTGTATGTAATCTTTGACTTCCAGGAATGGGGGGCACCCAGTAATAGTGTTAGAGCAATGTGTTAGGGAGTAAAGCTATTCTGGTTGGAGATTATCCCCCTCATTATGACATCTCAGTTTGCTTTTCATTTGCGAAGTCTAACCACTTATGCAGGTTTACAGAGTCTTTAAAAAAAAAAGCAATGTAAAAGTTAATGCATGTTCTTTGAAGAAGATTTTGAAACCATAGACAAGCACAAAGAAGATACAAAGAAGAAAATAACTAAAGTAACTTTAGTAGTTAACCTGTTTTAAGGATTTATTTTGAATTATTAAAATCTAGATATTAACTACTCTTAGCTTAATGTTTTATTTTTTGTTTTGTTTTGTTTTTCGTTTAGAGAGGGTGGGAGTGCTGGGTGGGGCAAAGGGAGAGGGAGAATCTTAAGCATGCTCCACACCCAGCATGGAGCCTGACCCTGGGGCTCTGTCTCACAAACCTGAGATCATAACCTGAAGAGTCAGATGCTTAAGGGGCTGAGCCACCCAGGCACCCCTAACTACTCTTAGCTTAAATAAAAATTTTGTTTTATAATATGTGGAATCAGATATGTGAATTTTAGTCGCACATTACTTTTGGAAGAGGTAAAAGTTGTGTAAACTAAAGAAGTTTAGGAAGAATTTTTACTTTTGTAGCTTTTAGACATGGGGCAGTTTATAAATGGTTCATGTCAAATAAGATGTCAGGGTGTTTTGAGTTGTTTTGGGGGTTTTATGGGGCATCGGGGAGAACAATGCACATTTAAAAGCTAGTTTGTGGTAGGTCAGTTGTGCAAATTATAAAACACTTGCAGGATACTTTGACTTTTTTTAAGTAAAAGATATTATTAAAATTAATTGAGCTAAGATGTTTTGAGTGTTAGAAGTTGGAACACAACATTCTTTTCTGTTACATGTTTTTTCCAGATGAAATTTGAGAGAAAACCAGTGTCTTGCAGAGTTGATAAATTTTAATAGTAATGATTAGTAATAATAGTAATAGTAATAGTAATGATGAGTAATGAAAGAAAAAAGTAAGTATAAGGCACTAGTGGCTATATGGTTCATTACAGTCATCTTTAATATTTAATACTTTAATATATTCTTTTTAAAATGCTTTGTTTCTAACCATGGTTCCTTCAGCACTTCATATGCAGATACATCTCTATTCTTAGTACATTTTATGTTTCACATGATTAAATTCTGTAGTAATTACTTCATGTAGACAGTGGGCACACATATAAAAACTCATGTTACTTTATTTCAAATGCTTTCTTTTATTAAAATGAAAAATGATACCTAGATTTTATTTAAGATGCTGAAAATAGAAAACAAAAATCACAAATAGACTATCAGTCTAGACAGTTAGTCTAAGAAATTAATTCAGTTTATGAATCTCAGGTATTTTAGTTCTAGCTATACTTCTGATATATATCAAAAAATTTATTAGTAGATACATGTTTTCATTTTCTGTAGCTTATGTGATGATGTCTTAGAAATAAGACATTCATTCAATTCAATTTCTTATTCTTTGCCAATATGGAAATTTTTTTAAATTTAAAAAGAACATTATACTCTAATAAAACTTTACAATGGAAAAGTTTACTTTTCTGGGGAGTGTTTCCATTTTTTGGAGCCATCAAGTATATTTTCAGAACAAGTGACTTTCTAATCATTTCCCATTGCCTTTTCTCTGCATTAAAAAAAAAACAAAAAACAAAATATTCAGACTTAGTCATTCCATCCTCAAATATTTAGAGATGGAAGTTCAGCTTTTAACTCTATTAATCTTTTAAATCTTTATAATGTTATGATTGATTTTGAGAGTACGATTTTAATAATAAAGAGACCATAAAA
This sequence comes from Enhydra lutris kenyoni, assembly GCF_002288905.1. Taxonomy (NCBI): domain Eukaryota; kingdom Metazoa; phylum Chordata; class Mammalia; order Carnivora; family Mustelidae; genus Enhydra; species Enhydra lutris. The sequence goes on from NW_019154093.1 coordinate 59,277,439, forward strand.
TTTATGCCTGCCTCAACATTTATTTGTAACATTTATATGTAACTAATTTTCACTTAGTTTACTTTTAAATGTTTGCGATAATAGAAACGAAAATAATACAAATAGTGGATTATTCCAGATTATTAAAGTAGTGTATCTTTGGTTAACTGAAATGGAATTGCAAATTGAGTTTTGTCACTAATCCAGATTTAGTTTTACGAAACTTTCTTTTTGTTTATAAATACTTTTGTGTTAAAAAATCTTTTTATAAGATAGGTTTAATTTCTTAAAAAATATGGGAAATACTGCATGTTAAGTGTATTGTCATTTGAACACTGGTTCTTACTATAAGTACTATCAATTATATGACATAGGCACTTGGTCTAGAAGGTTCTCCTCAGAATGAAACAAAAAAAAAAAATGGTTGTGATTTAACTCTCTCTTAAATGTGGAGTTTTTTTCCTCCATGTGGGTAAAGGAAAAAAATCTTCTGATGACTTGAGAAGTTGATTGAGAGTTTTATGGCTTTTTGTTTAGGAATATATATGGACACACTAGTCACAGGGAGGTACTTACATTTTTTTTCTGAGCTGAATTAGGACTTAATTTAATATATGATAACACTGGCCAAAATTTCATAGTATTTCTATATTATTTTGGAAGTCCTGTAAATACTTATTTCAATTTCTAATTACTTAGAGCAATCTTAATTGAATCAGTGGTATCCTTTTAGTGTTTTGTGCTTTTTTTTTTTTTGATATAAAGGAAATGCTATGACTTCTTTTATAACAAGAAGTTTCAAAAATATTTGAAGGCAAATTTACCATTTATGTATATTTCTTTTCTTAGTTGGTTATTTCAGGATTGTGAAGAGCAGCTGAAACTTTTAGAACATATTGGAACATAGTGATAGTTCTATATCCTGTTTTCTTATGTGATTTTTGTTTTCTTTCTTTTACATCTTTGAGACTTTGTGCCTTATATAGACTGAATGAGCTATTTGAGAAACTGTTGTTTTGTAATTTTTTTTTTTGAGATTGTAAAAATATATAATGTAACATTTGAGATCCAAATAAAGGTTGCTTAAGGGTTTTTATTTAGAATGAGGAAATAACTGTTGTACCAGGTTGGTTTTGAGAGTTAAAAAGAAATATTCATACTTCAGAATCTACTTATTATTATTTGTCCTTAATTCCTAATGTGATCTGAAATCCTAGTTTTATAAGGGCAGCCTACTTTTCTGTTAATGGTAATCTTAAATTTCAGCCCCCAAAGATTCATAGCAGAGTAGTATATTGAGTGCTACCTTTTGAAGGATGTAGGGAGAAAGTCATAAACTTAAATGAAATACTATAGCAGGTATGATGTTTTGGCTAGAGGAGAAAAATGTATAATTGAGGTATAATATTTTTAAATGAAAATTATAAGAAATATGATTAACAACAATACTTGAGGCTTTTGAGTGTTTTGTATTAACATATAGCTGTATAGGTTGGCAAACAAATTACTTAACCCTGTTTTGCATACTTAAGCCTAGGCGGCATGGAATTCAATATTGGTAATTCAAAGGTATATTTTTTTGAAAGGAAGAGCTATAACTATACCTAATAGCATTTATATCTATACAGAAATATACAACCCTGAGAGTCAAAGTATAATGTGAGATTAGTGTCTGTGGGGGGAGGAACGAAAATGGTTATTATGTTAGCAGTATTACAAACCTCATGATCAGATGGTAGACTTAGAATATGGTGCTGTTTTAATACAGATTATTTGATTTGAAGTATAATGTCTGTAGTTTAGGTCTTCAAAATGCACAAAGAGATCCCTTGGCCCCATAATACAAGTTGAAATATATGTAGTTCTATGGAAAGTAGTTTTGGAGTGCTGAAGGAACTTACAGATAAAATTTCTGAGAAACCATAGAGAGCAAGTACCAAAAGAAAGAGAGGGTTCATTGTGCTTTTCAAAAAGTAAAAGAGGAATAGATTTGAGAAATAGTTTTGTTGTTGATTGTCAGCAAGATTGTAGAGTACATTTTTCAGATGTGTGGTTTGTGAAGATTTAAAAAGCTACAAGGAAAAAACACTATTTTATTAGAATAAATCATATTAAATACCCCTCTCCCCCTTTTTTATATGGTTAGCCACACTGGTAAGTCAAATACTATAGGTATAGTATAAGCATAGTGTAACTGAATTCCATATTAGATACTAAAATTCGAACTGGTTAAAATTAAAAGTAAAAAATGGATATGTAACCAGTTGAATTATAGAAACAGAAGCTTTCAATGGCTTGGAAATACTCTTGAGGGAGATTCTAATGGAGAGCCACAGGATTCTGTCTTTGTGTCTACCTCTAATTTTAAGATGGATGACAGAATCAAGAGAAAAGATTATCTCAAACACTGACCTGAAAACAAAACAAATTAACAATAGTTACAAATAAGTTCTGCTCTTAGGCTTAAATACACATTCAGCCAGTTCAGAAGAAGCAGTGTATGATAGCGAATACTTGATTTGATTAGTTTATTTGTTAAGATTTTAGAGTTCAGGTGAGGAGGTGGGGATGAGGAAGAGATGAAATTAGCCAATGTGGTTGCTAAAAACTTTCAACCTACTCTTAAACTTAGGCATCTTATACTTAGACATGATAGCTACTATCAAATATTTGAAGAACTGTCTTGTAAGAGAGGACTGGAAGAGTTCCAGGAGGGAAGATTTGTCTACCTGTGAGATGGGCTTCCTTAGTGGGTACCTCATCAGCTTTCATCATTGCTAGTATTTAAACCAAGGTTGAATACCTATCAGTACTATAAAAGGGACTGCAGTGTTGATGGAACCTTGAATTACATGGACACTGAAAGTGTCCTTCAGGCTTTAATGTCTGTTGTGTTATTTCTTTTTTAATAGAAATTCTCTTTCATTGAACACTGCAGAAATTACAGTAGGAGGAAGTAATAGGGTATAGAGGCATGACCACCAGACTGTCCCATTTCTTTTCTTATTTTCTAAAAGCACCCAGTGCATTAGCACAGTATGGGCTGTTAGTGAATGTTGAATGAATGGACTTATTGTCACCTGGGTTCAGAATTTTAGCTCTTTCACTAACCAGCCATTGGATTTGAGCATTTCATTTAACCTTTATAACTGTTAACTAATCTATAAAATAAAGAGAGTTGGAATAGATGACTCTGTAAATCTCTTCTACCTCTAACATTCTATCTGACAGATTTGTTTACTCTTCTTACTTGAAGTAATTCTGAGCTTTGATAAATTGATAAAGACATACTGGTGGTACACTTGGAAGTCAGCTATGATATTCTGGATTTATTTATTTTTTTAAGTTTTTGTGGTTTTAACTGAGAATGGTCCTTTTTTAAGAATTTAGAATTTTTTGCTATTGGGCCCTAGTCTTTAAACTTGGAAGAAGAGGCAGAAATGACTCTTGAGGAAGCCCTTTTGAAACCAAAAAATACTTTCTAGAATTGAATAGATTTTAAAATGATTTTTGATGATAAAAAATTACTGAGACACTTTGAGTTTTAGGGCTGGCTAATGTCTGTAACTTTTCTGAAAACAACTCCTCCCCACCAGTTTCACAGAATTTTTCAAAGTTATGGAGATTATTGGTAAATAAAATTTTATGTTTTCATTACTTTTTATACTCCTCCCTAATAATATCTATTAGATCCAATATATGGTTGATATTAAAGTCATTCTAATGTATTATTTCCTCAGATTATGGAATTAAATTTAATAACTAACAAAATTCCATTCTTGTAACATTTTCCAGTTTACAGTTCTTTCAGCCATATCATTTGATTCACATAATTACTAGTGAAGTAATTAGGGGAGGATTTTTACTCCCTTTTTTATAGATAAGAAACAAACCTTAAGAGGTTAAATGGCTTTAGATCATGTAGCTAGTCAGTGAGGACCTGGAATTAGAATTTAGATCTTTTGACGGTATACTAGTCAGTACACTTTTCTTCTGCATCACATTGCCTCTGTCTAGCACCTGTATATTACTAATTGATGAAATTATAGTGCGTTAAATTGTTTCTTGATACTTCACAGCTGGCAGACACACCAAAATCTGAAAGATATGAGCATGTTCTGGAGGCATTAAATGATTACAAGACCATGTAAGTTGATTTATTTTGTGTATCCCTATGAGGGAGACATTTAGTAAGTATAAGGAATAATGGCATTGTTTAAGGTTTGTGGGATTGGTGTTTAGAACTAGTACAAACCATTTTAAGCTTTTTAATGTCCTATTTTTTAGTCCGAGTAAACAGTGATTCTCAAGGGTTGGAGAAGGGAAAAGCAATCCTCTGGGAATGGTGATTGAGAGGCAGACATAACCACTATCTTGGGAATTTGGCCTATTCAGTTGAAAAACATATTTAGTAATGACTTGTTTTTATAATGCAGTCTCCTGAAAATAAAATATTAGTTGGTGGGAAAATGTAAACGATAGTGGAAAATACTGTAGAGAATATTGGTTTTAAAATTATTGTGAGATCTTCTAAGATTTTAAGATTATTGTCAACAGTTACAGAAAAGTAGTATTAGTACTAAATTTTTGATAATTGGTTATTGTTTGATATATTCTTGTATGGGCTTTCCTTTTTTTAAAAAAAAATCTACATTTAAAAAAACACTTAAAAATTGCAATAGAAAAAAAAATTTTAAGTGTTCGTGCTGGCTGTAACCAACCATTGAGTTATTTTATAAAATTTTTGTTTCTAACAAGTTGCTTCTTTTGAACTGGACAGCATTCCCTCCTTAAAAATGTTGTAATACTAGTGCCTAGCTAGATATTTAGGCCAGTTAAAAAAGCCATAAAGTGCCTGAGCAGTTACTGTACTGGTAAAAAGTACTTTATGGGATGTGAATTCTGTAATCCAATTTAGGGTACCAGAAATATATCTATTCCTATTATGATAGAAATATTAGCTCCCATTTCTCAAACCTGCATAACAGTGGAAGAATATTCCAAGCAATTTGGTGTGTGGTTCCTCAGGTTAGGCAGGGTCTAGTAGAACTAAGGTAGGTGAGGTGTTTTGGAGTAAGGAGCCTGAGGATTTTGGGAAACAGTTATGGAACACATTTTTCAGAGACCTAAACCCAGATGGAAATAACTTTTCCCTGCTCCATGTTATTTCCAATTCTGGATCTGACACACTGGAGACTCCTTTTATTTTTTGGACCTCTCATACTGGGTCCCCTTTTCCACTGCTAACAGCTGTTACTTTCTGACCGGGTTTCTCCCCTCACAGATCCACTCTGAAATAGAATTCTTCTTTTCCTAAACCTTTCTTGAGATCTTTTAAACAGATGACACTGAAGTACGGAAAAACACATTTTAGGACTAAAAAGACCATGCTTTACTCTTCTTCCTTTAAAAAGTTAGAAGTGGACATGTGCTCTTCTCCCTTCTGATCCTTTCCCTCCCTCCTTACTCCTCCATTATATCCTACTGTGGAGTGGCTCTGGAGCAGATAAGAATCAAGGAAAGGAAAGCAAAGAGAAAGAACGAGTTTTGTAGTATTGGGTGGTCTTTCATGTATAAAGGCTTTACATCTGAAAGTTATGAGTTAGGGTCTGCCATGTATATGTGTTCAGTTTTTAAATTTTTAGTTAATTTTTTTAAAAATTTAGGTTTATGTCTGGGAAAGAAATAAAGAAGAAGAAGCATTTGTTTGGGTTGCGAATTCGTGTTCCTCCTGTGCCACCAAATGTGGCTTTCAAAGCAGAGAAAGAACCTGAAGGAACATCCCATGAATTTAAAATTAAAGGCAGAAAGGCATCCAAACCTATATCTGATTCAAGGTAAAAGTTGATCTGTGGCTTAGTTTTTCTCTTTAGCTTATTTGTAACTAAAAATGTGTTATTTAGTCTCATTAGTATATTTGAAAGTACAAGTGGTAGTTACCTTGATTTGTTTTCCTGTTTATAATTTCTTGCTTAGACAAGGTACAAAGAGTTAATTTAATTTAGATGTTTATTTATTTATTTTAGATCTTAGGCTTTCCAGGAATAAGTCCTGTTGATTTTGTTAGCAGACAGTTTAAGTACTGGCCTGTTTATTTGTTTGTTCATTTCTCATTCATCCATCCATCCATCCATCCATCCATCCATCTATTCATTCCATTTATCAAGCATCTTATTATGTAAGTGCTGGGGATATAATAACAAGACAGACTTTCTTTTTGCCCTGATGGTATTAATAGTATAGTGGGAAGGAAAGGTGATAAACAAAACAATTACAGGTCATGTTAGGCCATTTCGGACATAGCATATGGGTTTAGATTGTTCTGGGATGGATATAGGTAAAGCAGTCTACTTTTAAAGAAGGAAGCTTAAGGAGGGCCTAATTTAAGATGATATTTAAGCTGAAATTCAAAGAATGAGACTAACCAAACAATGTGCAGAACAAAGGGAAGAGTACTGCAGGTGGTGGAAATAACAAGTATGAAGGCTGTGAGGCATGTTCTAGGATCTCACAGACTAGTAGGGGATGAATGAGGGCTAGAGAGCAGCATCAGGTGTTGGAAAGTTTGGGTGGGGCTTGATCTTGTAGAGTCATGTAGGTCTCCTAAGGAGTTCGGGTTGTTTTTAATGACGGGGAGCTATTTAAAGATGTAAGCAGACTGAATTATCCTTTAAAGAGACATCTTTGTATGCTCTTTGGAGAATGGATAGGTATAGAGGTAAGAATAGAAGCAAAGGAAACGAAGACTGCTGCAGTTGTCTAGGTGAGAGATTGTCTGAGTAGTGCTCTCAGTCAAATGGAGAGAAAATAGATTCACGATCTCTGTTGGAGGCAGAATTTATTGACTTTACTGATGAATTAAATTTATGAAAAAAATGGAGGAGTGAAGAAGTTATATAATGCTCAGATTTCTGGCTTGAGTAACTGGTGGGTGGTGATGTCTGTTATCAAGCCCTGCAAGAGCAGATTTGGCAAGGTGAGTGAAGCATTCTTCTGTCTCATAATAATTGAATTTGAGATTTTCACAAGGGATATCTAAGTGATGATGATGTTAGATAGAGACCTCTGGGTATGTAAGTCAGGAGCTCAGGAGAGGTCAGGGCACATGATACAAATTTGGAAGCTGATTTATAAGGCCTTGAAAATGAGTGAAATTACCTAGGAAGCAATAGCTGGGATGGGGAGGGAGTTACTGTGTCCCAGAATAATGCCCTGTTATCATTTGGAGATTTGGAAGAGGTGAAATAAGCAAGAGAGACTAAAAAGAATGATCAGTGAGATAGGAGGAAGCCGAGAAAGTTTGGTGTCTTGAAAATCAAGAGAAAGGGAAGTGTTTCAAGAAAGATGAATGTATTAAACAGTATTGAATGCTGCTGTGAAGTGGATTTAAGATGAGAGAAAAATATTTATTGCCAAAGATAGTATTCTGTTATTACTGACCTTAACAAAAACAGGGGTTTTTGTTTTGTTTTGTTTTGTTTTGGAGAGGTAAGAATAGAAGTCAGATTGAAGTGGGTTAAAGTATGATTGAATCCAGCACTGCTCAATTAACATGTCAAAACTGGGCTTTTTCTACTAATAAGGGGCATAGGCTGATTCAAAATAATGATGATAATAAAGGAAAAGTGGAAAGTAGGAAATAACCTTTAAGAAATCTGAATGAGAAGGGAGAAAGTAGAAAGGGAGGGCATGTGTCAACAGCACTCCAAAGTAGTTTTATTGTGAAGAGAGGTAGACAAATGGAAGCTGAAGAGGGGAAGGAAGTACTCAAGTGATGGCTTTTTCATAGATGGAAAATTAATTGGAAGCTATCTTTATGTACTAGTAGGAATGATCCAGTGGAGAAGAGAGAGGGAAGGTAATTGAAGATACCATAAAGTCCTTGAGAAACTAAAAGGGAAGGAATTTAGAACATAAATGTGGTAATGGCTTTTGATAGGACTTACACCCTTTTGTTGAAATTGGGTGAAAATGGCTACAGATGCTAGTTCTGTTAGAGATTTAGAAGATGACTGAAGTTATTGCTTAGTAACTTCTATTTTCTCAAAGAAATACTGAGGTGTAAAGAATGGCTCAGAGGATTGTGCAGAGAGGGAAATTGAAGGAGCAAATAAAAGGTGAGACAGTCATCTTGGAGAGTAAGAAAAGGTAAATTACACAGTGTTTCATATCCATTTGAGTTTGTAATAAAGTAGATACTGCTTTCAAGTTTTTTTTCCCTAAAGAAAAGCATACTTATTCTTAGCATTTTCAGATTTTTATCATTAACCCTTTGCTATCAGTTGCCCATTTTATGAATTAGAAAAAAGGTTTACACAAATTTTCTCATTCCTATCATGATATTAATAAGATACTCCATCTATGTTAGCTATCAGGTTTTCATTTGATGCCACCAGGAAATGGTTCAGCTTTCTTTAAAGGCATTGTCTGTTCCTTCTGGGTCCTATGTATGCATTGGTACTTTTAATCTGAGAGTACTTTCTTTAGTCCAAGAGTCCTCTATAAATGTTATCTTTCAAAAAAAGGAATGTATACCCCCATCACCTTATTTTGAGAGTTTTGATTATAGTGCTAGTTAAGCTTTTTTCCTCTAGTTCCCCAATTTTCTCCTTCCTTGTACTTTCCCAGCTTTAGTTTGGTGTCTGGAGTAGTTTTCTAGTTTTCTCCATTCACCTCTTTCTAGCCTCATATATAGTAGTATTCCTCCTTTTCCATGTTTTTTAATTAAATTTTCCTGGGTAACTTTCTTATAGCACTGAATTATTATTAGCTTGCTTGTATACACCTTCATCAACTTTTAACTATACTGTGAACCCCTTAGCACAGGGAAGGTCTTTGTATTCCTATTATCTGATACCCCCTTTTCTATGGTAGATAATGTTTGTTGAATAAATGAAGTAGATGTTCTGTATGTTGATATTTGTCCTTTCTTTTTTTCCCTTCTGTTAATTAGAGATGTCCTTGGCTATTGCTTTTTCCCCCTTCCTATTGCTTGACATTTACTTTTATGTCTCAAAAATGGTTTTCTAGAGCTTTCTGATTGTGTCTTTTGAATGACTCCCTGCCTGATATGATGAATTCCTTCCTCTATACTCTGCCACCCTGGGCTTCATTCTCTTTCTGATAAACATCATTCAAGGAGATAGATAGATAGATACTCATTTCTAAAGGCAACCTGTGTTTATAACTAAAATATTTTAATATAGATACTTCCTGGCTCCACGTGGGTAACTATTAAATTCGTAATCACTTTTAGTAATAAATTCTTGAAAGATCTCCCAAATACCCACATAGTAACAACCTAAACTAAGAAATCTTCCATTACCCACATAGTAACAACCTAAACTAAGAAATCTTCCATCCAGTATAATAGTCTGCTTTTGTTTTTGCTTTTTAACTTTAAGATGCTATATATTTTTCAGAATTGTAGTAAAGAGAACACTTTTTCTTAAACCTTTCATATGTAAATATTTCCTAAGTCAAGAAATGTATATTTAAATTGAAATGTATTATCTATGCACTTGACTAAACTTGTAGATTCAACTTTAATTTTTTATATTACCATTAATAGAAAAATATATAAGTATAACCTAATTATTATGTAAGTAGGGTGTATATTATCCATTGTCTTTTTATTTTCTTTATGCAGAGATGAAATACATAATGGTTTTATGTTTCAGGGAAGTAAGCAATGGCATAGAAAAAAAAGGAAAGAAAAAATCTGTAGGTCGTCCACCTGGTCCTTATACAAGAAAAATGATTCAGAAAACTGCTGAGCCACCTTTGGTAAGAGGATGTGTTAATATATGTTCTCAGAGAGGAAAGATGCTTGAAATTAACTGAAAAATGAGTATCTTCTCCAATTTCTTTAGAACCATGCTTTAAATGTTATTTTTTATTTTCCAGGATAAGGAATCAATTTCAGAGAATCCTACCTTGGATTTACCTTCTCCTATAGGGTAAATAGAAAGTTATTTTTTCCTATCCTAGGAATTTTCTTTTGGGGGAAAATGAGTATTTCTATTGTTATGTAATATAGTCGTTATACCATTTAAATTTTTTTGTCTCAGGAGAACTGAGGGAACTGCACATACATCCAATACCTCAGATGTGGATTTCACGGGTGCTTCCAGTGCAAAAGAAACTACCTCGTCTAGCATTTCCAGGCATTATGGGTAGATATTTTATATTCTTATTCCTTACTAATTTTCTTCTAGATAATTTTTTCTTTTTAATGATTAAATACATTCTTAGCATTCGAAAGTGATACAAGTATGCCTTTGAGTGTTTAAGAAACAATCTATATGTAGATTCCTTAGGTTGTTAATATTTATCAGGTCATTTTCTATGTACACAGAAAAGAGGTATAATGGTGTTTATAGGTTATGTTCTTTTCCCTGAGACCTTTTATACTTACAATATTTAGGTATGCCTTGCTTTAGGAAGACTTTTCCTTTTTTTAATATCTGAATCAGACATGCAAATCCTTTTGTTACTAAAAAGATCTTAAACTCAGGATTTCTATCAGTAGCAGACTTCTCAAATATTTTAGTTAACTTGATTTTTTAGAAGGATACCTCTACTAAAGCATGATATGTCAGTTATGAGAAGATAGTTTACTTGGGGTCAGAACTATGAGCTTGCAAGTTTTTATGCTTCCCTTAGTTAAATTTTTGTCCACAATTTAGAAACTGCTCATGTAAATCATACAAAATTCAGAGTATTAAAGAGCTTAAAATGTAACTTATTTTTTAATGAATTGTGTAGAATAATGTGAACTGTTTTGGCCTTTTACCCAAGCATTTTGCTAATCTTCCTTTATACATTGTCTTATTTAATTCTTAAAACAATCTTTTGAGTTGTAAGTCCTGTTACTCCCATTTTAAAGATGAAGAAACTGAAACTTGAGAGAGTTTTAAGAAACAAGCCCAGACTAGCATGTTTATTAACAAGCATAACAGAGCTAGGATGTTGAGTTGAGCAGTGTGATTGTAAAATATTTGAATTTAGCTTTTCGGCTATATTCTCCCCTTGTTATAAGGTTATAAAATCATTGAATTTCTGAGCCGTAAAGGACCTCAGAGATGATCTAGTTCTACCCCTTCACTTGATCTCTTCACAGAAGAGAAGACAGAGGATATGAGATTTGAATTTGGCCAATATCATAGAGCTAGATTCAGGGTACCCTGATTTCTAGTTTATGTTTATTCCAGTTCATTACATTACTTCACTAGCCCTAGAACTGGTAATAAGAGAACATTTATTCTAGTTCTACCATCTTTTTAAGCACATGGAACAATGTTGTATGTAAAGTAGGTGCTTATTAAGTATTTACTGCATTGAATGAGTGAATGAACTGTCTTCTTTTTAATGATAAGACTGTTGACGATATCTGACTAATATGAATAGGCCTCTTCTTGGTAAGAATATGTCTCATTGGCCTTGTAATTAAAAACTTCCTCTGATTCTTTTAAGCTTAATAGTACATTGTTAAGGAAGAAAAGCTCTTCAAAGGTCAGCCCCAAGAAGGTGATGGAATCTAACGAAGGCGAGTGATAATCCATTTATAAAAATAGCATGTATTGTTTTGGTTTGGCTGATTTTTATGTCAGCAAGGGCATATACTTACAGTAGAGTGATAGAAAAAAAATCTGAGAATATATTGTTTGGGCAAGGTATGCTTTATAAACTCAGTAGACAGTTAATGACCTTTCTTGTTCCATAGATTATCTGACTCCAGAAAAAGAACTCGTACAGGAAGATCTTGGCCTGCTGCAATACCACATTTACGGAGGAGAAGGGGTCGTCTTCCAAGAAGAGCACTCCAGACTCAGAACTCAGAAATTGTAAAAGATGATGAAGGCAAAGAAGATTACCAATTTGATGAACTCAACACAGAGATTTTGAATAACTTAGCAGATCAGGAGTTGCAACTCAATCATCTAAAAAACTCCATTACCAGTTATTTTGGTGCTGCAGGTAGAATAGCATGTGGTGAAAAATACCGAGTATTGGCTCGTCGGGTGACACTTGATGGAAAGGTGCAGTATCTTGTGGAATGGGAAGGAGCAACTGCATCCTGACTGTAGGACTGAACATTATGTTCACTGCACTCTCATTTTCTGTAGGTACAGTTCAAAGCCCTAAAGGATAAAGGAGTCTGGCTTTTACTATCTTTCTTAAAAAAAAAAAAAAAAAAAAAAAAAAAAAAAAAAAAGTCAAAAAAAAATTCACAAAAGGAGATGATACTAGCCTTAACATGTACCTGTCAATGTTATGGATATTGTCATAAAAAGATATCTTTTAAAAATCAGAACAGAGACTTAATTTTTTAAATCTTAAGATTTGTAGAATGTTTCTAGGATAGGATATTAAAAATGATTCAAATCCATGCATGGTGTTAGATAATTTTTCTAATTATTCCATTGAGTCAGTTTTTGTGATTAGTGGTTATCAGATCAGACAGATCATGTAGATAGATAGCACAAGTATTTGGAGAAACGTTGTCTGTTTTGTTGCCAAAATGTTGGAAAAAATTTATTTCAATACCTTTCAGATTTCATAAAGTGCAGTGTATATAATGCCTACTAAAAGACTGTAAAATATTGAAATTTTCTTTCAAGCAAAGTGTAAAAAATATATTGAGCCTGTAAATTGCTCTGTGACTAGACTTCATTGTCGTCTTAATATATTCTTTGCATGTGCATATATATACACAGGTGTGTATATATATGTGTGTGATTATGTGACCTATGCAATACAAATTATGGGAATGGGCAGCTTTGGAGTATATATCCCATAATTCTTTTTTCAGGAATAGTTGCAGTATTTACACAGCAGCATTTCTTCTCAGGCTTTTATTGGGTGCTGTTGCTTGCTATGTATGAAGAGAAATGTGTCAGACAAGTTTAAAGTTTAGTGTGTTCTGAAGAAGGGTGTGAACAACAGTGTTCATGGGCTTTTAGAATGCTTTTCACTTTCAGTCCTTGTAACTCAGCTGTTCAGTACCTAAAACCAATTCAAATAATATGAACATTATCTCCTACTAGAAGTAACGTTTTCAAGTTTTCATGGCACATTTGATTGTAAATGTCTCTCAGTTTTAACAGTAAGTCTGTAGGAGTCCCGTGAAGATTCCTGAAATGTCTGTAGTAACTGTTAGTCATGTTGAATAAGTGTAGTATGAACAAAGTATTTTATTGCACAGGGTTAACAAACAGTATGGTGCCTGACAAGGCTACTACTGTTTTATTACAACATTACCTCTTGTTTTTATAAAATGTACCAAGATTTAAATTGATAACTTTATTTTACATGTAAAAAACCAGTTTCTTTTATCACCAGTGTTAGAGTTGTCTTCTGTTTCTTTTTGTTTTGTTTTGTTCGTTTGTTTTCTTTTTTAGCCAAAGAGTAAACAGAAGAATATTCTTATTTTGGTGGCTATTCATTTTACTCTTAAAAGTGATTGGTGGATTTTGCCTAAAAATTGGGGAATTTGCCGCCAAAATGAAAAATATGTAAAGTGTAGTGGTTACAGAGCGGTAAAAATGTGGGTTAGTACTTATTTATTCCATTGATTGATTATTTGACTGTTTATAAAAAAAGTTGCTTTATTTCTTTAAACATCTTCAAAAGATGACCTTTCCTTGTCACATTATAGCCAAAAGAAGCAGAGAACTTCGTTGTCCTGCATTTGGTTCCTGGTTGGCCAGGTATAAATGAGCTTTACAAAAGTGCAAATTAAAAACTGTCACTTCTGTTTACCTCCACCAAAACTTGATTTTCCCCTAGCTATTAATTTAAAGTTGCCTTTCCTGCAGCTGCAATATTTTGAATAACACACAGAGTTTGTGTTGATTTTGAATGTTTGTTTATATCTAGGGGTAATGGAAAATGTAAATCCCGTGTAACCTTATTCACTCCACCTGTATCATATTATTTCATTTTCCCCAAAGTCCTTTAATTCTAACTGAACACCAGCAGTATTTTAGTAACTCTTTCTTTAGTATACCTGGAAGATGATTTATTAAGCTGAACTGTCTTTAGACGTAATTATTGTGAATGTCTGTTTTATTTTATCATGGTGGTTCCACATGGCTCTGATGTTCAGTTTGTATTTTTGGAATTGCTTTACTTAGAATTAAAACAGACCAACATTAAATGTGTGTATTTTTTAAAGAGCTAATGAGTTTTGCTTCTGTATTTGCTTGAAAATACACACTGATGCAGTAGATGACTGCTTTAATTTAGCCAAGGAGCTAAGGATTTTCCAATTCCATTGTAAATATGTTCACTTGAATTAATCTTTATAAAACTTGGCTCTCATTTTCCACTTGTCCCTCAAATAATCTTAATAATTATTGTATGTTCATCTAAAATGATCCTCTAAAAAATAATGTTTAGTCAGCTTGTACACTTCCTACTTGGAAGACAGTATATCTCCCTCTATCTACCTTGTCCCCCAAATTCAAAAAAATTCGGACTTTTCAAGTATGTTTTTTCCTTTTTGCTTATATAGAAGGTGTCAGGTTCACATCAAAGGATTTTGGGTTTTTTTCCTTAAGAGCTTTGCCCCTAGACTATAGAAGGAAAAGATGTAAAAATAGTATGCCTTACTCTTTTTAATTACATTTTTATTCAAAACAAATACATTTTTATAAATATCCTGATAATAAATGATAAGTAAGGATTCTTCTATGATCTGACTAGATCAGAATATGAGATTATCAGAGTTTTTTTTATAAATTCTCATGTAGGAGTGATGAAGTCCGATCTTGCCTAGTCATCTTTTGTTACTAAATATTTAACAAATGAGTGCTCAATGATGTGTGATTTGAGGGTACCTCTCCCCTTATATTTTGCAAGTTATGTCCAACTGTAAAAGTTTGGTTTCTATTGTGTATATATTCAGAAGATTTCTTTTACCAGCTTGGAGGTAAAACTAATTCTTCTGAACTACTTGGTTGAGTTTCTGCCAGGTACTATTAAGTTTTGGTTGGAGCATTCTCTGACTTGCATAGTTATAGCAGACCGTTTGTTATATAATGTGGTTCTAGAGTTGTTCGAATGAGGATATGATGGCAAAGGAAGATGGAACTTTGGGAAATAGTTTTTAAAAAAAGGCCCTGTGTAATGTGGGTAAGTTTTCCTCTTTAAATTATTATATTTGAGTACTTCTACAAATATCCACTCCCAAAAGTCTCCTTTGGTTTCTTCTGTGGCAGTCATCTTCTTTCCTCAGGAAAATAAAAACTTGACGGTTAAGTGTAAAGTAAGAATTTTATCTGGTCATGGATTCTTTTCTAATAAGTAGCAGTTAAGAAACCAGATGTCAGACTGATAAAAGTTTAGATACAGGAGAAGCTATGAAAGCAAACTGATTGGCTCTCTGAATATCAACAAAGAGAATGGGAGTAAGTACAATATTTGTAATTTTTAAGTTACGTCAAAATGTCTTGGAGCAATATCTAGATCAAAATATTATACTGTCTTTATGTTTAAAATCAGATTTATGACTTATGACTGCAAATAAACTAGCTCACTCTATTTTTCTCTTCACTTCTCCACAATAAAATCCCTCTTTGCTTACTCCCCTTGCATTTTCTCTTTGTTAGAGATGACGAGTATTGAAACTGTATGCTTAGTAATAGTAATTCCTCACTTTTGCAGCATCTTCAAGGAATGTGATATCTTGTTCAAGAAAATTCCACTGGATTTAAACCAAACAAACAAATGAACAAAACCTTCATAGATGATAAAATGTACTTACTGGATAAAACAAAGACGTATCTTATTCAAAATCATTAGTCTAATATTTATTCCTTGTATTTACCAAAAGATACAGTCTTTTATCTTTTTTCTTTCCATGCTTTCACAGTGAGGGTGATACAGTCTCAGAACAGACACAGATTGGTTCATGGGGGGCAGAAGGCAGAAAAAGTCTTAGATAATGGTTTGTGGCCCTCAGAAACTCAACTCTATGCAACGAAAATCTTATTCTTAGTATTTGATTACTTTCATTGAGTTTTCTTATATATCACAGGAGTAGCACTGACATTGAGTTCATGGAACAAAGTATATGCAAGATCTGTACTACAAAACTATAGCAGATAACTTTTAAAATTTGGAGGGCTCTGTTCAATCTTGAAGTCACAGTGTGAGTGTAGTCTGCAATACCTGTTAGCTTCTGCTGTCTCCCTTGTGGATGTTTATGTTTGATCCTTAATGCTTAGTGCTTTTGTGTGTGGCCTAGGCTTGGGAATTAAAAAAAAGCTTACATTTGATACCGAGTTCTACCATGTTTATTCAACCCATCATTATGTCAAGTGCTGAAAAGAAATGTTGACAATATCTGAATGAATAATATCTAGCAGCTAATTAAAAGTAAGTTTGTCGTATTAAGCGGAAGTTAAAAGTAAGCTGACCTAAAACACTTCTTTTAAAAATTTAATTTTTTTATGTTCTAAAATTCATTGTTTATGCACTAAAAACAATTCTTTTAAGAAATCAAGTTTTTCAGATGTTTTGAAAGTCTTTTTAAAATTTAACTACATAATTATAGTGTTTCTATAAATTAGTAATTTGCATATGTACTTTTAGATCCATAACAATTTAAGTAAATAAATTACATTAAATTAAATAAATTACTCAAAATGGGGTTGTAAATTTAAGTTAAATATTAATAGCATCTAGTATAAATTAGTGAAGGATTATGATTAATATTGTTTTGGTCGTTAATTGACCTCATACATGTTTTATCTTTAATACTATTAGTGGAATGTAAGGGAATTTTGCCTATACAGAATTTGAGACGAAAACAAGATTTTATGGGGTGCCTAGGTGGCTCAGTTGCTTAAGCATCTGATTCATTTTCAGCTCAGGTCAGGATTTCAGGATTATGACATCAAGCTTGAGATCGAGCCCTGTGTCAGGCTCTGCACTAAGTGTGGAGTCTCCTTGAGATTCTCTTTCCCTCTCTGCCTAGCCCCCGCCCCCGTGCTCACTTACACTCTCTCTCTCTCTCAAATAAGTTAAAATCTTAAAAACAAGATTTTGTGAGAATTTGGGTCGCCTTTGCAAAATATATAAAGCTGGCTTAGATATCTGTGAAGTTAAACTTTTCCTTGAGGATGAAGCATATTGAGGAGGGTTTTGGAAAAGAAGGTCTATTAGCTCATTTTAGATTTGTGGAGGCAGTTTGGTTCCTGTATTCTTTTATTACCAAATCTCTTCCAGAATCCAAGAGCAGATCTGTAAGAGGTCTGCTTTTTTCTTTGTATTATAAATTTGCATAACCTGGCATTTTAGACTTTCTATGTTATTTTTATCTTTGGATGTAAAGTTTCTAATGAAGAATTTTGTCATCAGAAACTAATTCTTGATACCTCTTTATAAGCTAGTTTGTTCTTTAAGCAACTTTTTTTTTTTCTTTTTTAAGATATTTCTTTATTTGACACAGAGAGAGCACAAACGGGGAGAGGCAGGGAGAGCTGGCTGGATCCCAGGACCCTTGGGATCATGACCTGAGCCGAAGGCAGATGCTTAAACAAATGAGCCACCCAGGTGCCCTTTTTAAGCAATTTTAAGCCATTAAATGAGACCAGAAATATTTAAAATGCCATTTTATTGAAGAGTCTTCTAGAAGTATTAAGTACTTCATGTGTTTAAAACACTGTCTTTAGCATGTTAACCTTTTCCTAATTACTGAGAGATTGTGAACATTTATTTTTTTTATGTTGCTATAGTATGGTGGTACTCTCAGTGGTCTGGATGTGGATAGGGGAATCAGTCTTAGGCTATGTGGTGCTTTTATATTATGCTTGTCTGCTTTACATCTATCTTCTGTGGCAGTGCCTGTGTTAATAAACCACATTTATTCACAGTGCATTGAGTGGCTTTCTCCCACCTAGCTTCTAAACATTAATTTGCTGTAGAATGGAAAAAAAAATTAAGCAGGGTTTTCTGGAACAAAAAGATAACCCCATAACTAGAATTTTAAACTTCACTTTTACCCAAGTTCTGTTTGTTTGTTTTTTTTCTTGAAATGAGTTTTCAAGAATGATTTCCTTTGAAAAAGTAGCTGGCTTTTTTTTTTTTTTTTTAAGATTTTATTCATTTATTTGACAGAGATCACAAGTAGGCAGAGAGGCAGGCAGAGAGAGGAGGAAGCAGGCTCCCTGCTGAGCAGAGAGCCTGATGTGGGGCTTGATCCCAGAACCCTGGGATCGAGACTTGAGCCAAAGGCAGAGGCTTTAACCCACTGAGCCACCCAGGTGCCCCAGTAGCTGGCTTTTTAAATAGTCATTACTCAAAAGAATTTCTCATTTTGTTTTACTTGCTTCCTATTTTATAATGTGCAAGTGGTTGAGATTTTTAGAAATCTGAAAGCTGAGTAGGTGAAATAAGACTGTAATGTAGTCTAGAGTAGGTTGATTCTTTTGTGCCTCTCTAATCGATTTTCAGATTACCTTAAGATAGCAAAAACTTCTTGGAAAACATAGCACCATTGTTTTCTATTAACTAGTAAGTAGAATAAGATAAAAGCAAAATTGCAATACAAAAAAATATCATTATGGGGTGCCTGGGTGGATTAAGCCTCTGCCTTTGGCTCAGGTCATGGTCTCAGAATCATGGGATCAAGCCCCGTGTTGGGCTCTCTGCTTAGCAGGGAGTCTGCATCCCCCTCTCCCTCTGCCTGCTGCTTTGCCTACTTGTGATCTTTGTCAAATAAATAAAATCTTTAAAAAAAATATCATTGGACCAGTTATAAATCCTCTCTTGGATTCTGGAAGAGATTTGGTGATAAACAGGAACATAGTAACCAAAACTGTACCTCCATGGCTCATAGTTGAGCCAGGTGGCTTTTCTTCTCCAGTAAGGTGTTAGATTCAATGGCTTATGCCATCTCTGCATTATGGAAAAAACCATAGTATCTTGTCTAATGTGGACTTGGCATATAGTAGCAAAATGACATGGCTTTATTACATGCACATACTTAATAGTCATAAGGTAGTTTTTAAAGCAACAGAGAAGAGATGGCATTTCAATCAGCAATAATTAATTACTAATTTCCATGGCTTTATAGGTTAAATGAGTGCAAGAATTGATACTAGTAATTTAACTTTAGTACTTCACATGCTGAAATTGACTGCAGTTAAATGCCAAGCTTCAGAGGATTGTAATGTCTCAGAAAATAGTTGCTTTACCAAATTCATGTAAACTAATGTTTACCATATTTATTTTTTGTTTGTTTTTGGTGCAAAAAAGCATTTTTATTAAAGCATGAGGACAGGATCTGTGGACACAAAGACTAAATTTGGTTTGTTTTATAAACTTGGCTAAAGTCAGGAAAATGGGCAGAATTTTAAGTTACCTGTGCTTGCTTCTTTTTTTATGTTGAAGGTATAATTTAAAATGTTTCACTAGAACAAAACTCTTGATTTTTTAAAAAAATTATTTTTGAAATGATTTTCAAAAGTTTGAAAATATTTTAAAACTAAGTTTATACTTAGAAAGTAGTACTTAATATAAAGGCTCATGCTCTTTAAAATAAAATTTACATTTATTTTAGGGCCCTTCCTAGACAAAATATATATATGCTGTCAGCCATGTAATAGATTTTATCTACTAATGGAAGATGCCAGTGTCTTAGATAAGCAAAATTAGCAAAATACACAGTCATACATATATTTGGAATCTGAGGGCTTTAGAGTTGGTTTAGGCTTGTAAAATTAATTTTGTATTCCTTAAGCACACTGACTTAAAAAAAGCAAAAGTAGGATAACTTAGAAACATGGCATAAATGTTAAAAGGGAAGGGTTAAATTATTTTAATTGAGAATAAACAAAATATTGATCCATACTTAATACTAAATTAGGTTGAAAATATGAACCTTCACTACTAAGAACATTAAGATTTATATTGCAGTGAAAATACAATGATAAAATAGAACTTCATCTATTCGTCATGATTATTTGCTTTAGAAATAGCATGTTTTTTTTTAATTATAGCATATATAACTTTCATTTTACAACTTTTAAAACTGTATCCTTAACACAGGACATTTTATATTGAGAGGTTGCACTGAACTCAGTTTAAGATAAGCCACTAATTTAGAAATAAAATTGATTTCATAAATTTAGGTAAAATACAGTTTTAGTAAAATAAAACTCGAATCTATTTCCTAAGACCCTTATTATTATTATCTTTAAAAATAAAAGCAAAGTTTATTTTTCTGGATATTTAAAATGCCGTTCTACTCAGGTGTTACCAGTTTCCTAGGGCTTCCTTAACAATTTACCACAAACTTAGTAGCATAAAACAACAGCAGTTTATCTCTCACAGTTCTAGAGGCTAGAAGTCTGAAGTCAAGGTGGTGTCAAGGTTGATTCCTTCTGGTAGCAGCCAGCAATCCTAGGCTCTAGACACATCACTCCATTTCCTGCCTCCAGTTTTATAGCTTTACCCTCTGTCAAATCTCTCTTCTTTATAAAGATAGCAGTCAATGAATTAAGGGCCCACCCTAAAGCCAGGATGATATCATCTCAAGATCTGTAACTTAATTATATCTTCAAAGATCCTATTTCTAAGGTCCATTCACAGGTATTTGAGTTAGGACTTGGACATTGGTTGGGGAAGGGGGAGGCCGAGTTCAACCCACTTCAGTATTATTACAGGATTTTTTTTTTTTTTTTTTGCATGTTTCAGTTCTGAGAAATGGTGTTTCAAACCATTTTTTGCTGTTATTTATTCAAATGCAACAGTCATTCTTGGAATACCTTTAAGTTGCTGTGAAGACAGATGAAATATTAGGAGTCCTGGTCTGAATTCTTAAGTTAAGGGGGCACAGACATAAATACAGCTAAATTTAAGTTGAAATGTGGTAAGTACTGTATTTGTCAAAGTTCCATAGGAACCTGGAGATACATTAGAGAAAGACTGAACATTTGGATTTGGCTTTGAAGGAGGATCAGCTTTTGAGTGGCAAAAATAGGATAGGATACGAAATGGTATAAATAAGTTCAGAGATGGATGTTGGTTAAGGGGGAGTTTAAGAGGTGTAGAGAATGGCACAGTTTGGGGAGGTCATAAACATGAGAATTAAACAACATTGGAAAACATTACTACAGGTATCCAAATAGGTGCTATATATATATCACCAGAGAAATGAGATTGTTTTGGACTGCAGTATTTGTTAGGTTGTACCTTGAAGGGTGGGTTTACACGCTAAGGGAGAGAAAAGCTCGGTTCAAAAAGAAGGAGCAGAGTAAGAATAGGCCTGGAGTTGAGACTGAACATCTCACTTGGTATTTTGGTGTCTGCTGTATTCTGAGAGACTACTAGGAGGAAAATGCGAAAGAGTATCTGTTGGTGTTCTCTTTGCTGGGAAGATAAGAACGTGTATGTTCAGCTATTTTAAGGGGTCAGAGTGGAAAGAGGATTTAAGAAGGGAGAGGTTACTCTTTTCCGGGGGGCCTGGCTGTGGAGAACATTTTTTTTTTTTTAAAGATTTTATTTATTTATT
The DNA here is from genome assembly GCF_002288905.1 of Enhydra lutris kenyoni. Classification (NCBI taxonomy): domain Eukaryota; kingdom Metazoa; phylum Chordata; class Mammalia; order Carnivora; family Mustelidae; genus Enhydra; species Enhydra lutris. Next base: position 59,298,941 of record NW_019154093.1, read on the forward strand.
TGACAGAGAGATCACAAGTAGGCAGAGAGGCAGGCAGAGAGAGAAGAGGAAGCAGGCTCCCTGCCGAGCAGAGAGCCCGATGCGGGGCTAGATCCCAGGACTCTGAGATCATGACCTGAGCCAAAGGCAGTAGCTTAACCCACTGAGCCACCCAGGCGCCCCTGTGGAGAACATTTGAGAGAAAGGAATTATTAGAGAAGACTTAATGAAGGAGTTTAAATTGGAACACAAATGATACGAACCTGTGGAGAAGAGGGGAACATGATAGGGCATTACAGAGTGCCTGAGGAGGAAGCCAGGTGATTAAGTCTACACAAAAGGGTTGGGATGTGATGTGGGCGCATCTGGAAAAGATCAGGATTCTGATGGGCCTGCTGTGATGGGACTGCCATGCTATATGGTGTGTTGAGATTACTTTGGCACTGGTATGTAGGATCAGAGGGAAATGGTGAGTGCCAAACCTAGATTTACATGTAGCTAAATTTGAAGTAGTAGAAGCAGAGGGAATGCTAGAAAAGAAGACTGATTAGGGAGCTGAGTTAACAGTACTTGATGACTGAGCAGGTAAGGGGTCTTAAAGTTTTGAGAACCTGGGAAGCTGGTGATATTAAATGGAACAGAAAAGGAGCAGCCCCACTTAGAGAACGGTAAAGAAGGAAGATAGCCTTGGTTGGAATAAAAAGTTCATGCTTGAAAGTAATACAAGCAGTAAAGAAGTGGATGGACTTAGGACCATGTTACTGGGCATTTCCCAGAAGCCTATGTTCTTTATTATTAAAATTTTGCTCATCACCATTCATTAAACAAAGACCTAACACTTGAGTAAGTTTCTTCATGGTCATGCTGTGGCAGGTCTGTAGAAAATTTTCAATAAAAAATAAGAGAGATTTCTGTCTTAGGGGCTATCAGAGAGAAATAATTGGAGCAGATTTATGGTGCTAGCTGAACAAAAGCAAGTAATGCCTGTATTCATCATAGGAAACTTGTGATTTATTCTGAAGCAAAAGCACTTGGAGGCATTTCCAAGAAAATACTTTGTGGGGCTTTCTAGGTGGACACTGTTGTGGATTCAGAAGTCCATTTTGTGCTCCAAAGTGGTGTTGCATAAAAAGGTTGTAATAAAAATCATAATTGGAAATAATTTCTGAAAAGAATATTGAAAATAATGTGCAAATAGTTTGATTTTTAAAATGAATGAGGAAAAGACTGACCTGGAAAGAAAAAATGGTAGTACTTAAAATATTTATAAACTTTCATAGTGATAGTAAAGTGTCAGGTGGTTTTCTTGGCTAACACTAAAAAACATTAAAATATTTCAAATAATTACTGAATCTGACTTCACTGAAAAATCACAGTATTTTGTCTTTGATATTGAGAAGTATAAATTTAGGTTTAGAAAATGACAAGCATTTTGCTATAGCCCAGTAATAGGGAACCTTGAAAACTAAATAAATATTAAAATTTACAAGTAATTCATCCCTTTTATAAGTAATTTGCAATAGTGTCCAATTCTGAATTTTCCTGTTACAGAAATTATTCTCACCTGGGGTGAAAAGTACTCCTTTTCCATATCTAAGCCTGACTTGGAGGAAATTGTGCTGATGTTTCTAACATACTGCTTTTCTGCCTAACTCCAAACTGTTTCTCAGCTGAGGCACCAAAAGGGAGAATTAGTGAAGCAATCCTAAAAGGATGAAGGTATGGTTTAGGAGAAAGGGGCATTGGATGTGGTAGATGAGAAAAACAAGGGAGGAAATCTTCTATCAACTTTTTTTTCCCCCTAAAAGGAAAAGCTTTAGTATTTTCTAACTATGATATAAAAATATTTTAGTAAAAAGTTCGTACAATACAAAACTCTGAAAATCTTCCATTCTGCAGTCCAGAGATAATGGTATAAAAATATACCCTTAGACTTATAGATTTATTTATTTTTATTAAAGATCATGTTTTGAAACTTCACATTTCACTTAATAAACAGTGGGCCTTATCTTTTTACTAACAAGTAGTGTGTTTTAGGCCTTGTGCTGGGTGTGGTGGATAGAATAGACATAGAATCTCTACCTTCATAGTCTTGTAGAGGGTTTGTATACATTAACTTTGATACATTGTGGTCAGTGCTTTGAAACAGGTGTAGAGAGAGCACGTAAGGAGGATACAACCTGGGTTTGAGGGATCTGGCTAAATTCCTGGAGCGATGAATGACAAAGCTGACTTAGAAAAATGAGTGATGAGTCCTGAACACTAGTCTTTCTCCCCAGTTTCTGTTAAATCTTGAAGGGGAGATTCTTTGCTTTTGTGTTCAAAGTACTAGACATAGTAATGCTCTAATTTTTCTTCTAAAATATTAAATTTTGCCCTAGAATATTGTGATAATTGCAACTTTTACTAGATGCTTTGAGGTTATAAAAGTATTGCATCTTGATCGTCCCTTGGGTGCCAAAAAATAAATATTCTCCTTTGATAGTATATGGGCCATTTGCATGTTTTCTAAACTTTTCTTGGTTCCCTGTCTAAACAAACTGGTCTTTGTTCATCCTTTTTTCCTTTGCTGTATGTCCAAGGGATAATGGAGTAGTATTTGCTAGCACATGTTTTTAAATTTATGTCCTTTGGGCATTTTTTTACAGTGGCTTATATTATATTTAATAAGTGCTTCTCAGTCGTATCTGCCGTACTTCCATGATCCTTTACAGCAAAAAGACTGTTACTTGTATGGGTGAAGGAATCAATCATTTTGTGTTCAAGGTTCAGGATTTTCATTATATACCTATATACCTGGATTGTCCACTGAAAAGTCAGCATTTAAAAAAGTAAAGGATAGCTTCTCTGTTGAGATTCACTGAATGCTGATTCCGCATCATTGGAAATAGATGTGGTTTTGCCATGACAGTGTTCTGATAACCATTTCATTTTAGTGATACTTCATTATGATTTTTATTTTTTAAAAAAGATTTTATTTGAGAGAGTGCATGAGTGTGCAGAGTGCAATGGAGCAAGGTGAAGGGCAGAGGGAGAAGCAGACTACCAGCTGAGGGGTGCCCCGACGGGGGCTAGATCCCAGGCCTCTGGGATTATGACCTGAGCTGAAGGCAGACGTTTAACTGACTGAGCCACCCAGGCGACCTTCTTTATGGTTTTAACTTGAATTTCCTTAATAGCTAATAATGTCGAACATCTTTTCACATGCTCCACATAATTTCTTTATGTTTACCCATTTTATAAATGATTTTTCTGCTTTGAGAATTCTTTATGCAGTTCACCTGTGAACGACATGAGTTTGAACTGTACATGGTCAATTTTATAATCTAGTCCTTTTTTCAGATAGATAGTTTGCATATATTTTCTCCTTTTTTTTTAGCTTGCTCTTTCCAAGTCCATAACAGCGTGTTTGGTGGTGCAAAGGTTTTTTACTTCTGATGAGTTCTAGTTCATCAGTTTTTCTTTTTATGCATCAGGCATTTATTGTCAAGTGTGAAGATTTTGTCTAGCCCTAGTCCTCCTAGGTCCTGAAGATTTTTAATTTTTTTTTTAAAGCTTTGCAGTTTTCTTACATTTAAGTTAATTTTTAAACCTGTTTATTCCAATTGCTATAACACTATTTAAAAGACTGCCTTTTTTTCCCCTTTTCTTTTCAACGTTTTATTTGAGAGAGAAATGAGCAGTGGGGAGGGGCACAGGGAGAGAGAGGGAGGGAGAAGCAGATTCCCCACTGATCAGGGAGCCCAATGTGGGGGCTCGAGCCCAGAATCCCCAGAGATGACCTGAGCCAAAGGTAGACGCTTAACGGACTTCACTACCCAGATGTCCCTAAGATGCTTTTCTCTATTGCTTTTGCACTTAGGTAAAAAATCAGTTGGACTTGTTCATTGTATTTCTGGAATCCCTGTTCCATTATATGTCTTTTCCTCCACCAGTAACACAGTGTTGATTACTGTAAATTTTATTCTTTTTAAAAAGTGTCTTAGTCCTTTTGTCCTGTTCTTTGTCTTTTGCCTTTCCATACACATTTTAGAGTATGCCTGTATCAGTCTATAAGAAAATCTTGCTGGGGGTGCCTGGGTAGCTCAGTCAGTTAAGCATCCCACTCTGATTTTTGACTCAGGTCATGATCTCTCAGAGTCCTGAGATCAAGCCCTGCAGCAGCCTCTGTGCTCAGTGGGGAGTCTGCTTGGGATTCTCTCCCTCTCCTTCTGCCCTCTTTCTTTAAAATAAATCAGTCTTAGGGCGCCTGGATGGCTCAGTTGGTTAAGCGACTGCCTTCAGCTCAGGATATGATCCTGGAGTCTGGGGATCAAGTCCCACATGGAGGATCAAGTCCCACATCGGGCTCCCTGCTCAGGAGGGAGTCTGCTTCTTCCTCTGACCCTTCCCCCTTCTCATGCTCTCTCATTCTCTCTTTCTCTTAAATAAAATCTTTAAAATAAATAAATCTTTTAAAAAATCTTGCTGGATTTTGGTAGGAATTATGTTAAATTTATAGATTTAGGAAGAATTGGCCTTCCATCCATGGTACATTAGTGGTACATTTCTCTACTTATTTGGATATTTAATCATTCACCAAATTTTATAATTTTCAGCATACAGATCTTATACATGTTTTGTTAGATTTACACCTAAGTATATCATTTTTGTTGGAGTGACTGTCAATGGTATTTTGGTTTTTGTTTCCAATTTGGTTTTGAGTATCAAGAATCCAGCAAAATGGAACTCTTAAATGTGTCTTTTTAAGCGTGGCCTTTTCTTTCAGCTTTCTCCTACAAATAGCATTACTAGTCCTTTTAGAATCGAAGGGTAGAAAGGTTAGGTTTATTAGTCCCTCCTCCCACCTGATATCCAATATAAAAATAAACCATCTGACATTTGATAATTACCACCACTTAAAAACTTCCAGGACTGGGGAGTAGTCTCTTTATATAGAAGGGAGTTCATTTCAGTGATGGATAACTGATTCTCTGTTCATTTTGCTGTTGACTTATGGTCATTGAAGACCTCCAGATTTTTCCCTGCTTGCCATTTTCTTTCAGATAAAAGAGAGAATTTCCCAGAGAGAAATTAAGTCTAACATAGCTCTAGTTTTTAATGACACAAACCTTTCAGAAACCCAGACACCTGGAAGTGATGGGAGTGCAGAAGCAGAAAGGTGCCTAAGGAATTCTGTCAGCTTATAGGGGAAGAGTGTGTTGTCTGGATGGTATGAAGGAAATGACCAATAACCAACCTCCACCAAGCACTGGACTCTCTTAAATGTGATGTTGACCAAATTTTAAGATGCTATCTAAAAATGTTTCTATAGACAAAGAAATAGGCTCAAAGGAATTTTGATTTGCCAGTATTCCAAACTTTTGGAGGTGACCTTTGCCCTTTTTTTTCTTTCCTGCTTCTTTATTTTGCGCACCTAATAGTTACAATGTATGTTTGGGCAACAGATGATTAAAACACATGTTAACAAAACTCCAGTGCAAGGTAGAAAGACAAACAGAAGTACAGATAACTATGGGTTTTCAAATGTAGGGGAGAAGCCACATATGGCTAAAATGAGATCAATGAAGGTTTTAAGGATTAGACAACATTTACAATAACTGGTTCATAAGATTTTCTTTGTAATTTTTATTATATTCAGAACGGTATTCACTGCTCATTTAATATGGCTATTCACAATCAATATAAATCAATTTTAGAAACGATTGTGTATTAAGATGAAGTTATTACATGCTGAATCTTTTAAAAGTTTAAGGTAAAGAATTATTTGGGGAGGCTTACAATTCTAGGTACTCAATTTTTGTTAATTTTAAGACATAATAACAATACTGAAGAAGAGTAAACATACTTAACATAAAATTACATTTCAATTTATAATTTATTTCCATGCTACTTCAACCACTTAATTACCTTCTATACCTTGACATTCACTTACCTTCTAACCTTGACATTCACATGAAAGAATGATATATCATTAATGACCCAAATGCAAATAAGAATAAACTCTAGGCCTTAAATATTGTATTTTTAAGAGTTTAACTAAAAACTGAAGACAAACTCAGACATTAAGTGGTAAGTTGCTTAATTTTAATTTCAAAACTCAATATTGACATTTAAAAAACCATAAAGCAGATAAGCTATATGCCTTTAGAAATATTTAATTCTTTGCTCATTATACTTTTTTGGTTAATACAAGTAACATCCTTCTTAAACCCACTCTTCATTTTGTGCCTATAAAAATAAAATTGTCCTCAATATTCCTAAGTTCTTTGTTTCCAGATAAGGCCATTATAAGATAAGACATTAAACTGAATCATAGGTTTAAATCAGTGGCACAAATCATTGTAGATAATTTAACAAATTCATTGTTAGACAAGGAATCAGTACAGTACAGTAACCAGCCAGAGGTAGAATTCTTAATCACAGTTTTATAGAAAAGATGCAGTAGTTTCTATCTGTACTGTTTTATTAATTATAGTATGGTAAGGTTGCTTCTCATTATAAGTTTAACAGAAGGGGGACAGGGAGGTTTCTTCATAAGTGATTGGCCCTTATTTTGCATGTATTGTAGGCACTACTCCTGGACACTTAAAACATTTTCTTTGCCAGTTAAGGTAATCAATTATATATGGCATTTACCTCATTTTTAAAAAGCTTCATAGTAGGGATAGCTAACCTTTTTGTCCTCCCAAGGGTGTAAGAAGGAGGGAAATAAATCTCTTTTGTACCACTCTGACTGTAAATTAATAACCGAAACCATTCTCTCAAGATCATTGCTTATTAAGAATTCCAGCAGTAGTAATGTACAGAGAGGTTCTATACTCAAAATTTTAAGTTGATTGTTTCTAACGCCTATTTGTCTTAATATTACAAATGGGTATAACCTAAAAATTCTATTTAATTAATGATTTAAATTACTAGTATTTGAGTAATGCTCCACAGATTGCAATAAGCAAGGATGGCAGAGATTTACATAGTTATTCACATACTGACTTTAAATTTGGGATTCTGTGGGCTTTCAAATACTTACTTAAATGTCAATAAATAAAGTGATCAGAAAGGTCATTTAATCAAAGTTATAACAATTGTATGTACCCAGTGCTAAACCTTACAGTAGAGTTTGTTTCATAAAATGTACCTGAATACTTATAAAAGACAATTCAAAACAGAATAAAACAACTGTAGAAAAATAAAACCCTAGCCAAGTATAGTTTCTTCAGTTATCTGGGATTTAGTCTCATGATTGATACTAGGATTGGGTCTTTATGATTAATCAATCAGATTCCAGATACTTAAGAGTTTATTTAAGTGAACTTTTTTTTAAAAAATATGTAAGTAAGGATTTATTAGAAAAACAAATATTAAATAATTTATGATCTAAAATGGTTCGAATAAAGTGAACTTAATTTTGATCAGATGTTCTCAAGCTTACCTAAATTCTTGATTGTTGTTGATTTTGAGAACTCAGAAAAGGAGGTATTTATTTAAGGCCTAGATTTTCAAGCAATATTTCCTTCACAACTGTTGATAATAATGTATTATCCAAGTCAGTAGTCATGTTAAAACTAACATAACACTGTTGATAGATAATATAAAAATAAAATTATTTTCCCTCACATTTAATTTCAAAATTCTAGATCTTAGTTAAGGACTAGAAAAAATGTGTCCTTATGGAGACTGAGCAGCCTTTAGCTACTTCATTTCAAAGAGAAAATCTGTTCCAATTTTCATAATGACTGAGCATTTTTAAGAATTATCAAGATGTTGGCCTTTGGGGAATATAAGCTAAGTATATAATACTTTTGCTAATATTTAAATTCAAATATATTTGGTTATAAAAAATCTCACAAATCTGTTTTTCACAGCTATGCTTCTGTTTACATTATAGGAGAGATACATATATAAAAAGAAAAGTTGAGTTTTTGTTTTCTAAAGATATATCCAATCCATGATTAGGTAATTCTCAGATGATTTATAATTTAATATACTGAAAAATTATACATTTAATTTTTAATTGCTACATTTACAAAGAAACTTCAATATACTGAAAACTTCTAATTTGTAATTGCCACATGTACAAAGAAACTTCTAGATAAGACAGTCTTTTAAAAACAATGTTTGGTGTTGCATTTAGCCCAAAAGTTCATTTATTTAAATCACCTATGACATTTGCAAAATTTTTTCAAACTCAGGAAAATGCTGATTAATATGGCTTCATTCAATTATACCTACACTCTGAAATATTTCTGCTATACACTTAAGTACAAGTGAAGCAATAAGATTACTTGCACAGATGAAAGTGAAGACTCCTTTCACCTTAAAATTGTACTCGTTTCACACTTGTTGTAATGCCTGAAAACATTTTTTAAAAAGACTATTAATGGTCTTGATTATAACAGTGTATTGCATTTCTCCGTCTTTTTTTTTTTTTTTCAGTATTAAGTACTCTAAAGTTTTAAGTTCTACTTTTCCTCTTATCTTCAAATAGACTCTTTAGCATGTAAACCTGAATGGCTGAGACTACCACCATTACCACTAAGTTAACCATAGACCAGAAATTGACTCTATCAAAGTTGCTTTCTTGTATGTTTCGATCACGAGCTTCAAATGCTCTAAGCAGAGTCTGGATATGACCACTTTTGCTTAGTCTGGCCTTGATACTGTTGATGGATTCCTGGAGATAAATAAAATAATTTTACTATAAAGGAATGCTCAGTAATTTTAAGTTATTTTAAACATGTGAGTCACAGTACCCTGACACTCATAGTAGTTTTAGATCCAAACAATTTTAATTAAGGGACAGGTACTACCTTAGCTTACCTAAAGATCTGTAAGTTTATGTAACAGTTCTCCTGATATCTTTAAATTATTGTTTACAGATAGTTACTTAACAGAGGAGCAAAGCTAATGTAAATTGAAAATAATATGAAAATATATTTCAGTAGCAAAGTGCCAGGAATTTTATATATACTATTTCTTAGCCCTCACAACCATAAGAAAAAGACTAGTTTAAAAAAAACCAAAAACCCAGCTTTTAGATATCTTTATATAATACACAGTGTTTATAGTAGTTTCTTCGAATGTTAGTCTTGTCCAATTTAGCGTCTAGCAAAATACCCAATGTTTTCATCTCAGAAAATAATAGTGAAATTAGAAAACCTTCCAATTTTTTATATACATATTATACATCCCAAAGTGTTATTTTTTAGTACAAAAATGTTCCAAGATTACATTTGTAAAACAAGCTTATCAAGATGCACTCTAAGTTGCACATCTTCTGAAAAACCTATTTTTATAGTAGAGTCCTGGTGAGGGAAGTGATTTAAAAACTATAAAAGGGCTTTATGAATGTAAGTTAAAATTAAGTTGAGATTTGAAATGATGTCAAAGTACAGCTGACCCTTGAACAACATGAGGGTTAGAGAGACCACTGCCCTGCAGAGTTAAAAATCCACATAAAACCTTTGATTCCCGAAAACCTTTACCAATAGCATACTGTTGACCAGAAGCCTTACATAAACAGTCTACACATTTCCTGTTATATATATTATATACATTACATACTGTATTCCTACAATAAAGTAAGCTAGCGAAATGAAAATGTTACTAAGAGAATCATAAGAGAAAATACATTTACTGAAAAAAATCTGTGCGTAAGTAGACCTGCACAGTTCAACTGTGCATTGTGCAGGGCTCAATATACTTATGGGAAAAATAAGAAAATACTAGAAACAGATTTTCCTGGATAGTCATCTTGCTTAAAATCCTTATTTAAGCAAAAACTATACTCAAAATTTCAGACTTTCTGCTAAACCTACAAAACTACAAAGTGTAATATTTATCATTTGGGCATTTCTGTGAAGCAAATTACCTAGTAATATAAATATTTTCTAGAAAAATAAGGAATTCAGATCCCCAAATAAAAAGATCATGCATAGTTCTTTCCAATATTACAGCAATGATAACCAAATACAAAATTATTTATCAAAGTTTGCTGTTATGATACAAATTTTTGGGAAATAAAGCTCCTGAAAGACATTTTTCTTTAAAAAAAGAAAAAAAAAAAAAAGGCCTGTTAGTATTTAATCCATATTTGAGTCTGAACTTGTCATTTTGTTTAACCATGTGAATGAATTAAATCTCTTGGGAATCCAGTGAAGTACTAATAAGATTTATAAGTACTAGTGTTTTAGTTTTGTTGGCAAAATAAATTTAAAATGGAAGAGTAAGTTAATATGATTGAAATTTAAAAGATATATACATGGGAAATTATGTTGAGATAAAAAACTATCGTTGTAAAAATTTATACCTATCAAACTTAATCCTTTCAGTTTGCATTCATAGTAACACCAGTGGAAAAGGTAAGAAAACTAATATTCATTACGCGATACACTGTTTAAAAGCACTTAGACACACATCATTCCTTATTTCATCCTCACAACCCTATCCCCATTTTGCAGGTGAGGAAACCAAGGCTCTGAGGGCTCAGTCACTAAGCAATCACACATACACGACCGGCTAATTTTCTGACTTCTTAAGCTAACTGATCTACACACAAGTATGTCTCTTCTGCTATTTGACAGCTGCTTTCCTAAAAAACCTCAAGTGATCAAAATATGTTATTTTTAAAAATCCAGGTTATAAGACTATTAGGGTTTACACAGTTTTAATTTGCAATGACCATGTTATTTCTCTTGCAGGAATTTCTACAATACAGCTATATACGCTATTTATAAATATCACTCAGTAAATTCTATCATTTGATTATGTCTACCTGTGGCTGAAGGGTAGTGACCTTTTCCCCCATCACCAGTACTATTAACAAATAGATTCTTACACATGCACATTTCATTATGCATGTATATGGTAGAGAAATTCAAACAAAGAGGCCATATTCTAAAAGGTTTTACTCTTGAATGTAGTCCTAGTTTCCAGTAACTGCTAGGTCTGGTCTGAGTGATATAAACAGTGTTCCCAAATTAATCAATTAATAAGAAATTTCATGTTATAAAAATTATGCTGTGGGAAAAATGACTATAACACCTTAAGTGTTTACAAATTGCTCAACTTTTTTCTCTGTGCAAGTATGCTATAGATCATTACATTCTTCTGTTTGTGAACACTAAGGGTGTTTATAGTTAAGAAGAGTCTGTTCAAATTCTAGTTTCCCCCTCTCTGGTTATGTGACAAACATTACTTCATCTCCCCTAAACCACAATTTCCTCTTTGGAAAGATGAAGATAAATAATCCTCATAGAATTAAGTAAAGATTACATGAGATAATGCAGAGAAAATGCTTATTTCAGTGCCTATCACACAGACCTCTGGATAATTTTTATTTATTAAGAGACCATACTGACCAGGATGTCTTCCAGTTTCATGTCCAACATGTCTGTGCCAGTAATATATTTCTTCCAGTCCTCTTGTTCATGCTCCTGTTCTCCCATATTATCCAGGATTAATTCAAAGAAAATCACCTTCTCAGAAATGGTGCTGAATGTATTATCAAAGCAGAACATGTAGTCACCATCTTCAGTCTCTACCCTGTATTAAAAAAAGTACATGTGTTCAGTTATCTGTACTTCCTATTTGGGATCAAAGGAAAAACTACTAGAGGTAAGAAATAACATAGTTTATAGTAGTAATTGGATAGTTTGCTGATAAAAATACTTCCTTAGTATTGAAAGATAATTTAAAATATCTTGGGAAAGAGGCAACCTGGAAATATATATGGAAATATATATTTATTTTATATATGTGGTTGTAACTTAGATGTGCTTGGCATTTACTCAGGAAGTTATGGTAAAAGATCTTGACCTAATTTTTGGAAAAGGATAGGATTAAAAACATAGATACATGATACCTCACAATGATCTTTAATATTTATATATTAGGAGTAATTTATCATGAGTTCAATTCATATGCAAATATGACCACAAACCTCCCCTTTAATTGAGATTACTTTCTAAACTGCCTTTTGTTTTCAAAAGTGATGGATTGTTCTAAATGCTTTCTTCCAGGCCTCCTACAGATTAAGAACATCTTTATAATAACATAGGTTCACAAAGATTAAGGGTCAGTGGCCAACAAACGGAGATCTACTCTTAGTGGTATTAGCTTTCAGAATAAATACCACTCACAGCTAAGTTAAACTTGTACCTTGGTCTCATTAGCTTCACATTCAAAATAATTGGCCTACAACATCTGATTCTTTAACTCAATCTCCACTTCTTTTCTACCCCTATATCCAACTTAGTTTAAGCATAAGAGAGAAGTACTCAGCAATTTGACTGGATCTTAACATATATACTATAAATAAAAAATAGCCAATACTTATATACCCCTTTATAATTTATACACTATTTTAGTTCTTTTAATCCTTACCATCATATTTGCAAGTAGGCATAACTGACCTTTTCAAGGTAAGTAAAATAAGGTTCACATAAATTAAAATACTTGCCTATGATCACACAGCCTGTCATAGGCATAGACGAAGCTTGGTTTTCTGACTCTCATGTTAATTGATCTTTCTTTTCTATAGTACTGCTCAGAGCCTGTCTGCATTCCTTGCAATCTCCTCAGTCATGACAAACCTTTGTCTTGAGGATGTATTTAACCTTTGGAAGAAGCTTGAAGAATATACTGGCGAATACAGTGGGGAACAATTTTAAAAGGAAAAAAAATGTTACGACTTTTGTGTAAAGTTCAATTTTAATCACTTTTAAATTTAACTCTTAATTTTGTTTAATTTTATTTAACTGAACGTTATTTAGCCATTCTTAACCCTGCAATGGATAAAAAGGAGAAGCTTTGTACTTACTCTTTTTACATGTAAAGTACAGATAAACAGTACAAAAACTGGTTTTAAAATTTCATGGCTTGGTTATGAGACAGAAAAGTCTAGAAAGGTTGCATGGGGAGAAGAGTAAAAAAGAGTAAAAAAGAAGAAAGTTTGAGAAGCACTGACACATGGATGAACTTCAGCATGTGTATGGAAAAAAAAACAGATGTTTTACTACTTCATAGTCATTCCTATACTAATCTCTTTCTAAATCTGTGTTGACTTTTAGTAGGCTTTTAGTAGGAAGGAACTTTAATACTATAAATGATACAAAATTTTATCCAAATAAAAACAGCAGAGTTAATTTTCCCTTCAAGTAGAAGCAGTAGTCCAGAACGGATAAATTCTGGTTAAGAGTTATAGTAATGTTAATTCAGTTGTCTAGAAAAATATAAACACACAAACAGACTTCTCATTCCTGGAAGTGCCAGCCAATAGGTATTACTTAAGCTGTTTATAGTTCTGTTTGGAGACATTTTTACTAACCCTGCCTTCTGAAAAGACAGTATTTGTTTTAAGGATTTAAAAAAAAAATTTCAGTGCCATAACAGAGATACTTTATAACCGACCTTTAAAAAGTTAATATAGCTAAAGATAAAATTTTATTTACTTATTTATTTTTAAGATTTTATTTATTTATTTGAAAGACAGAGATCACAAGTAGGCAGAGAGGCAGGCAGAGGGAAAGGAAGGGAAGTAGCTCCCTGCTGAGCAGAGAGCCCGATGCGGTGCTCGATCCCAGGACCCTGGGATCATGACCTGAGCCAAAGGCAGAAGCTTTAACCTACTGAGCCACCCAGGTGCCCCGATAAAATTTTATTTAAATATGATTTTTTAGAAAGTAGATTTGTAAATTGGGTGTAGCGATTAAGAGTGAGTTGGACAGCCTGGTTTTAAATCCTGGCTCTGCTGTTCACTAGCTGTGTAACTTTCATTAACCTACTTTAGGGCTCTATGCCTCAATTTCTTTATTGATAACATGATAAATCATGTACCTCATAGGACTGCGGAGAGAATAAAAAAAAATATATATAAAGTGCTTAGAACAGTAGCTTGGCACATTGAAAGAACTCAATAAATGTTAATGTTAACATTTACTCTTACAAACTAATTCTTTTATCCCCCACTGGTTTAATGAGAGGTAATTCTATGCAGGAAAGTAATAAGGTACCTTTTTCTGCTAACAGTTAATCTTAATTTATCTCTAAAGGAAAAGAGAAAATTGGAGGAAAAAAAATGACAAATTCTACAGATTTTCTAGATTCTGAAATTTAAAAACGAACTACATTTTTAGTTTCTGTTCATATAACTATCAAAGAGAAAGCAAAGTTCAAAATATATCAATCGAAACTGACTTTAAATCTGTTTCTCTATTTTACTTATTAATAATTTATACAAGTATCTTTTTCTGACCTGGCATGATATGGCAGAGGTAAAATGCCATTTTAAAAAGCACTTTAGGGGCACCTGGGTGGCTCAGTGGGTTAAGGCCTCTGCCTTCAGCTCAGGTCATGATCCCAGGGTCCTGGGATCGAGCCTTGCATCGGGCTCTCTGCTCTGCGGAGAGCCTGCTTCCTCCTCTCTCTCTGCCTGCTTCTCTGCCTACTTGTGATCTTCGTCTGTCAAAAAAAAAAAAAAAAAAAAAATTAAAAAAAAAAAAAAAAAGCACTTTAATAAAAGATAAGAAATTTAAAAACGTTTTAAATAGAAAAACCTTAAAAAATTAAAAAATATAAAAAATTTAAAAATTAAATAAAAATAAAGCACTCTGAAAAGAGTATCATAGTTGGGATATTTTCCTCCTCATTCATTCATCCATGTATTTAGTATTTACTATCAATTACATGCCAAGTATGCTGGTTAACAAAGACCAGTAACTATAATAGCTAGTACTTACATAGTGCTATGTGCCAGAGATGTTCTAAGCATCATATGGTAGAAAGCAAAAATTCTGATCCATCCTGCTTCCTCCTCTTAATAAATGTGTATCCCTTCAGACTTACTTAACTTCTCTGAGCCTCCTTGTCTGCAAAATGGGAATTGAGGAATCAAATAATCTCTCTTGGTGGGTTGGAATGATTAATTTGAAGCATATAAAATGCAAAGCCTAGTTTATGGCAAATATTAGATTGTATTTGCTTTTCTTCTTCCTGTAAACTCACAGTTTAGTTTTAATGCAATAAGTAAACAAAGTGCTACAGTAAAATCATAGAATGAACAGGGAAACACACCACTGAGATACAAAAAAGAGAAGTGAGATTAAGAGAGCACATGTAGCCTTTTTTCAAACTCTAAACTTACAACAAGTTATTTTCTTTCTTTCTGGTTTCCTATGGTCGTACCTTTTACTATCACATCTTCTAATTATCTAAAAAGAATGAGGTTTGAGTGAGAAAAACCCCAACTTTTACATGCATACACATATAAAACATACACACAAAGATGTACTGTACTTGTTTTTTTAAGAAAGGAAATAAAAAGAGAAAAAAGTCAATGAAAGACATTTTAGTTTATGATAGACCACTATCTAGGACTGTTTAAAATGTTCATATGGAATCATTTAATACTGATGTATGGATTAAAAGTGCTAAATTTCCCTGCCCTGCAGATAGTCCACTGGCATTACTTAGCCCAAGGAACTCAACTAAGAGATCACTTACGTGTGAACTCCATCTGATTTTCTTTGTTCGAAAACTAAGGTTCTTCCTTCTGGAGAGGCAAGATGGAAATCAATATCTAATCCTGCTCCATCTAAAACCTGTAGAAAAGCACAAAAGAAAAGAACACACATTACAAAATCTGAAAATAAAAAATATATAAAGTAAATCACATGATGAAAGATTTTTTTTTTTAATGAAAAGATTTTCTTTCTAAACTTAGGTAAAGAAAGTCAACGATGCATGTAAGGCCTAGAAAGGAGCACAAAGATCATCCAATGCAATTCCATTATTTTGGAGCTTTCTTACCAATTCTGTTGCCATCACCTAACTTTAGGCCTTATAACTATTACTGTAATAATCTTCCTAAAATGGTGCCTTGATTGAGAAGCCCTGTAGAGTGGAAGGAAACACAGAAGGGAGTTCAAATGGTAAACCTTTTTACTTAGGCAATTTAGAGCATGCTATGTAACTTTCCTGAGTTTGTTTCCTCTTCAATAAAATAATAATTAGCTATTTCTTAACCCAGAACTCAAACATTCCATGATCTGACTCCAGCTGACTTCTTCAGTGCATTCACTTATTATTCCCCCAATATGAACTGAATACTTCAAGTAGGCTATATGCTTACTGGTCAGTGAAGAGAGTCTGTTCCTTTACAATCCCAAAATGATGATAATAGCTAACAATTACAGTGTATGCCACACACTGTTTTAAGTGTTTTATCTGGGTTAATTTCCTCACAGCAACTCTAAGAGATAGATCTTAATGTTCTCAGTAAAACAAAAGAACCAAACAGCAGAACAAACGGGGGAAAAAAGAGGCAGAGAGAAACACTTTTCTCAAGGTAGATACAGTCAATGAAGGCAAGGTCAAAACTTGAACTCAGCAGTTTTTTTCTGATAACTACTCTTTTTCTTATTTAACACTCCATTTTCTTTTTCTTGGTGGCTTTTTTTTTTTTTTTAAACATATAATGTATTATTTGCTTCAGGGATACAGGTCTGTGAATCATCAGTCTTACACAACTCACAGCACTCACCATAGCACATACCCTCCCCAATGTCCATCACCCAGCCACCCCATCCCTCCCACTCCTCTCCCCTCCAGCAACCCTCAGTTTGTTTCCTGAGATTAAGAGTTGCTTATGGGGGGCGCCTGGGTGGCTCAGTGGGTTAAAGCCTCTGCCTTCAGCTCGGGTCATGATCCCAGGGTCCTGGGATCGAGCCCCACATCGGGCTCTCTGCTCAGCGGCAAGCCTGCTTCTTCCTCTCTCTATCTCTCTGCCTGCCTCTCTGCCTACTTGTGATCTCTGTCTGTCAAATAAAATAAATAAAATCTTAAAAAAAAAAAATCTTTAAAAAAAAAAAAGAGTTGCTTATGGTTTGTCTCCCTCCAATGGAATGATATAAAAAAAAATTACCTGTTCTTGTGCTCTACTTACTTATCAATAGAAGTAGTTTCAAATAGCTAGCTAAATACATAATTCTCTTTCATCTTCAAATCCCAATAAAATGAAGAAAATATATAATGATATAAATAACAACACTGGAAATCTAGGAAGACTGTTAACAGACATGAAGAGTAAGGAATTTCTGGAAGATAGTCCACTGAGCAAAGGATATGTCCAGCTACCAATAGTTATCAATCTCAAAATTCTCACTGAAACACACTAGAGAAACACATTTGTTGAAATCAATGCCCTCTTTTTCATGTTACTAGTTTTACTACAAGGATTAAATTCTGAAAAAATAGTTAATATAAACAATTCAAATGTTTCTTCATACATATATCCTCAGAGAAATTTAAGAATATGTAATCCATAAAAATGAGGTTACTGGTATGAAAAAAACAAGATAAAAAACGCTGTTGCCAAAATAAAGCCTTAACCAATGTAATGACAGCAGAATGAATATGGACAGAGACTAAAAATCAGAGAACTGGAAGGAACCAAGGAATTCTCAGAACAAGGTTAAAAAAGTACAGGTGAAAAGTATGAGAAAAATGGTAAAACCCTTAGTGAAGGACTGAGCTAAAGATTTCAGATATCTAACAAGCATTTCAAAGAAGAGACTCAAGAGAAATGAAGGGAGGAAATCATCAAATAAGAGAACAAAAATTCTTACTTCAAAAGATAAAAATCTTTAGACTGGAAGGTGCTAATAGATGTGAAAGATAAAATCCTACTGACTTTCCCTAAGGATTTAAAAAGAACAACCTAGAAACTTCCAGTGATAAGTAGTAGAGAATTGTAAAACAAGAATTGGGATTGGCATCAGAATTCTTACATATAATACTAGTTGCAAAAAAACAATACAGCCATGCCTTCAATGATCCCAAGTAAAAGAAAATTATATTAAAGTGAAAGCAAAAGTTTGTCCAAGGACTCAAAGCATTTTAAAAGAATTACTCAAAGGTATCCTCTAAAAAACCAAAAAAGATACGTATTACATCAGAATATAAGAGATCTAACAAAGGGGCTCCTGGGTGGCTCAGTTGTTAAGCGTCTGCCTTCAACTCAGGTCATGATCCCAGGGTCCTGGGATTGAGCCCCACATTGGGCTCCTGGCTCAGTAGAGCCTACTTCTCCCTCCCACACTCCCCCTGCTTGTGTTCCCTGTCTTTCTGTGTCTCTCTCTGTCAAATAAATAAATAAAATCTTAAAAAAAAAAAAAAGATCTAACAAAGATTTCAGTAAAACAGGGTTTAAAAGATACTATTGGTAGTGGCTGTCAGGCTTAATGAAATTGTTAAAAACAAGAACACAGAAGATAACTTAAAAATATATAAAACACAATTTTAAAAAAAAGATTTTATTTATTTATTTGAGAAAGAGAAACAAAACACAAACAGGTGGAGGGGCAGAGGAAGGAGGAGAAGCAGGCTCTCCGCTGAGCTGGGAACCTGACGTGGGACTCGATCCCAGGACCCTAGGATCATGACCTGAGCTGAAGGCAGACACTTAACTGACTGAGCCACCCACGTGTCCCTATAAAACACAATTTTAAAACATAAAAATATTTATTTAAAAAACACCATAATCTGAAACTAAACTTCCCTATAATTTCACTAGAAGATGATGAGTGCCACTCCCCCTAGTCTGTACTGTTATTGTAACAGTCTTTCAGCTCCTCAAAGGCTTTTTTCTGTCTTCTTCATCAATGCCAATTTAAATCACCCCCTTGTGCCTAATAAGACTGATTTTTCTACAGATCTGAACTCTACTTCTGGAATGTCTTCTCTCAATTCCCAGATGCAATTAAGTCCTCCTATTAAACCTCCTTATAACCTACCTTCATAGCACTTATTAGAGTTATAATTTTACATTTATTTGTAAAGTCTGATTACGGTCTTCTTCCATACTAGATTGTATGAGAACATGGACTATATTTTTACTCACCATTATATCTGCAGCACTTGGCATAGTGCTCCAACAAATTAAGCACTTAGGAATGATTTTTAAAAAGTTGACTGAACGATCTAGTTTATTCATAAGATTTATGTATTGACATTTAAAATTTTCAAGAACTTAATATAATGTGGGGCTTGTCAATTATTCTAAAAGTGTCCTAAAGCTGAAAAGTAACAAATGTTAAACATTTTCAGTATGACACAGTAACCCAAGGGCAATGTCTGGAATGTCTGTTCCCTGACATTTTAAAAACTAAGACAAAAAAGCAGTAGCTTGTTATTGGAAAATTAATCATGCAGTTGGAAAATGCAAACAAAAAGTTGAAGATTATCTCTTACCCTACAAACCCCTCAACCTTGTCTAGGACTACAGACATTAAATCATTTTACTTCTTTCTTCAATCAAAACAATTAAGTTGTTTAGGGGGATTACTTCGGGGTATCAGTCCCTTTAAGAGTGACTAAAGATGCAGACCATAAAGTTAAACCAAGCCAGCTGTATAACTCTAGAAACATAAATGTATTAAAATCAACATTCACTGCCTATTTACTAGTGTCAGGGATGGTCTCTGAACACTTACTAATTCATTTTTTCAAATCAACTCTATGAGGTAATTACTATTATCTTTATTCTACAAGCAAGAGGTTAAGTGACTTGTTCCAATTACATAGGTAGTAAGTGACAGAGTTAGGATTTCAACCCAAGCATTTTATCTCTACAGGTCTTATAATGCTAAGAGGTCAGTAGTTCATATACAATTCCCCCCTATTACTAACACCTGGATAAATATTAAGGAATTTTCAAATAATACAAATTGTTTCTTACATGGATTATTTCACTAACCCCCAGTTGGGTTTCCTTGCCTCAAATTTTGCCCTCTTTTTCCACATTGTACCCAGTGATGTATCTGGAAAACATTTCTGTTACCATGCTGCTTATATCTTCAATGGCCCTTGTACAGAACAAGGGCAAAGCCACTCGGCATGGCACACGAGGCTAAGATTCATGATCCATGATCCAGCCTCCTGACCTCTCTAGTCTATTTTATTTCTACTCTCACCTTAGATTTTACAGTCTTTAGGTCTAATAAAAACTCAGCACTTGTAGTGTGCACATACTGCCCACCAACAAAACACACTATGCATTTTTGTAACTATTTGTGTTTTATTCCTTTTCCTGAAATGCCTCTCCTTCCTTGCATTCTTGTCTCACTTAAGCATCTTTCAGAATTCAAATTTATTTTCTCCAGGAATCCTTTTCTGAAACACCTGAGAAGTGGCTGTCCTCTAGGAGCACTTAACGATACTTTATTGAAATTAGCTGTTTATTAGCACAGTATCCCTTAAATAATTAGATCCTTAAAAAACGGATGCTATTTTTTGTCCGTGTAATAGTTGGTCATCTTATCCACACTCCTCCCATCCTGGCCTCCCACCTGCCAATTACTGGCACATAGTAAATGAACTTTTGAACTACACTGGAAATCAATAAATGTTGCGTTCTAGCCCCAATTTTGCCTATATATGACTTCAGACACTGCGCTATTGCTTCCCTTAAATATCTATAAATAATTTAATTCTAAGTTTCCTTCCGATGAAAATTCTACATAACTTAACACGACAGTAATTGTTGAAAAAATTCTTTGCATCAATCTAAAAAATCTTATTATAAATTAAGTAATCTGTGAAAAAATTAAAAGGGGAACCACACCAATGCATCCTGTTTTTTTTCTTAGTGCTACCCAGAAACATCAAAATTAGCTGTGTGGAACTAACAAGATTTCTTCTAAGAAATTACCCACTGTCACAATGACTACATAAATTAAGGCAAATCCCCACATAATATTATGAAGACACTAAAAAGAAAACAATGATATGGGGGAAATGCCTACAATGATGAATTAAAAGTCATAAAGTTTTAATATACAATTAAATATTGCTTGATTTAAAAATATGTAACTGAGAAGGAAGGGTACCCCATTAAATACATCAAGAGCTCCTTTCAAAATATTCCAAAATCGGATTTAGTGATAATCACAAGTTCACAATTCAAAAATCCTTAAATGAAGCAATGACAGGGAAGATTTATAATGCCGGAACTGGGTGAGCGTGGTGGCGATAGCAAACCAAGTGTCATCATCTCCTCCAATGATGAAGGAGAACGTGTTATCAGTCCTGTATTGCGAAATTCCCAATACTGGAGCATGTGCTGGTTAGCAAGGCGATGGGCGAATTATGAAACAAAAGGGAACACTACCAAGATCACCAGCGCTGGCCTCTTTCCGACTGGAGGAAAGGGGAGAGGGAGGGTAGTCAATTCCAGGTCCCGCCTAACTTCTAGGTCCCCGGCCCCGGGAGAGCCAAGCCTCGCGCGCCTGCGCGGAGCGAGCCGGCTACCCCGGCGGCCCTTGCCTCTTCACCACTCCCGGGAGTCCACAAGAAGTTTCCAAGCGGGTGCGAGGCGAAAACGCAGTGTAGCTGGGATAAAGGAGGCTGGCTCACCCTCCGCACTTACTTGGTACTCAATCTCCAGCGAGGCCTTCAGGGGCATGGGCTGGTAGAAACACTCCTTCTGGCCGGCCGGAAGGGTGAACGTGAAGTCGCTGTCTAAGGAGGGCGTGAAGCCGGCCGCCCCCGGCAGCAGCACTGAGAAGAGAGTGGCCAGGAGGAGCACCGGGCAGGGTAGCCAGATCTTGTCGCCCATCCCTGCCGGGGCGATCTCGGGCGGAAGAGACGCGGGAGGTATGGGTTATTGGCACCTAGGCTCCGCTTTTCTTCCCTGGACTCCTTGTGGCTGGCAGGGAAACCCCGCGCCTGAAGGAACCCCAGGTGGCGGCCGCGGCGGCGGCACAAGATCCCTCAGAGCGGGAAACGCCGGCCTCCGAAGGGTGGGGACCGAGGGGCGGGGCCACCAGTCCTTTTCCGCACCCTTCTGGGTGTCGGCCCCTTCAGGCCCGGCGAGAGCGCGCTCCGCCTCACACGCGGGCGGCAGGTTCCCCTGGCTTCCCCCACACCAATGGGAGTCTTTGGGGTAATTGTGGGAAATGTAGTTCCGGGCGAGCGGGCTTGGACGCGCTCGCAGACCACGAGTCCCGACAGGCCCCACCCCTTTGCGTCGCCACACGCAGAGCCTGCGCGGGGGGCGGGGCCGCGGCGGGTAGGCGCGTCCCCAACGGCTCCCGCGGCGGTTCGAACTCCGTGCCGCGGTGTTCCCTTGTTCCCCGCGTGGAGTGTTTGATGCTTACACGCCCCGAGCTCGGGAGAGGGTACGAGGCTTCTGAACGCGGACTAGAGCGCGGCGCGCGCTGTTGTCAGGTGGGTCTACCTCCCAACTACGACTTGGGTGGTGAGTGACTGCTCCTTGGAGGGTGAAAACAGGCCTACCTGGGGGAGTTTTGTTCCTTTCCCTCCCAGCACCCTCGGACGCGCTTCGCGTCTTCACCCTTGCTACGGACGCTGCTCTGCAGGCTTTTATTTTACATGAGAAATCGGAGGAAGATGTCCTGTTTTAATCCGCTTCTTTTAGATGAACGTAGGATCAGTGCTGTTAAATTGAGAGTTCTTGGTAACTGGACCATACGCCATAAATCTATAACCCCCTTCCCAAATGAGGAATCTTTTTTCGACTACAGCCCATCCTTTACGTACAAGGTTTATAAAAAACACCTGTTTTTCAGTGTTGACGGGTGTGCGTGAGCGTAGAGCTACCGACGCGTTGTTAGGACCAGCAGAGGATCTGGTCAGGGCCTGTAGGTAGCATGATGCCCTTTTCCACGTATGTAAAGGCAGTTAAAATAGACTTTTATAACCTACTATAAGTTGAAGGGAAGAAAAGTCTTCATTTGAAAATAAATGGCTCAGAAGGAAAAAAAATTAAAAGCAAATGTATTCATTGGTACTTAAGAAGTTTTAGGGAATTGTTACATTAAGATACATAGAAGAGGGGCGCCTGGGTGGTTCAGTGGGTTAAGCCTCTGCCTTGGGCTCAGGTCATGATCCCAGGTTCCTGGAATAGAGCCCCACATCGGGCTCTCTGCTCAGCAGGGAGCCTGCTTCCCCCTCTCTCTCTGCCTGCTGCTCTGCCTTACTTGTGATCTCTGTCAAATAAATAAAATAAAATCTTAAAAAAAAAGATACATAGAAGACGTTAGATGTAAAGCCTGATTTAGTTTAAACTTAACATCGAATGACATTTTGGAATTTATCCAGCTTGTCTGTACTACCCTTTTTTCCTTCACCATCCTATAGATGATGTTGAAAAGATAAAGCAGTATGGGGACCTGACCCATTGACTTTTGTATGGGAGAGTCTTCTCACTTAGGCAGAAGCAAATTTGTGCAAACGAAAGGGGAAAAAAGAAACATTTTCTCTGCTCTTACATAGCATCTCATTTAATTTCCTGCCACAGTTTCTTCCAAAAAGGTGAGGGTTTTCTTTTTAATCTTCCTTCTTACATCTGAGAAATTTTGTGTGGAGAATAAATTTGCTATTCTATTTTAGCTGGGTGAGGGGAGGGAAGGGCAATTCAGCGATCTTCATTTATTCACTGAACATACTGACCTTCTGTAAGTGCCTTACAGTCCTCAACATAATACATAAGACTCCTAACCTTTTGGAGCTTGAGATGTGGTCAGAATTCTAGAAGGGTGATGAAAGAGAGGTGTTACAATGACAAAGGTAAATGGGATCTGAAAGAAGCATGTAATTTTAAGATGCAGAAAGATCTACAGTAGTAGAAATTTTAAAGCCTTAGTTTTTATTATATGAATATGTATTTTAATACATAATGATTGTATGTGTTAATTGTTAATAATAAAATGTGGCCTTTTATCAAGATTTTTATGGGTAAAGGTTATTTAGTAGAGAATTTCACAACTCTAGAGATACTCACCAGTTGAAGAAAGAAAAACTTTTCTTCATGTATTTCTGAGTTAACTTGCCAAATGCGATTTTGATCTCTATGATTGTGATGCGAATGTGTGTGTTTTTTTAATTTTATAACCAGTGTGAATGGGAGAAGGAGATAACCTTTATTTGGTAATAAATTGCCATTAAGAAAATATGAATGACTATAATGATACCAATTTTGTCAGATTTCCAGGGATTGTAACTTGATTTTATAGGTTCAAACAGCTCATCTTGAAATTGATCTATGAGTTAGAAATTACAGTGTGATACACTTAAAAGGTCTTTGGATCCTGATGATTTAGGTTCAGATCTTGTTCCCACCATTTACAGTTTATGTGACCTTAAGCAAATTATTTTATTTACCTTATTTTTAACTTTAACATGGAATTTGTTTTAACTTTTGTTTGTTTTAACTTTAACATGGAATAACAGTGTTTAATGTGCACTATTGTTAGAAAAATTAAATGTGCTTAGGAAAGGGGAACTATTGAACTTTCTATTTCCTTGGCTTTACACTGCAGAGAAATTCATTGTTACTGGGTTTTTGTTTTGTTTTAAATTACCATGAAAGATTGCACAACATTTGAGATAAATAGAATTTATATAATAAATAGATAAATAGAATAATAGATAAATAGAAAAATAATGAGTTAAGTTCTATTAATGTGAGAGTATTTTGACACCACAGATTCTTTCTGGCAAGGTACAAGAAATACACTTCTTTTTTTAAGAAATGGAATCTAGTTCATCAGAGTACTGTAATAAAGACAATGAAGAAGAAAGTTTGCTTGCAAATGTTGCTTCCTTAAGACATGAACTGAAGATAACAGAATGGAGTTTACAGAGTTTAGGGGAAGAGTTATCCAGGTACGTAAGTAAAATCACATATGCACTTCAGAATATGACTTTAATTTATGAATGTAAAATGTATGAAGTCCATTATTATATATTGTGTTTTAATAGAATAGAATAGGAAATAATCTATAATTTTAATGTAATTCTTGGTTTAGGAAAGAAAATAGAAGTGTTAGAGAAGTGTTTATACATTAAGTAAACACCTTTACTATATTAGGACTCAGAGTATAAAATATATGTTTTGGGCTTAATTAATCTTTTATTATTATGACTACTTTTTGAAGCTTAAGTAATTCTAGCATAGAGTCTCTAAACTACACAGATTGTTCGTTAAAACTCATTACAATTTATTAAGAATTTTAGTTGAGACATTGCTCTAAGTTCATAACTGAATGTGATTTCCAGCACAACTTCAGGTGCTTTTCTTTCTGTTTTCTTATTTAATGTATAGAAATTTGGAGTGAATACTTAAATTAGGAACTAAAATGGATTTTTCTTTTTTCTCTAGTGTTAGTCCAAGTGAAAATTCCGATTATGCTTCTAATCTCTTAAGACCTGAAAAACTCATTCTGGAAGATCTTTCTCAGCCTAACCAGCTTGGACTTTTGAATCACATACCTTATAAAAAAGTTTGTAAAATGCCCACTGGCAGTACTGATTTTCCCAAAAAACCAAGAGATAAGGTTATTGTTTTTAGACCTGCCTACTTAAAAGTAACTTTAGTTTCAGACCTGTTTACTTAAAATACTTTTCCTTTGAGTTTTTTCTTTAAATGTCTGTTTATGTTTTCCATAGTCTTTTACCATTGTGCTTAAGACTCTTGAATTTAAATATTATGGTTCTTGTTGTGTCCTAACAAGAAAGTAGTTGCTTTGGTGTATTACTGTATTTTTAGACTTCTATATTTATTACCTTTTTGCAATTAAATGTTTTGTTTTCCCAAGTAAATGGTAACCCCTGTGATTTTTGGCACTATACATAATAGGAAATCAGTTATTTATTAAGTGGTTAAAATGTATTTAGTATATTTAGCCTGGGTCATGTGCTATATGATAGCGTAGCTATCCCTTTAGCTATCCCTAAATTTTGTGGATGATCTTAGACATCTTTATTGGTCTGGAACTTTTTCCTTCTGTCTTTTTTTTTCAGTCCTATTATCTATCTCCTTGTGTTTACCTTTCTTCCTTACTCAACCCTTCAATCTCCCTTTCCAATCTCTTTTTCCTGTTCTCTATTATCTCACTGCCAGCACACACGCATGCATATGGTTGCATATGCTATCATAATCTTCTTTCATAAAAATGTGCTCTTCCCACTTCAGAAAGCTAACAGTTGAGAGGTTTTCTTTTTGTAAGAAAGCTGCTTATGAAGCTTTGTGAGCCTGCAAGTTAGAAAATAAAGTCAAATTCCATGTCTTCAAAGACTGTGTAATTCTGGGAAATTTGACCTATATTCTAAATAAAATTGCTGATCATTTTTGCTACATATATGCTTTAATTGAAATCATTGTGTTTTACCCTAAACAAAATAAAAAAACTAATGACAAATTGGAGGGGAAAATATTGGTAATGCCTATTAAAGACAGAGAGCTAATCTCTTTAACATGGAAAGAGCTTCTAGGAAGAAGATGAATAAACCAATAGAAAAAGGAACAAAAGACATGTATGAAACAGGAAATTAAAATGATCTTCAAACAAATAAAAAGGTGTTCAGTCTCATTCATAATAAGAGAAATTCACAGTGAAACTATACTTAGGTACCAGTTCATACCTATCAGATATTTGACACTATATTTTGCTGGTAATATTAGGAGGAGATAGGCATTCTCATACATTGCTGGTAGCAGTGCAGAATGATACAGCCCTTTATGGAGGGGCATTTGGTAATGTTTCCCCAAATCACAAATGCTCTTACCCTTGACTTGAGAATCCCACTTGTAGAAAGGTACATGACAGGTATGCCTGCATAAGTACAAAAGGAGACTTTGTCATAACAGATTAGAAATACCTCAAGTGCCTATCACAGGGGATTGGTTGAATAAACATGCAGTGGAAACTGCAGCTCAGGTGGGGAGATGAAAGGAGTTTCTAACTATCTTGATTATGGAGAGATTGGCAGGATATATTTTAAAAAAATGCAAGGTACAGAATGACGTATATAGAATGCTAGTTTTTGCATAACTCACTGTGAGGGTGGGTAATTTGTATTGCTTGCAGATGAAGGTGGAAACATGAGAAGACTGTTTAAGACCATAACTTAGCTTTCCTATATAGGCAGTTCCCCATTATTATTATCATTTTTTTAGGATTTTATTTTTTACTTGAGATAGAGAAAGCACGAGTAGGGGGAGGGGCAGACTCCCTGCTAATCAGGGAGCCCGGTGCGGGTCTCAATCCCAAGACCCTGAGATAGTGACCTGAGCCATAGGTAGACACTCAGTCACCCAAGCCACCTAGGTGCCTCAGTTCTCTAATGTTTTTTCTGTATGATTGGTGTTATACAAAAATTTATAAATAAGAAACTTAAAGGGGTGTTTGGGTGGCTCTGTTAGTTAAGCATCTGACTTCCACTCAGGTCATGATCTCAGAGTCCTGGGATGGAGCCTCATGAGCCTCACGTTGAGCTCTGCTTCTCCCCCATCCCTCTTTCTCTTCTTCTCCCACTGCTTGTGCTTGCTCTCTCCCCCTCTCTCACACTCAAATAATTAAATTCCTAAAAAAAAAAAACACTTGTTAAATGGTTACTTACCTACTAAAAATAGGAATGAGGCTTCTGTGTATACTTTTTATATAGTTTTGACTTCTGAAATGCATATTACTTTTTTAAGAATTAAATCATGTCTTAAAAACCTCAACCCTCATGAAAATAAAAATTTATTATAAAATATATTTTCAGATGTTATAACAAAAATGTGTATAAAGAATTTATTATCCATTTTGTTGTTGATGGTCATTTGGATTCTTTCCATTTATTATCTCTTATGGACAAGGTAGGTATGAATAATTCTTATATTTTCAGGTGTAAAAGTTTTAGGTTTATACCCAGGACTAATATTGCTGAGTGTTAGTGTCTTCAACTTTACTGGATAATACCAAGAACTTTCCCAAATTGTACCATTGTTTTTTAAGCTGTGCTTATTTATGTCCATATCCACCAGCCGTGGAGGAGAGAGCTGATTGTCCCACACAGCCTTACCAGCACTCACTAAACATCTGAACTCATTTTCTGAGTTACTTAGTCATTTTACTGACAGTTGTTCATCATTTTCCATTACCTAAAAGGCTTAATGAAAGAATCCAAAATAGCTTGCTCTTTTTAATTTTTCAGATGTCTTTTTCATCTGCCCCCATGGACCAGGAGATCAGAAATCTTCGAGAGAAACTTAATAAACTCAGGCAACAGAATGCTTGTTTGGTCTCACAGAATCATTCTTTAATGACTAAAATGGAATCTGTCCACTTTCAATTAACACAGTCAAGAGCAAAAGTATGTTTTTTGAAGTGGTGACTATGGCAATGGAAAGTACTTTGAATCATTTTGATTTCGAATTGGAAAAATAGTCCATGTATTGCCTTAATGTGTTACATATAATAAATTTTATAATGATAATATAGGATCAACACGTTATGGAATCTAATTTACATGAGTTTAATATCTGCAAATGATTTAGGAGAAATTGTATACTGTATGTATTTATATAAGTCAGAGCTTCTTAAAATCTTAAGATTACCAATTTATGTGGTTTTCTTTTTATAGAGAAAATATAGCTTATTTATTTTCCTTTTTAGATTAATACATTCCCATTGTTGAAACTTTGAAAATAGAAAAAGGGAGAAAGATCACCCAGTTTCCACCAATGAGAAACTTCTTTATTGGCTTATTACATAGTTGAATCGAGACTGTTCGAATAGTTTTCTTTTTTCCTGTGTTTTTTAACTTCGTGCATAGTCTGAGCATTTTCTTTTTTTAAGATTTTATTTATTTATTTGACATAGCGAGAGAGATCACAAGTCGGCAGAGAGAGAGGGGGGAAGCAGGCTCCCTGCTGAGCAAAGAGCCGGATGCAGGTCTCAGTCCCACGACACTGAGATCATGACCTGAGCCAAAGGCAGAGGCTTAAACTTCTGAGCCACCCAGGCAACCCTGAGCATTTTCTGATGGATAGTCCAAGCATTTTCTGATATATTTACTCGGCTTCTCCACTGATCATTTTTTTAATCGTAGCATTGTTTCCTTATGTGATTATGCCATAATTTAATTAATAACTCTCCTTTTAAGTGGCTAATTTTTTTTTTAAGTAATCTCTACACCCAAAGTGGGACTTGACCTCATGACTCCAAGTTGAAGAGTTGCATGCTCTACAGACAGCCAGCCAGGCGCCCCGAATGGTTTCCTATTTTTGCTGTATGATTGTAATTATACAAAAAATTAGAAACCAAAATGTCCAATAATAGAGGGATGGTAAATTACAATATATCCATGTAAGGGATTGCTACAAAGCTTTTTTTTTTTTTTTTTGAGGTTAAATAAATCAATTCCAAGATCCAAAGTTAATAATATATGAAAAGGCACCTAGAACCTGCATAAAGCATTCAAAAACTGTTACCTAAAATATTGAGTGGTAGAGGAACATTACAGAGCAACACACATAGGGTGATCCCAGTTTTGCTTTTTATTAAAAAGAGCAAATGTGTCTATATATGTTTGTGTCTATGTATATAGGTATATATAACATATATAAGAATAGAAAGACTGCACTCCATATTGTTGATAATTTTGAGAGGGATTGGAATGTCTTGTCTCCGGTGAGGCTTTCACTATTTACTTTTATATTTGTATTGTTTTAAGTAGTAGGATTATGGGAGATCCTTATTTTTCTTTTGTGTGTTTTATTTTTTTAATTTTTAAATTTAATTTTATTTTTACTTTTCAAAGATTTTTATTTATTTATTTGACAGAGAGATAGAGAGCACAGGTAGGCAGAGTGGCAGGCAGAGGGAGAGGGAAAAGCAGGCTGTCTGCCTAGCAGGGAGCCCAATGCGGGGTTTGATTCCAGGATCCTGGGATCAGGACCTGACCCCAAGGTAGACACTTACCTGACTGAGCCAGCTCTTTTGTATATTTTAAACAAAAAGTGCTATTGGAGAAAATTCCAGCCTAAGAAGAAAAAAAATACTCCAATGAACAGGAAACTTTTTTGTATTTGGGATTATTTCTAGGATAGAATTTTAGAATAACCAAATTACAGGGGAAATTTTTTTTCAAGATTTATTGTACTCTGCATTCAGTATTATACTGAGGTTGTTTTTTGTTTTTTTAACATTTTATTTTTTTGAGGGAAAGTATTTTGTTTTTCTGCTTTCTCACAAGGTTACTTTTCACTATGTTTGTTTGCTATGTAATTTGTTCACCTTTTTTTTTTTTTTAAAGATTTTATTTATTTATTTGACAGAGATTACAAGTAGGCAGAGAGGCAGGCAGAGAGAGAGGAGGAAGCAGGCTCCCTGCTGAGCAGAGAGCCCAATGCTGGGCTTGATCCCAGAACCCTGGGATCATGACCTGAGCTGAAGGCAGAGGCTTTAACCCACTGAGCCACCCAGGTGCCCCTTGTTCACCTTTTTGGTTTATTAATTGTTTTAACTTTTCTACCAACTATAGATTTTTGCTTAAGTCATAGAAGCTTAATTATTTAAGGGCAAAGAGATATTAAGAGAATTTTACTAATAACTACCAAACCAAAACATAGCATTTTGTTCCTTTTTTTTAGTATCTAGACACACCAGTGGTTATTTATTGTATGTAGTAGTATAATTATTTATAATTGTAAATAATTTATAATTATTTATATTTTATTTTAAATATATAAATATATTTTATATTTTATTTTATATTTTACTTACCATGTCAGCATTTTCTATATTGCCTAACAAAATATTTTTTAAGGAGACTCCCTTTCCTAGGGCAGGTCTTAGCTTTTGCTGTTGCATATATACCACTGTTGGAAATCTTGGGCTGAAATTCCTCATTGTGTCAACCAGTATATTCATAATTTATCTTTCCTAATGTTTGTTACACTTTTGGAGCCAGGCATCCTGCTCCTCCAAGCTTATTGCCCCTCAGGCCTGCTGTCCAACTGCTCTCCTGAGACTCGTCTTTGATATTCTAGGTTGGATCTACTGTCCCTGGATCCTGTGTCGTCTTCTTTTCTTGGTTTAGTCTTTCTTTAAGTGGAACATATTTTTCTAGTAACCCCCCTTTGCATGTCTGAAATGTCCTAATTTCTCCCCTACATTTGATTTTAGGTTGGAAAATTATTTTGCCTCGGGATTTCTAGGACATTGCTTACTTGTCTTCTATCTTCTGCTAC
Source organism: Enhydra lutris kenyoni (assembly GCF_002288905.1). Classification (NCBI taxonomy): domain Eukaryota; kingdom Metazoa; phylum Chordata; class Mammalia; order Carnivora; family Mustelidae; genus Enhydra; species Enhydra lutris. Next base: position 59,329,959 of record NW_019154093.1, read on the forward strand.
TTCTCTGAAAAGTCCAATGCCATTGTGAATCAGTTTTCTTAGCATGTAATTTTTTTCCATTTGTTTTTCCTCTTATGGTAGTTTTAAGTATATGTGCTGCTGAAGTGAGCACATTATGGTAGTTTTAAGGATCTTCCCTCTTTCCTTGGTGTTTCAAAGTTTCAGAATGACATGTCTTTGAGTAGACCTTTTGTTCAGTGAGGACCCTTTCAAGCTAAAATCTTGTGTTCATTAGTCCTGGAAATTTTTCTTATGCAATCTCCTCAGTAATATTCTTCCCTCTGTTTTCTTCTGTTTTTCCTATTAGGTGATCACCTCTACTGGCCCTCTAACTCTTTCAACCTTATAATTCATTAAGTTTTTTTCCCCTCATGTTTTCTATCTCCTTGTCTTCCTGTGATACTTTTAAAAAAATATATTTTATTTATTTATTTGACAGACAGATATCACAAGTAGGCTGAGAAGCAGGCAGAGAGAGAGGAGGAAGCAGGCTCCCCGCTGAGCAGAGAGCCCGATGCGGGGCTCGATCCCAGCACCCTGGGATCATGACCTGAGCCGAAGGCAGAGGCTTTAACCCACTGAGCCACCCAGGCGCCCCCTGTGATACTTTTTAAGACATTTCCCAAAACTATCATCCACCTGTGTTGAATCATATTTTAGCTGTCATATTTTTTCATTTTCCAGAGCTTTCCCATATTCTCTAATTCTTTGCTTTGTATTGAATAATATCCTGATGCATCCTCACTTAGCTTTCTGCAGATATAATGTGTGTGTGTGTGTGTGTGTGTGTGTGTGTGTGTGCGCGCGCGCGCGCATACTTGCCTTGCTTGCTGCCAGTTGCCTCTTTGTTTTGGCCTCTGACTTATATGTTAGAAATGTTTTTGCAGATGTTAGTGTTTTAGCTATTTATATTTAAGAGAAAGGCACTTAAATTCTGTTTAGAAGCTCTGTGTATCAAGGTGAAGTTTGTTACCCACTGAGCTTTATATGTTGGTGATACCTGGGGAGATGGCTCTTTTGTAGGGAGATACCTTAGCTCTTTCATCCAATGTCAGTATGTGAAGTCTTTTACTTTGGAGCTGTTGAATTTCTCCAGCAAAGAATCCTTTAATTTCCCACCTGTGGGATAGCCTTAAATCAGATGAAGTAAGTAGTTGGAAACTGACCATTTTATATTAATCAATTTGTTTATTTATAAATACTTCATCCCTGCTCATCATTCTACATAGTTTCCCAGAGTTCTAAACCTTTCCTGTTCAGTTTTTCCAGATAATAAATTTTCTCTCTTCCAGATAGGCCATCATTTGATTGTTGGTGTTTTAAGAATGGGAAAAGGAGTGTTGACTTACCAACAGAGATTTTGAGCTGTACTCCAGGTTTTCTTTCCTGGACCTATGCTTTTCTGTATTTTCTAGGTTTTCTCTAGTAAGCATGTATTCTAAAATTACATCTTAAAATGTAAAAAGATTCAATAGGTATTTTTTGTTTACTTTTTTATGATTTGATCTTTTATATTTAATTTTCTGATTTATGTGAAATTTATCTTCTTGGATGTTGTTAGTAGAGATTCTCCACCCCCGCCCCCAAATAGCTAATCAGTTATCTTGGAATATTAAGTTGAAGATAATGGCAGGAACTTACATGCTGACACTGATTTGTGATGGTGATATGCTCATGTAAATGTTGATCACAAGAATGGATAGGGTGAGCTTCACATTGACCAGTGATTAGGGAGTTATATTGGACACCCTCATCAGACAGAAAAAGAAAGGACCAATTAGATTAATTTATCTTCTGACATGAAGTGCTCTAAAAGTTATTTTGTTGTTGTTTTAGGTTTCTATGCTTGAATCTGTTCAACAACAGGCAGCCAATGTGCCAATCTTAGAAGAACAGATTATAAATTTAGAAGCAGAAGTTTCAGCCCAAGATAAAGTTTTGAGGTAAGTATACTTTCTATGGCTTTAAAATTTTTATTTCTTCTGCTTTTTGGTATATCTTGTGAAATCTGAACCCCAATAAATCTGTAGTGTCCTGTAGACTGTCTTAGAACTTAAGGAATCTGTTCTACAATCCATCATACCTCCTCTTGGCTCCAGGATGCGTGATGTTTAAGGGGACTAAAAAAAGACTAAATCTTAGCTGAGATGCTTATTTACATGCTTTTATTGAAAATGAACTCGTTCATTTCTTGCCTCACATAGTAGTACATACTGGTGCTTCAGTGGGAGGTCAAGAAATAAAATAGAAGGAATCCGGCATCTTATAATTTATCCCCTTCTTCTGCTTTGAATAAAATGAGAACTGTATGTGTACTAAATAGCCCATTACGTCGTTTTGATGATTCTCAAAGTGTAGTTCTGGGACCAGCAATATTAGCATCTTCTAGGAACTTATTAAAATTGTAGGTCTCAGGGGCACCTGGCTGGCACAGTCAGTTGAGCATCCGACTCTTGGTTTGGCTCAAGGTCGTGATCTTGGTTGTTAGTTTGAGCCTTGTGTCAGAATTTCTGCTTGAGATTCTCTCTCCCTCTCCCCCATCTCCCTCTCTCTAGAATAAATAAATAAATTAATTAATTAATTAATTAATCTTTCTAAAAAATTGTAGATTTCAGGTTCTGTCTCAGATTTACTGAATTACAAATTCTAAGAGATGAGACCCAGCAATCTGTATTTGAATAAATCCTGCAGGCATTCTCATGTACCCTAAAGTAATTTTTCATTACCATCAGAGTCTTGTAATTTCTTTGTATTACATGTTATTTTCATTTTATTCCTAGGTATTTTATATTTTTGGTTGTTGTGAGTTTGTTCATGTTCTGTTCATTGATGGTATATAGGAAGGCTGTTGCTTTTTGTATAATATAATTATTTTATAATTAGAACTTTTTGTCATAATCTTTTATTTTAATAATTTATCATTTTGAGTCTCCTGGATTTTCCAGGCAGCTAATGATAGTTTCAAGAAATGAAAGAAAATATTGTCTTTTCAAAATTTATACTTAGTACTTTTCATTATTCTTTTTGTAACTATTCGAGAAATCATTGGATATAGTGGTGATAATAGTCATTCTTATCTAGTTTCTGAACTATATGGTTATGCTTCTAGTATGTGACTATGAAATATGATATAAGCTGTTATTTCAGATATATGTATTATTTCTTATAAAGATTCTTAGTAGACAGATGATGAATTTTGTCTATCTCTTATTAAATAATGGTTTCTCTTACCTCAGTGATTTAAAATGATAGAATTCCTACTATTGAGCTATTCTTGCATACGTGGAATAATCTCTTTAATAGCCTTTAAAAATATCCTTTATTGGTACGTCTCGGTGGCTCAGTTAGTTGAGCATTGGGCTCTTGGTTTCTGCTCAGGTCATGACCTCATGGGTCGTGAGATGAACACCACCTCCACCCCCTGTCTGGCTCTGCAGGGAGTCTGCGTGAAGGTTCTCTCCCTCTGCCCATCCCCCCACTTGCCCACACGTGCATGTACACACTGTCTCTCAGTAAATAAATCTTTAAAAAATATATCTATCCTTTATTTAATAGGGAGGCCGAAGATAAATTAGAGCAGAGCCAGAAAATGGTGATTGAAAAGGAGCAGAGTTTGCAGAAGTCCCAAGAAGAATGTATAAAGTTAAAGGTGGACTTACTTGAACAAAGTAAACAAGGAAAGAGGTATGTGTTTTCAAAGCAAATTTTAAAACAAATTGTTTTTATAGAAGGAAAAAGAATATATTACCTATTTAAAATCATAGCTAATTTTTTTTTTTTTTAAGATTTTATCTATCTATTTGACACACAGAGAGAGATCACAAGTAGTCAGAGAAGCAGGCAGAGAGGGGGTGGGGGGTGGGAAGCAGGCTACCCTGCTGAGCAGAGAGCCCAGTTCGGGGCTCAATCCTAGCACCCTGAGATCATGACCTGAGCCGAATGCAGAAGCTTAACGCACTGAGCCACCCAGGCGCCCCATAAAATCATAGCTAATTTTTAAAGTGAAAAAATTTAAGTAACCTGGTGGTAGGATAATTTAATGTTCTTTTTGTCTATTAATTTATTTTTCATTTTCTATTAAAAATTTCATATTACTGGCATTCTGGATTGGGATTAGAAACCTGATAATGATAGTCAGTGTATTGATATTTACTTATTTCTGAAATTAAGTTTTATGACCTACATAAAATTCATGAGGAAGTGTAGTTGGGTCTTCCTTTAGGAATACATAAGTAATGCAGAAGTATTTATTTTATATAAAACACGTTTTAAGATAAAGTTTTGTAAGTAGCCTTGACTAAGGAGCCATTAACTCTTAATGTCAATTAACTTGTAAACAAATAAAGATTTAAATTTTTTTAGTTTAATAATATTTTCTAATATCATTATATAATTTATAGCAGTTTTACACAGGGTAAAGTGATAATCTGCATTTTGATCTTCAAAAAAATTTTTATTTTCTTGGGGGCTCCTGGGTGGCTTAGTCACTTAGGCATCTGACTCTGGGTTTCAGGTCAGGTCATGATCTCAGGGTCATGAGATCAAGCCCTTTGTTCAGTTCCATGCTCAGGAGGGGCCTGCTTGAGATTCTCTCTATCCCTCTCCCTCTGTCCCTTCCCCACTCACATGCTTGCACACTCACTCTCTCTCAAATTAAAAAAAAAAATAAAATCTTTAAAAAGCTTTTTTTTTCTTTTTTGAGTTTTTATTTAAATTCCGGTTAGTTAACATACAGTGTAATATTAGCTTCACGTGTAGAATTTAGTGATTCATGACTTAAATACTATACCTATTGCTCATCACAAGTGCCCCACTAAATAACCATCACCTATTTAACCCATCACCTACCCACCTCCCCTCCATCAACCCTCAGTTTGTTGTCGGTACTTAAGAGTCTGTTTTATGGTTTGTCCCCCACCCATCCATGTTCATCTGTTTTGTTGCTTAAATTCCACATATGAATGAAATCATATGGTATTTGTTTTTTTGTGACTGACTTACTTCGTCTGGAGTAATACTGTCTAACTCTGTCCACGTCATTGCAAGTGGCAAGATTTCATTCTTTTTGATGACTGAAGAGTATTCCATTGTATATACATTCTGCATCTTCTTTATCCATTTATCAGTTGACGGACATTTGGGCTTTTCCCATTATGTGACTATTGTTGATAGTCAAAACATTGGGGTACACGTATCTCTTCAAATCAGTATTTTTGTATCCTTTGGGTAAATAGCTAGTAGTACAATTGCTGGATCATAGGAAAGTTCTATTTTTTAACTTCTTTTTTTATTTAAAGTAGACTCCATGCCTAGTGTGGAGCCCAGCATGGAGCTTGAATTCACAACCCTGAGATCAAGATCTGAGGTGGGATCATGACTCAGATGCTTAACTGACTGAGCCACCCAGGTGCCTCTATTTTTAACTTTTTGAGGTACCTCCATACTGTTTCCAGAGTGACTGCATCAGTTGGCAGGGTTGTGGAGAAAGGGGAACCCTCTTACACTGTTGGTGGGAATGCAAATTTCAAAAAAGGTAAACCATGATAAAATAAGGTTTTGAAGAAAGTTTTTTTTTTTTTTTTTTAGATTTTATTTATTTATTTGACAGACAGAGATCACAAGCAGGCAGAGAGGCAGGCAGAGAGACAGGAGGAAGCAGGCTCTCTGCTCAGCAGGGAGCCCAATGCGGGACTCGATCCCAGGACTCCGAGATCATGACCTGAGCCGAAGGCAGCGGCTTAACCCACTGAGCCACCCAGGCGCCCCGAAGAAAGTTTTTTTTTAAGAAAGTATTTTTTGAAAAGTTGTCATAAATAAGTTAAATATTTGTTTGCATGTGCATTTAAACTTCTAAAAACTACTTGAAATCTTTAAGTCATTTTTTTCATTAAAGTAAGCTTGGAAGAATATTTTCCCACAGTATTTGGTTAGTATAGTTCAAGTTTCAGTATATATTTGGATGGCACTATTACTTTATGGAAATATTTAGGTTTTGGAGTCAACCAGATTTTCTCAGTGGCTCTGTTATCTTGGGCAAACTGTCTGACCTTCTTGAGCTTTAGTTTGTTCATCTGTTAAATCAAGATGATAGTATATCTATGTGAGGATTAAATGAGAAAAAGAAATGTAAGGTGCCTCTTAATAAACACTAACAAATGTGGCTATTTTAAGTGTAAACTGTGGGTTAAACATTCTGAAATTAAGACATATTCAGATAAATTTTTACTTATTCAGATAAACATTTTGTATATGGTTATTTGAAATAGTGAGATGATAAAACACAAAGACTAGCTTCATAATATAGCTAAGAAAAAGTACAGAGGAAGAGTGACTGGTTATCTCTGTAAAACTTAAATAAGAGATAATTTTTACGGAAGGGTGTTGACTTTGTTTTCATACATTCTGGACAAGGCATGGAAGTATGAAAGCATCACTGCTGAGAACAGTAGGGAGTTTTTTGTACTTATACATGGATAGATGTAGTAGGAAATGAAGCAAGAAATTGTTAGGCCAAAGTATTTGTATTTTAATCTGGAGAGAACATATAGGCAATTGAGATTTTTAGGTAGAGATATGACATCTAAATTTTTGAGAGCTTTTTGAAACTCCATCCATCTAGAATGGATGTTGGCATTCTAAAATTGGAAACTTTGCAAAGACGTGAAGATTAATCATAATCATAATGGGTTAGAAAACTAGTGTAAAGGAAAAGATTGTTTAGCTTTATGCTGTTTATAAGAGACATACCCAAAATATAAGGACACAGAAAAATTGAAAGCAAAAGAATTAGAAGAAATATTTTAGGCAAATAGTCACTAAAACAAAGTAGATATAGCTATATTAATATCACACAAAATAGATTTAAGTGCAACAAACATTACTAGAGTTAAAATTACTCTTATAGGGGTGCCTGGGTGGCTCATTTGGTTAACTGTCTGACTCTTGATTTCTGTTCAGGTCATGATCTCATGGTTGTGAGATCCAGGCCTGTGTCAGGCTCTGTGCTGGGTGTGGAGCCTGCTTAAGATTCCCCTTCTCCCTCTGCTCCTCTCCCTGCCCCAGACCTCTCTCCCCCTCTCAAAAAACAAACAAACAAACAAAAAAGGCTCTTATATAATGTTTAAATAACCCTTAAGCAGAAGCCCTAAAGATTCTGACCTTGTGTGAATCTAATAGTAAAATTTCAAATAAAATGAACAAATCTGTAATCATACAGGGAACATTTTTACACATTTACTAGGAATTGTTAGGTGAGTAACAAGAAAGATAGAAGTTGAAGAGTTCAATGACAATTAACAATCTTGATCTCATGTGTATATATGGAAACCTATACCCAACAGTTTGAAAATTCACATTCTTTTAAGCACTTCTAGAACATTTATAATCTCTCACCTCACTGTGCCAAAAGTATGAGTTTCGACAAACACCAAAAGATTGATATGTTTTATGTATTGCCTTCTCAGACTGTTGTACAATTAAATTAGTATATAATCCCCCCAAATCATGTATGTTTGGAAATTTAAAGCCGGCCTTCTTGATACTTATGGAGCATTGAAGAAATTAGATAAAGATTAGAAAGCTCTTGAAGAGGAGTGATATAAAAAAAAATAATCACAGCTCTTGGGCTGCAGCCAAAGATACCCTTTTATTATTACTATTATTATTATTATTACGTTCAGTTAGCCAGCATATAGTACATTTGATGTAGTGGTCAATGTTTCGTTAGTTGTGTATAACACACACACACACCCAGTGCTCATCATCATACATGCCCTCCTTAATACCCATACTCTCCCTTCTATAACCCTCAGTTTGGTTCCTGGACCCAGAGTCTCTCATGGTTTGTCTCCCTCTCTGATTTCTTTCCATTCACTTTTCCCTCCCTTCCCTTATGATCCCCTGCACTATTCCTTATGTTCCACATATGAGTGAAATCATATGATAATTGCCTTTCTCTGCTTAACTTATTTCACTCAGCGTAATCCCCTCCAGTTCTATTCTTGTCGATGCAAATGATGGGTATTCAGCCTTTCTAATGGCTGAGTAATAGTCCGTTGTATATGTGAACCACATCTTCTTTATCCATTCGTCTGTTGAAGGGCATCTTGGCTCCCTCCACAGTTTGTCTATCGTGGACATTGCTGCTATGAACACTGGAGGTGCATGTACCCCTTCTTTTCACTATGTCCTATAGCCAAATAAATTCTTAGAGGAAAATTTTTAGCCTCCTATGTGTATGTTAAATTAATATATGAGTGAGAATGAATGAGTTAAAACATCGAATTTATATAGTCAAAAAAAGGACAGTAGAAGAAAGAGCATCACAAGAAAAATAAAAATAGAAGTATTGAAATAATAAAAGATGAAATGGTGGAATAGAAAACAAGAAAACAATAGAATCACAAAAACCTAAATCTGGTTTTTTTCATAATGACCAAACTAATGGGTACCAGATAAGATTAATCAAGGAGACAAGGCACAAAAGCAATACTGGGGAGGTGAATTATGAGAGACTATGGACTCTGAAAAACAATCTGAGGGTTTTAAAGGGGTGGGGGATGGGAGGTTGGGGGAACCAGGTGGTGGGTATTAGAGAGGGCATGGATTGCATGGAGCACTGGGTGTGGTGCAAAAACAATGAATACTGTTATACTGAAAAGAAATAAAAAAAAAAAAAAAAGCAATACTGGGATTGAAAAGGAACTTCTAAATTACAGATTTAGCTATGATTTAAGAAATAAGACCAAATACTATGAACCATTGTAGTATGATAAATATGAAAACTTAGACTGAATAAATGACTTTTTAACAAAATATAATTTAACAGAATTTAAGAATAAATTGAAAACGTGAATAGATATATAGCCATTACAGATATTGAATCAATAGTTAAAAATTTGCCTACAAGAAAGTAAACCAAAGAAAACAATGGTGGCAAAAGGAAACGGGCCCATTGTGGTCCACAATATCAAGTTTTGGCAAAGTTGTGGAGCCCTTGGAATTCTGATATGCAGGTTATGCAGGGGGCCGTGGAAGGGAAGCATCAGGGTTTGTCAGGAGGCAGAGAGAGTTGGGAGAAAAATATGAGCAGGAGATGTTATTTTGGTGTCTGTGAGAAGGAGCAGTTAAGGCAGGGTCAGCAGGTTTAGGTTTGGTAGTATAAATAATCTCAATGGACTGAGTTTAAGATTGTCCTGAGTTGTCTAGTACCTGGTCCTGAGGTAATTAGGACAGGGGATTATTGGCCCTGAGTATAAGAGCCAAAGACTGGAGTGAGGAACCGGCTCTGGGTTGATTAGTTCGTTTATGAAAGGTAAACTTCCAGGTGAGTAATTTACTATCTTTAAGAATTGGCTAACCCTGGGAGGGCCAGTCTTCCCAGGATCTGTAAGGCCCCACATATCAAAATGTCAGAATAGAAGGACATACTTAATCTGATAGAGAAAGTTATAAAATGTTACTGAAAATCTTAAGAAAGACCTAACTAATGAAGTATATATCAGAGATTGCTTTGGCAGCACATACTAAAATAAAACTATATATACTATTTTTTCTGGAAGGGAGCCTAATATAAAATTGTCAGTTTTTCCCAAAATAATTGATATATTCAATACAATTTCAATCAGTATCCCAAAAGATTTTTGGTAAACCGTATTGAACTGACCCTGAATATCATATGTAAGAACAAAGGTCTAAGAACAAGGGAGGCAATTTTGAAGCTGTAGACCAAAGTGGAGGACATGCCTGTACATGCCAGGACTTCTGAAGTTATATGAATTAAATTAATGTGTTGTTGGTATAGGAATACCCCCCCCCAAAATTGATTGTATAGAACAGACCCTCTTTAGCAAACATACACACAAGGGAAACTTGGTATGTAACAGGTGGCATTACAAATCAGGGGAAAGATTCGAAGATTCAGTAAGTTAAGGTGCTGGACAGACTGACATTGTGTGTTTCATATGTGGTAGAGTGGAAAGAGTATAATGTCACTTATGTAGTGTGCTCCCAAGAATGAATAGCCTGCATCTACTACTCATGAGGAAACAGGCAAGGCTAAGCAGATGTTTAGCAGCATGCATTCAATGATTACTGGATTTCTCACTTGGGACACATCAGCTGTCTAGAGAATGTGAGAGAACCCTGGTCTGATGTGTTTCTCTCATGGTGAAGCACAAAGCTTGAGAAATAGTAGGTAGTTGTGAAAAGAGAGGGAAGTAGAATGAGAAAAACATGTTGTAGTGATAATCTACTTCCAGATAGCTTGAGTGGCTGCTGCACATTTATGCCAGCTTTGGTCATAGGTCATTTAACTTTATACTTGGTCACATTAGGAAGTAAAAGAAGGTAGAATCATTGAATCCAGGGCTTCATGGTAAATACAGAATTGACCACCAGCTTCTGGCAGTTGAAGATCTCATCTTGTGTGACTCTTCAACGGTGTTGTCATTATAGACCTTTGAGTAACCTCTGTGTGTATGTGTGTGTGTGTGCGTGCGTGCGTGTGTGTGTGTGTGTGTGTGTGAGGTTTTTTTCTACTTATTAAACAGAGAATGCTCATATTTCCCTATATAAGAAAAAAAATACTCGCATAGCATGAGTCTAAAATCATGTGGTTTTTTGTGCACCTTATTTGACATTTAATTTTGTGTCAGTAGTCCGTGTACCCTGGTGGTTGAGAGCAAGGGCCCACCTGCTTCTTAGATTCATACATTGTGTTTACTACTTAGTATGTGTGAGGGCGTGCCTTGAGCATACTGTTTAGTCTTTTTAGATACTAGTTACAGATAAAATAAGGATAATGTCCAATTGACAGTGTTGTGACCATTTGATTAGGTATATAAAGCAGCTAAAACTCTCTGTGGCACATAATATATGCTCAATAAATTCAAACTATTATTGTAAAAAAATTGTTGGTGTCATGAAAGACTTAAAAAAAAGCTGAGCTATTCTAGATTAAAGAAACTAAAGATAGAAAATAACTAAAAGTGGTATGTGATCCTAGATCAGAAGAAAAAAAAAAGATCTATAAAGAACATTAGAATAACTGATAAAACTTACACATGAATTATATGTTAGATAATAGTATTGTAACAATTTTAAATTTTTTGAATTTGATAGTTGTGGTTATATGAGGCAATGTGTGTTTTCTTAGGATACATACTAAAGTATTTAAGGGTGAAGGTTACTAATTTCTCTAGAATGCAGTTCACTACAAAAACATCTCAGGTGAGAGACAAAAGCGGTTGTGGCAAAATATCAAAAATTGGTTAATCTGCATTAAGGGGTACCTGTTTGAAATTTAAAAAACAAAAAGTTCATAAAATGTTGCTGGGAAAATTCATTATTGATTTTTAATAATTAAATAAGATCCCTGCTTTGTGCTTGTAGGAGTGCTGACATCCTGACTCTGTTTTTGGCCCTCCACCTTGTTCATGTTCACTGGATTACCTCTCTTGGGGCTATGTGTTCTGGGCCCCTTGAGATTAATATACATACTTTAGAAATGCCAATCAAGGTAGGGATGGGGGCGGCTTGCTTTGGCCTCCCAGGAATCTGTTAGAAATAACATAGTCTTTCCCCTTTCAATGCACAGGTAGGCCACAAGACCTAATTGAAGGTTAGTTCTCAGGTACATGCAAACCCTCTGATCTCACTGTGGTGTCCCCATTTCCTCCCTGCCATGCATCCCCTTGCTTTGTAAAATCTTTAGGCTAAGGTCTGGACTTCACAGAGAAGAGGTTTAGATAATAGAAAAACTTTTAGGCGTGGGTATGATAACTGACTATATTTCAGCCCAGTAGTCTCAGTTCGATGTGAAAAGTATGAGGAAAGATCAGGGTTAACTAAGGCAGGGCTTTGTAGTGGTTGGATGTTGTTCAGATTTTTATATCTTTTAGATATGTCTTTTGAAAATACCTTTTTGAAAATTTACTTGCCCTTTGCAAAGGTCATAGGATTTATTGAGTATTTTTAATATACTAGACAGTGGACTGATTCTATAATAACTGATCTTTGAGAATTTGTATAGCCTAAGCCACTTCCCGTAATCTTTTCCAGGTAAAGAAAAAAAATTGCCAACACATAGGAATGTATGTATGTTTCAAAGTTAATGTATTTTATTTTTCATATTGATAATAGGAAATTTTTTAGTCTCTATTCATTTTGCGATTTAAGCCTACTATTCTTTTTTAGTACTGCTCATTTCTAATTTTTCCTTACAATAAAATATAGGTTACTTTGGAGTTTCACTAGTCAAATGTATAACATTCTTTACTTTTATTAATCATCCGTTTTTAAATTTTAGAGCTGAACGACAAAGGAATGAAGCACTATATAATGCTGAAGAGTTAAGTAAAGCTTTCCAACATTATAAAGAAAAAGTGGCAGAAAAACTGGAAAAGGTAAGAAGCAGATGTGCCAATTCAGTGTTTTGTGTTACTATCTATATCTAAATATAAAAACAGACATAAATAGAATATGTTTACTTAGAATTAAAGCAGGGAATAATTTTTATGACCTCATAATAAAATTGTTGGAATAAAGAATTTAAAAATACTGGTTAAGGCTGGTGTTCATAATCTTCTTTTAATGAGCAAAAAACTTTTTTTATCCAAAGTGGGAAAAGAATGGAGACAAGGGGAAAAACAATATATAGAGAAAGGAAAAAAAATGCAGAGAAGGATGAGGTGAGTGAGCAGAAGTTGGAGCCGTAGATGTAGAAACAGAAAATTTGTTCCCATCCCCTTAATGAAAATGAAGGCAGAGTAGATTGTAGAGCCTTTAATTGGTCTCCCTGGACCTGCCACCCCGGGAGGGTCTGTCTTCTGCTTCTCAGAGGGAACATTCCTTGAACAGATTCTGCATAGTAGTATAGTGACTTTATTATATTCATTTAATATTTTCAAGTAATGCCACATGGATTATAAAACCTGTTTGGAGGAAGGCCACATGCTGAATATTCAGATGTTGAGCTCAGAAGGGAGGTCTGGTCAATAGATACTAATGTGAGAGACTTTCATTTTGATTTAATAATTGAAACAGAGGAAGTTAATGATTCTGTTCAAAGAAAGGTAGACAGAAGAAATATTAAAATTTTAATAAGGAGGTGTTTGGGTGGCTCAGTTGGTTAAGCATCTGCCTTCGGCTCAGGTCACAATCCCAGGATCGTGGGATCAAGCCCCACATCAGGCTCCTTGCTCAGTGGGGGGGCCTGCTTTCCCTCTCCCTCTGACTGCTGTTCTGCCTACTTGTGCTTGCTCTCTCTCTCTCTCTCTGTCAAATAAATAAATAAAATCTTTAAAAAAGAATTTAATAAGAGCGGTGCTTGGGTGGCTCAGTTGGTTAGCTCAGGTCATGATCTCAGGGTCCTGGGATGGAGCCCAGCATCAGGCTCCCCACTCTGCAGGGGGTCTGCTTCTCCCTCTACCCCCACCCTGTTTTTGCGCTCTCTCTTTACTCTCTTTCTTTCTCTTAAATGAATAAATAAAATCTTTTTAAAAAATAAAAATTTAAGGGGCACCTGGGTGGCTCAGTGGTTAAAGCCTCTGCCTTCGGCTCAGGTCATGATCCCAGGGTCCTGGGATCGAGCCCCATGTTGGGCTCTCTGCTCAGCAGGGAGCCTGCTTCATCCTCTCTCTCTGCCTGCTTCTCTGCCTACTTGTGATCTCTGTCTGTCCAATGAATAAATAAAATATTTTAAAAAAATAAAATAAAAATTTAATAAGAAGGACAAATACCATATGATTTCACTTATATGTGGAATCTAAAAAAAAATGAACAAAAAGCAATATCAGACCTATAAAGAAAACAAACTGATGGTTCACAGAAAGGGAAGGAGGATGGGGGAGGGCAAAATGGCTATACCCGTAGGAGGTACAGGCTTCCAGTTAGGGAATGCATAAGTCACAGGGATGAAAGGTACAGTATAGGAAATAGAGTCAATGGTATTGTAATAGTGTTGTGTGGTGTCAGATGGGAACTACACTTGTGGTGAGCATAGCATAACGCATAGAGTTGTAGAATCACTCTGTTGTACATCTGAAACTAATATAACATTGTGTGTCAACTGTATTTCTTTCTTTTTTTTTAAAGATTTTATTTATTTATTTGACAGAGAGAAATCACAAGTAGGCAGAGAGATGGGGCGGGGGGCAGGCTCCCCACTGAGCAGAGAGCCCGATGTGGGACTCGATCCCAGGACCCTGGGATCATGACCTGAGCCAAAGGCAGAGACCCAACCCACTGAGCCACCCAGGCGCCCAACTATATTTCAATGAAAAAAAAATTTAAAAATCAGGATCTTATTAGGTACTGGTCTGAAGTGTACATTAATCTGGTCACTGTTTTGAAAGCCTTGGAGAAGATCCCCATGGGAATGCAATAGCATAGGAGGGATCTTTTATAAGGTAATATGAAGGAGGTAGAATACTCACTGCGGGGGAATATCCTCAGGGAGAGGGAGGACTTTATACAGGAAAGAGAGGAAAAACATAAGATGCTTTTTCACACTTCTCCTTAGGATTCTCAGTTTCAAACTGTGGTCAGCAGAGCCCTATAGTAACGTAGATGTAACAGAAAGTGGAGGCAGATCTCTTGAGCCCTCTTCTCCCACCACTCCAACCTGGGTGCTTGACTTTTTTTTTTTTTTTTTAAGATTTTATTTATGTCTTTGAGAGAGAGAGAGAGATTGAGAGAATGAGCAGTGGGGAGGGGCAAATGGAGAAGCAGATTCCCGCTGAGCAGGCAGCTGGATGTGGGGCTGGATCTCAGGATCCTGGGATCATGACCTGAACTAAAGGCAGATGCTTAACTGAGGCCACCCAGGCACTCCCTGGGCGCTTTACTTTTACCTGTTTTAGATTTGATTTCAGTGGGAGTATTCAGTGGCTAAAATTTCAAGAATTATTTCTCCGGAACATTTGCAGTATAGTTTGCCTTTACTAACTCGATGTAGCATTCCCTACATGAGTTGCTTGCCTGTGGCCTGTGAGGCCAGAACACTTAACTTTCAGATGGTAGTACCATTGCCCCTCTGTCACAGGCCTTAACCATTTCTGGACAGATGGTCGAGTCCCCCTCCCTGCCCTTTGTGATTGCTGAGGAAGTTTACTTTGCTCCTTTCACTACAAGACCAGGGCCTTAAACATGTGGAATATGAACTGTACTCTCATGTTTATTTCTGAAATCACTATTTTTTATTTTGGAACACCTAAAATTTATGACCACAGTAGTATGTCCACTTAAAATGAATTATTGTTTTAGGTTCAAGTTGAAGAAGAAATATTAGAGAAAAATCTAATTAGCTGTGAAAAAGAAAATAAAAGGCTACAGGAAAAGTGTGGTCTATATAAAAGTGACCTTGAAATTCTGAAAGAGAAATTAAGGTACAGTATCCTGTTGTGGAAAAAGGACTTTTGTGTGGAAATGAAAAAAGAACTGAAACATTATAAGATAGAATATTTGTATATTGTAATTATGGCCTTAAATTGCATAGAAAGATAGGTTTCATGACTGAAATTGTTTTCTAGGTAACGTTAGGATTCTTTTTTTTTACTAAATAATTTTTTTATATATTTTTATAAACATATAATGTATTACTAGCCCCAGGGGTACAGGTCTATGAATCACCAGGTTTACACACTTCACAGCACTCTCCATAGCACATACCCTCCCCATTGTCCATAACCCCACCACCCTCTCCCCCTCCCCCCCGCCCTGCAACCCTCAGTTTGTTTTGTGAGATTAAGAGTCTCTTATGGTTTGTCTCCCTCCTGATCCCATCTTGTTTCATTTATTCTTTTCCTACCCCCCAAACCCCCCATGTTGCATCTCCACTTCCTCATATAAGGAAATCATATGATAGTTGTCTTTCTCCGATTGACTTATTTCGCTAAGCATAATACCCTCTAGTTCCATCCACGTCGTCGCAAATGGCAAGATTTCATTTCTTTTGATGGCTGTATAATATTCCATTGTATATATATATATATATATACCACATTTTCTTTATCCATTCATCTGTTGATGGACATCTAGGTTCTTTTCATAGTTTGTGTATTGTGGACATTGCTGCTATAAACATTCAGGTGCTAACGTTAGGATTCTTAACCAATAAAATATGTTGATATTAATATACTTGTAAATACAGAGTAATATGATCAAGATATTTGTTTTGCATATATTTAGAGAAAATGAACACACACATACTGTCCTTGTAGTGTGACATTAGCTTGTTCGTAAAATATGTGTTCTTCAAATCATGATGAATTACTTAGTCCAGACTTCTCATTTCAGAGACATTAAAAATGTGAAATAGGAAACTATGAATGCATTGTGATGTATTTCAGTATTTAATTTTTTATTGTTGAATATTATTCTGCTCTATGGCTGTACCACATTTTTATATCCATTAATCCATTCACCAATAGTTCTAAAGATTAGATTGTTCTAATGTTTGACATGTTTTTATAGGTGTATGTGGGTGTGTGTGGGTATATATATTTGAAAATAATACTGTTTAGTATTCAGTTAATGGTTGATTACTTTTCTTAGAGTTATGGCTAATAGTTCATAATTTTTCCTTATATAATTTAAAACTTTCTTGATGTTGCAATATGTTGAATTAGGATTTTGGAGTTAGATCTCCTGTCTTACACTTTTCAAAAGGGAACAGAAATGCTTTGAAGTTAATGGAATTATCCTGCCCTCCTATTTACTGTGAGATACTGGCAAAGTTTCATAACCTTTCTATAGCTTGGTTTCCTTATCTGTAAACAGAGAATGATAATAGTGCTCCCCACATAAAGTTGTGGGTGCCTAGCATGCAGAAAGTAGGCACTCAGTAAAGTGAGCTGGTGTTACTGTTCTAGAATTAAAGCTTTAAAAATATTTTAAAAGTGAGATTAACTAAATATGACTACTGAAAATAGATGTATATTTTATTCTCATTTTTATGCTTGTTTCTTCATAGGCAGTTAAAAGAAGAAAATAACAATGGAAAAGAAAAATTAAGGCTCATGGCAGTGAAAAATTCAGAAATTATGGCACAACTGACTGAGTCTAGGCAAAGTATTCTGAAGCTAGAGAGTGAATTAGAGGACAAAGAAGAAGTACTTAGAGAAAAATTTTCTCTAATGAATGAAAACCGAGAATTAAAGGTCCGTGTTGTAGCACAGAATGAGCGACTGGATTTGTGTCAACAAGAAATAGAAAGTTCAAGGGTGGAACTGAGAAGTTTGGAAAAAGTTATGTCCCAGTTGCCAGTAAGTATGGGTGAAAAAGAAAATTTTACTGAACTGCTTTATGAGAGGTCATCATCTTGTGGTTGCTTTATTAGTGTACATATATGTATGTCTGTATGTATGTACGTATTTTTACATATCTGTACTTTCAATCATGAATTTCTTTTCTGTCTAATCCCTTTTCTTTTTCTGCACTTAACCTTTCTACTCTTCCACCCTGTCTTAGTCTCTGAGGTGCCATATGTAAGAATGACACAGGATTTTTTTTTTTTGACAGAGAGCACAAGTAGGCAGAGCAGCAGGCAGAGGGAGAGGGAGAAGCAGGCTCTCCACCGAGCAGGGAGCCTGACGTGGGGCTTCATCCCAGGACCCTGAGATTATGACCTGAGCTGAAGGCAGCGACTTAACTGATTGAGCCACCCAGGCACCCTGACACAGGATTTTTAAAAAATAGCTTCATTTAAGTAACATTGACATAGCATAGTATTCACTAATTTTAATTGTACCGTTCAGTTATTTTTAGTAACCTTGCAAGTTTTGGAACAATACCACGATCTAGTTTTCAAACATTTTTATCATCCCCAAAAGATCTTTGTGCTTATTTATAATTAGTCCTTGTACCCACACCCACACCTAGGGAACCACGAATCTACTTTCTTGTCTCTAGAGATTTGTCTTTTCTGAGCATTTCATATAAATAAAATTATACAATATATGCTTTCTTGCATTCTAAAAATTTGGGGGGATCATCCATTGTGACACATATCAGTACTTCATTTCCTTTTATTGTTGAATATTAGTCCATTGTATGGATATACCACATTTTATTTATCTATTCACCATTAGATGGACATTTGGATTGCTTCTACTTTTGGACTATTAAAAACAATGCTACTGTGAACATTTGCATACAACTGTTTTTGTGGACATACTTTTCATTTCTTTTGAGTAGATAGTTACCTAGGAGTGGACTTTCTGTGTCATATGGTAAAGTTATGTTAAACTGTTTTCCAGAGTAGCTGTACCATTTTAGGTTCTCACCAGGAATGTATGATTGTTCCTGTTTTTCTGCATCCTAGCCAACATCTTTTATTATCTGTCTTTTAGATTATAGCCATCTTAGTGGGTATAAAGTGGTATCACATTGTAGTTTTAATTTGCATTTTTCTAATGACTAATGATGTTGTGTGACTTTTCATGTACTTATTAGAATGCACAGAACATTAAAATGTTTTTATGATAGCAGCTCACCACCATTTCTCTTTCAGTTATATATATGACCATATATATGTGAGATTAGGAAGAAAGTAAATATAACTGTATCAGAAACCCATTATTGATACATGTACGATAAGGGTGAGATCAGGAAAAGAGCGTAGATAAAAATCTCATGGATGGTTTCAAATATATTTGAAGGGGTGGTAGACTCTTACCAATTTTAAACTACCATGGAATTAATAAGCTGAAAGGGGCCTTAGAAATCGTTTGATTCAACACCGTCATTTTATTGCTGAAGAAATGTAGCACCAAGGAAGTAAGTAACTTTTACAACTAGCTGGTAGCAGAATTAAAGCTAGAATGCATGATTTTTGGTTCCCAGACCTCTGCTATATCTGCTTTTCTAGGATCCTGATTTTTTGCTTAGGTTTTTAATGTACTGTGTACTTTTGAAATTTGACAGTAATTAGATGCAGATTGTATTCATTTTTTAATTTTTTAAAAAGATTTTATTTATTTAAAAGGGAGAGAGAGAGAGAGAGAATAAGTGGGGATAGGAGCAGAGGGAGAAGGAGAAGCAGGCTCCCTGCTGAGCAGGGAGCCCGATGCAAGTCTCTACCCCAGAACCCTGGGTTTATGATGTGAGCTGAAGACAGATGCTTAACTGACTGAGCCACCCAGGAGCCCAATAGCATTCATTTTAAACTGATATTCTCATTTGACTCAATATCAAGAATTACTTTCTATGTGAATCTGAAGTTGGTGTGGTAATATATGTTTGATTCTGTGTTTCATGCAATGCTAGGAATTACATGGTTTGGAAATGTGAATTTTTTTCATTTCTAGGAAGCTTGATTTGGTTATAATTTGAAGGTAGTAGTCATTAAGTGCTTATCTTACCCCCTTTCACAACTAATTAAAAAAATTCTCTATTGTTCAAACATACAGAAAAGCCCATACCACTTGTTATATCTGAGTAATATATTGTGATATCCACTTCAGATTTTTTTAGAATAAAATTTTACAGATAAATAAAGCCTCTTTATGTACTGTGTTAGATCCCAGTCCTTTCAATCTGTCCACAGAGGTAGGCACTATTCTGAGACTCATGTGTATCCTTCTTGTCTATATTTTAAATGTTGCCACATATGAATGCTCTAGAAAAACATATATTACTAATATATTTTTGGAAAATACTACATGTGCCTCTGTTGTTTTTCACTTAATGTTGTGTTATATGATGTCTCCAAATGATTTATATAACGCAGGTTTATTTTAACTCTTGTGGTTTTCCTGCTGTCTTAACATTTCATAATGTATTTATACATTTATCCTGTTGATGGACCTTAGGTTATTTCTATTAATTCACATAATTTTTAAAAATTGGAGTTCTGAATAATAAAACAGTTGCATCGTCGATGTAAGTTTACATGTGTTTGTTTTTTTAAATTTGCAGTTAAAAAGAGAAATGTTTGGTTTTAAATCATCTCTTTCTAAACACCAGATGAATAGTTTCTCAAACAAGGAAGACAATTACATTGGCTGCTGTGAGGCAAATAAAATGGTGATTTCAGAATTGAGGTATGGTTTTCAGATGCTGAAGTTGCATCTGAAACTTCAGATGTGTTTTTTAAAAATTGGTAATTAAATTAATTTAATCTTTGAGAAGATGAAAAATGTACAGAAAAGTTCTGCAAGTATTATAACAAATATCTGTGTTTCCACAACTAGTAATTGATTCTTCCTAACATTCTGTGATTTTTTTTTTTCCAAATGTGTTTAAGTAAAAAGTAAAAACATTATGGGATGTTCCTTCTCACTAGTCTCATTCTCCTCCTAAGTGTCCACCATCCTGAA
This sequence comes from Enhydra lutris kenyoni, assembly GCF_002288905.1. NCBI lineage: Eukaryota > Metazoa > Chordata > Mammalia > Carnivora > Mustelidae > Enhydra > Enhydra lutris. The sequence continues at coordinate 59,350,277 of NW_019154093.1, forward strand.
TTGGGTGTATATTCTTCAGTCCATTTTGTATATGTTTACATCCATACATGGAAAATATACTATGTGCTTATATTGTTTGTAATTTTGCTTTTTCACTCAGCATTATTTTTTAAATTCATAAATGTTGAGGTAGGTAGAGTGACTAATCAATGGGTGGATTAGTATGGTTAGTTTTAGTAGCTAACTATATAGGAGTCTATCCTATAACTGTATCACTATTTATTGATAGCTACCTTGTTTCTACTTTTCTTCCATTATAAAGTGCTCCAAATTACATACATTTACATGTTTCCTTTTACAGTATGCCAGAGTTTCTCTAAAAGTGAAATTGCTGGGTCATGGTGTGTGTATATTTTTAGTTTTACTAGGTACTATCAAGTTTTTAAAATAGCTGAACCAGTTTAGATTCCAATCAATGGTATGTAAGAATTTCTACATCCTGCCCAATAGTTAACAAATACCAGAGTTTTAAAATTTTGCTAACTTGAGATAAAAATGATATGAGATATTTATATAGGATCTTTCTAATAATTTTTGGTGTATTTTATTTTGTTCCAGGATTAAGCTTGCAATAAAGGAGGCAGAAATTCAAAAGCTTCAGGCAAACCTGGCTGCAAATCAGTTATCTAAGAGTCTTATTGCTTGTAATGACAAACAAGAAAGTGGCAAATTAAATAGTTTAGAGACAGAACCGGTAAAACTAGGAGGTAGTCAATTAGGTGAGTATATTAAATTGAATTTTTAAATTCTAGGTCTTTTTTTTTTTTTTTTAAGTTTTTATTTTTTTCGGGGGGGGGGGAAGAATAACCAGGGGAGGGGGGAGGGGGGGAGGGGGAAAAACGCGCCCCCCCGCGCGGCGGGCCCCCCCCCCCCCCCGATCATTACCTGAGGCAGACATTTAACTGACTGAACCACTGAGGTACCCCTTAATTCTAAGTCTTTTATGATAATTTTTTAGAGAAATGGATTATCAAAAGTTTAGTTTCTATTATTGATAATCTATTAGTACTAGTTTGGGTTGGTCTGATCTCTCCTTATTCATGATTTTATCTCTCTGAGGCCTTTCTCTCTCTCCCTCTCTTTTTTTTTTTTTTAAGATTTTTTTATTTATTAATTTGAGAGAGACAGAGTGAGTGAAAGCATGAGCAGGGTAGGGGCAGAGGGAGAACATGAAGCAGACTCCCCGCTAAGCAGGGAGCCCAACGCAGGGCTCAGCCCTAGGACCCCAACATCATGATCTGAGCCAAAGGCAGATGCTTAACTGACAGAAGCACCCAGGTTCCCTTCTCTTTTCGTTTTGATAAATCTGACTCAGGGTTTATCAGTTTTATTCTTTCAGAGAACCAGTTCCTGGTTTCATTGATCTATTCTGGGTTTCTTTTTTTGTTTGTTTCTATATCATTTATTTCTGCTCTAATCTTTATTTCCCTTCTCCTGGCTTTAGGCTTTGTTTGTTGTTCTTTTTCTAGCTCCTTTCCAGTGGCTTTAAAAAAAAATTTTTTTTAATTTTTATTATTTTTTTTTAAGATTTTATTTATTTGAGAGAGAGAGATCACAAGTAGGCAGAGAGGCATGTAGAGAGGGGGAAGCAGGCTCCCCGCTGAGCAGAGAGCCCAGTGTGGGGCTCGATCTCAGGACCCTGAGATCATGATCTGAGCCGAAGACAGAGGCTTAACCCTCTGAGCCACACAGGCGCCCTGCCTTTTTTTTTTTTTTTTTTTAAATACAAAGATATATTTCTTTTTTTTTTTAAAGAGTTATTTATCTGAGCAATAAAGAGAGAGCACACACAAGCAGAGGGGAGGGGCAAAGAGAGAGGGAGAAGCAGACTCCCCACTGAGTAGGGATCCCCATGCAGGACTCAATTCCAGGACCCTGGGATCATGACCCGGGCTGAAGGCAGATGCTTTACTGACTGACCCACTCAGGCGCCCTCCAATGACATTTTTTCTAGAACAGGAGAACGATCCTAAAATTTGTAGGGGACCACAAAAGACCCAATAGCCAAAGTAATTTTGAAAAAGTAAAAGCTGGAGGCATCACATTTCCTAATTTCAAACTATATTACAAAGCTATAATATTTAAAACAGTATGGTATTGACATTAAAAACAGACATAGATCAATGGAATAGCATAGAGACCACAAAACCTGTGCATAAGGAGTCAATTAATTTACAACAAAGGAGATAAGAACATTCGATAGGATAAGGATAGCCTTTTCAATAAACACTGTCAGGAAAACTGAATAGCCAAATGCAAAAGAATGAAAGTAGATTACTATCTTACAGACAAAAATCAACTCAAAATGGATTATGGATGAATATAAAACCTGAAACCGTAAAACTAGAAGAAAATGTACGAAAAAAGCTCCTAGATATCAGTCTTGATGATGATTTTCTTTTGGACTTGAGACCAAAATCAAAAACAAGAAAGTAAAAATAAGTAGGACTATATCAAACTAAAAAGCTTCTCTCCAGGGGCACCTGGGTGGCTCAGTGGTTGGGGCCTCTGCCTTCGGCTCGGGTCGTGGTCTCAGGGTCCTGGGATCGAGTCCCGCATTGGGCTCTCTGCTCGGTGGGGAGCCTGCCTCCTCCTCCTGTCTCTCTCTGCCTGCCTCTCTGCCTACTTGTGATCTGTCAAATTTAAAAAAAAAAAAAAAATCTTAAAAAAAAAAAAAAAAGCTTCTCTCCAGCAAAAGAAAAGACAACCTATAAAGTGGGAGAAAGCATTTGTAAATCATATCTGATAAGGCGTTAATATCCATACATAAAAATTCCTGCAACTCAATAATAAAAAAATTTTATTTAAAAAAATGGGCAGAGGCAGGGTACCTGCCTCAGTCATTGAGTATCTGACTCTTGATTTCAACTCAGTCTTGATCTCAGGGTTGTGTAATCAAGCCCCGAGTTGGGTTCGGCACTCAGTGTAAAGTCCGCTTGTCCTCACCCTCTGCTCCTCCCCTAGCTCTCTCTCTCTCTCAGATAAATAAAATATTTTTTTTAAATGGGCAGAGGATCTTCATAGACATTCTTCCAAAGAAGACATCCACATGGTAAACAAACACATGAAAAGATGCTCAACAGCACTAATCATCAGGGAAATGCAATCAAAGCCACAATGACATATCACCCCACATCTGTCAGAATGGCTATCATCAAAAAGGCAAGAAATAAACATTGGTGAGGATGTGAAGAAAAGGGAACCCTTGTGCCCTGTTGGTGATCACATAAATTGTACAGTTACTTTGGAAAAGAGTATGGAAGTTCCTCAAAAAATTAAAAATAGGACTACCATATGTTGCAGTAATTCCAGTTCGGAGTATTTATCTGACATCTGAAATCACTATCTTTTTTTTATTATGTTCAGTTAGCCATCATATAATACATCATTAGTTTTTGATGTAGTGTTCAATGATTCATTAGTTGCATACAACACACAGTGCTCATCACAACATGTGCCCTCCTTAATACCCATCATCTGGTTACTCCATCCTGCCAACCCCCTGAAATCACTATCTTGAAAAGATGTCTGCACTCCTATACTATATATATATGTATATAATGTATGCATACACGCTGAAATATTATTCAGCCATAAAAAAGACACCCTGCCACTTGTGACAACATGGATGAACCTTGACGACATTAGGTTAAACAAGAAGTCAGGCAGAGAAAGACAAATACTGCGTGATCTTGCTTATGTATGAAATGTCAAAACAACAAAACAAACTCATAGAGAACAAACTGGTGTTTGCCAGAGGCAGGACTTAGGGGTGGGGAAAATGGGTAAATGTGGTCAAAAGGTACAAACTTTCAGTTATAATATAAACAAGTCCTGGAGATGTAATATATAGCATGATGACTATAGTTACTAATACCGTATTAGATGTATAAAAATTGTTGGGAGAGAATATCTTTCTTTTTCTTTATTGTGTTATGTTAGTCATTTGTTTTTGATGCAGTGTTCCAGGATTCATTGTTTATGTGGGAGAGAAGATCTTAAAAGCTGTCATCTCTCCCTAAAATTTGTAACTATATGTGATGATGTATATTAAATAGACTTATTGTAGTAATCATTTCAAAATACATACACATACCAAGTCATTATGTCATACACCTGAAACTAATATAGTGTTATATGTCAATTATATATTAATAAAAAATAGCTGGAATAACTATATTAATTTTGGACAAATCAGAGTTGAGGCTGACAGAACTAGAAGGATAAATTAACAAACCCACATATATATCTGAAGATTTCAGAGTACTTTCTCAGTAATTGATAGAACAAGTACACAGAAAATCATTAAGAAGGGGCGCCTGGGTCACTCAGTGGGTTGGGCCGCTGCCTTCCGCTCGGGTCATGATCTCAGGGTCCTGGGATCAAGTCCTGCATCAGGCTCTCTGCTCGGCAAGGAGCCTGCTTCCCCCTCTCACTGCCTGCTGCTCTGCCTACTTGTGATCTTTCTCTGTCAAATAAATAAATAAAATCTTAAAAAAAAATCATTAAGAGGAAAGAAGACTTAAGTACTATAAAGAAGTTTAATATGATTGACATTCACTCTATACAGTAATCACCAGAATATACAATTTTCTCAAATGTATTTAAAATATTCATTAAGATACTCCATATGCTGGCTGCTAAGTGAAGTCTCAAAACATTTTAAAAAACTGAAATTAAAAAAAAAACTGAAATCAGTTTCATTCATACAACCTAGTGTTCACTACTAATAACAAAAAATAGCCAGAAAATTCTAAATATTTGGAAATAAACACACACAAAAGATATTATAGGATATTGTGAAGTAAATAAAATGAAAATACAACATATAAAAATTAGTGTCAGCTATAGCATTGCCTAAAGATAATTTTATACCTTAGAAGACTTAGATTAGAAAAGAAGAAATGTTTAAAATCAATAATCTAAGCTTTCACTGTAAGAAAAATTAAAGACAATTAAACCCGAAGGAAACTGAGAAGGAGTACAAGGGATCCTGCGGGAATGTTTTTCTGGTTTTGGGGTTTTTTAAAAAATTAAAGTATAATTAACATAGCGTGTTATGTTAGCTTCAGGTATACAATATAGTAATTCAACATTTCTATACATTACTCAGCATTCATCATGATAAGTGTACTCTTAATCCTTTTTATCTATTTAACTTTCTCCACCCTCTGGCAACAACCAATTTGTTCTCCATATATGAGTGTATTTTTGTGGTTTTTTTCTTTGTTCATTTGTTTCTTAAATTCCACATGTGAGTGAAATCAAACAATATTTGTCTTTCTCTGACTTATTTCAGTTAGCATTATATCCTCTAGGTCCATTTATGTAGCAAATGGCAAAATCTCATTATTTTTTATTTTTTATGGCTGATATTACTTTTAAGGTTGATATTACTGAAATGTAATGTTCCATTTTATACATGCCCATACCCTATCTTCTTTATTCATTCATTTATCGGTGGACACTTAGGTTGCTTCCATATCTTGGCTATTGTAAATAATAATGGAATAAATATAGGGGTGCATATATCTTTTTGAGTTAGTGTTTTCATTTTCTTTGGGTATACACCCAGTAGTAAAATTAGTAAATCATATAATAATTCTGCTTGTTTTTCTTTTAAAGAATTTATTTATTTATTTGACAGATAGAGATGACAAGTAGGCAGAGAGGGAAGCAGTAGGGGGCAGGCAGGCTCCCCGCTGAGCAGAGAGCCCATGATCCCAGGGTCCTGGGATCATGACCTGAGCCAAAGGCAGAGGCTTTAACCCACTGAGCCACCCAGGCGCCCCTCTGTTTTTGTTTTTTTAAGGAGCTTCCATATTGTTTTCCACATGTGTTTTTTATTTTAGCTGTTCTGGCAGGTATGAGGTGATATCTTACTGAGGTTTTGATTTGCATTTCCCTGATACTTAGTGATGTTGAACACTTTCTCATATGTCTGTCTGTTGGCCATTTGTTTCTGATGGAAATGTTAGATGTCTTGATTGTGGTGATAGTTACAAAGATATAAGCCTATGAAAAAAACAAACATTTGACCAAATGTATCGAACTTTTTATTTTAAATGGGTGCACTTTATTGTAAGTAAAATTTACATCAAGTACCTTTTTATTTATTTAAATAATAATACTTTTGCCCCCTTGTAGGGGGGCAAAGGGAGAGGGAGAGAAAAACTGTCATCTTGGTGCTTGTTTGGTATTTATTTTAATGGCCTTTATTCATCTTTCCTGCTTTCTTTTGGATCAGTTATGTTTTAGTATTCCATTCTTGTCTCCACTATTGATTAGCTAACTATACCTCTTTATTTTCTTAATGGTTGCCCTAGTGGTTAACTTATGTATCTTTAACTTATCATGGTCTATCTTCAAGTATAATTGACTGGTGGCAGGAAAAATGACAGCAGAGAAAATTAGATAGGTGATTAGAGAGAATAGGGATGAGTAATGAGATTATTAACAGAGTGCATGCTAGTTATTAGCGGTGTTAACAAATATGTTATAAATTTTCTTACATCAAAGAGTATAGAGCTAATGATAGATAGATAGCCTAAATTGTGAACTATTAGGAATACGGAGAATTGGTAGGAGGTGGCTGCTTAAGCAACCCTTGAAAGCATAATACATCTCTACACATTTCCATACCTATGTGTGTTTTCATGCCATATAGATTATGCCTCTTTAAGGCACTCCTGAAAACTCAGTCACTTTTGGGTGGGAGTAGGTTTATATGTGTGTAGTGGAGAAAGGATGTGTTCGAACAACTATTTTTGCTAACCCTCAGTAGTTTCAGAAAGCATCACTGAATTCTTATGAGCTAGTTTAGACTAGAAAGAATTCCGTTCTTCAGTTTTTGAACTTGCATCTATATATAGTACATGAAAATACTCTTTTTTTTTTTAAAGAAACACTTTTTTTTTTAAAGATTTTATTTATTTATTTGACAGAGATCACAGGTAGGCAGAGAGGCAGGCAGAGAGAGAGGAGGAAGCAGGCTTCCTGCTGAGCAGAGAGCCAGATGTGGGGCTTGATCCCAGGACCTGGGATCATGACCTGAGCTGAAGGCAGAGGCTTTAACTCACTGAGCCACCCAGGCGCCCCGAAAATACTCTTTTTTTGAAAAAGATTATTTATTTATTTGAGAGTGAGAGAGAACATGAGAGAGAGAGGAAAAGCACAAGTGGGGGGAAGGGCAGAAGGGAAAGGGAGAAGCAGACTCCCTTGCTGAGCAGGGAGCCTGATTCAGGGCTCTGTCCCAGGACCCTGAGATCATGACCCGAGCAGGAGGCAGATGCTTAACCAACTGTGCCATCCAGGTGCCACTATATCAAAATATTCTTAATGATTCCAGGTTATCCAGAGAAATTTTATGGTCAACTTCAGTTTAAGGAAACAGCACAGCTTTTTTTTAAAACAATGATTTTTTAAAAACAATGTTTTCTATCCAAAAAGGGGGGGGTACTTTTAGAGTGAGAGAAGGACTCTTTCTGTTATAAAGGAATAGTCTGGAAAAGTGAATATATTCAGAAGAATATATTCCTACTTTGTTATGTACTTAAATATAGAAAGTACCCTACTTACTATGTTCCTTCATTATATTTTCCTTAATGTATGTCTCATTCTCCATTCCCTTTAGTATTTTTTATTTTATTATTTTTTTTAATTTTTTTTTTAAAGATTTTATTTATTTATTTGACAGAGAGAGATCACAGGTAGGCAGAGAGGCAGGCAGAGAGAGAGGAGGAAGCAGGCTCCCTGCTGAGCAGAGAGCCCGATGCGGGGCTCGATCCCAGGACCCTGAGATCATGACCTGAGCCGAAGGCAGCGGCTTAACCCACTGAGCCACCCAGGCGCCCCGACCCTTTAGTATTTTTTTAGATGAGAAATTAAACTTTGTTTATGACTACATCTTTTTCAACATTTAATAGGTTTTTATTTAAGCTTGTTTTTAAAAGATTTTTAAGATTTTTTTTTTTTAAAGACTTTATTTGGGATAGAGCGAGAGCGAATGAGTGAGAGAGCGCGAGGAGGGGTGGAGGGAGAAGCAGGCTATCCACCAAGCAGGGAGCCTGACACAGGGCTTGATCCCAGGACCTTGGAATTATGACCCAAGCCAAAGGCAGATGCTTAACAGACTGAGACACCCAGGCACCCCTATTCTTTAAGTTTTATACAGAACAATTTTCCTTCTATGTTTGTTAGCAGAAAGAATAAAAGACCAAAATCAATATACTGTGAATAAGCAGTATGAAAGAGAAAGACAAAGACTTGCTTCTGGAATAGAAGAACTACGTGCTAAGTTGACGGAAATAGAAGCTGAGAATTCTGATTTGAAGGTTAACATGGCCCACAGAACTAGTCAGTTTCAGCTGATACAAGAGGAGCTGCTGGAGAAAGCTTCAAACTCTAGCAAACTGGAAAGTGAAGTAAGCTTGAATTAGCTGTTTGTATGTACTAACTGTGGAGACAAGATAAAAGGTCCTGTAGAGTTGTGTCAAAGTTGGATATGTAAGTCCAGATTTATACATCTGTTATAAAATCTTTTAAAATCATATTTGGAAACCTTTGGGTTTTAACCTATGTTAAAAGTAAGAAATTACTCTCTAGTGGCTAGCAGGTCTCAAATATGGTGGAACTTCTAATGTATGGCAGTCTATTATTTCTTCCAAGTATAAGTTAATATGGCTAATAAACATTCAACAAGTCAAGAATTTGGATTATGTAATTAGAAGAAAAAGAGTGATAATAGATGATTTTGAATGTTAGCTAACAGCAGAATGAGCTGGGATGCCTGTTAAATGTGCAGATTTGGGATACTGTTCTAATGATTCTGGTTCAGTAGGTATGGAATCATGCTCAGAAATCTCCATTTGTGAACAAGTGCATATGATTCTGATGCAGATATGTTTGGATTACATTTTGAAAATTGCATAATGCGTGTTTTGTGAGTATTTGACCTTCATTTCTATTGAGGACAGAATAAGGATGCCTTCTTAGGTAATTATAGACCAGAACCACATGTGTATATGTTATATTCACACGTTAGACTGAAGCTGATGCTGTCTGTAGGAATACTTTTTTTGATAGGAGTACTTTTAAAATGTCTGATTTCTCATTTTAAAATCTTTACCCCACACTTAGGAAAAAGATGGAACAATCTCTCATATATCTGGTCTTCCCTTCACTATTTTTCTTCTAAATTGTTACTTATCTTTAAAAGTAATTTTTAAGAAATATTTATTTATTTATTTATTTTTATTTCAATGTGTTTTCAGATGACAAAGAAATGTTCTCAACTTTTAACTCTCGAGAAACAGCTAGAAGAAAAAATAGTTGCTTATTCCTCTATTGCTGCAAAAAATGCAGAACTAGAACAGGAACTTATGGTAAAAATTACTGTTTGGCTACAAATTCACTGTGACTTTAAGGCACTTGATTTGTGACAGCATGCTTGTTTTAGTATCATTGTTGTACAGTATACCGAATAGGAAAGTATAAACTCTAGTAAATTTTTCTGATGATTCATTTTTTTGCTTCGCTATTTTTAAGTTTATAGGCTTATATGGCAAGTTGCTATCTGTAATTTCTCATTTTTATTATAGTAGAATTTTGAAGGAAATGGTACACTTCTTTGATATGCTTTTCAGTACTTTGAAATAGTTAAATCTTTTTATTTTGATAGTTTTTAAAAATAACTATTTTGTCTTTTCAGTAACTGTTTAAATATTTTTGAAGTTTTACATATTAACTACTGTGATTCTTCAAAGAATAGAGTATGACAAATTTAATGCTTTACTTATGTACTTTTATGTAAAACTAGTTGTCAGTTATATTCTTTTAAAGTGTATTTGTATGTCTAGGAAAAGAATGAAAAGATAAGGAGTCTAGAAACCAATATCAATACAGAACATGAGAAAATTTGTTTAGCTTTTGAAAAGGCCAAGAAAATTCATCTTGAACAGCATAAAGAAATGGAAAAGCAGATTGAAAGAGTAAGATACTATGTTTTTCTTTTTTGTGGCTGGATAATACTCCATTGGGGTGGTGTGTGTGTGTGTGTGTGTGTGTGTGTGTGTAAAAATATGAGCTTGAAATATAGAGCAATAACATTACCCAGTCTGAGCAACAGAGAGAAAAAAAGATTTGGAAAAAGAACAGAGCCTAAGGGACATGTGGGATAGTATCAGAATGGCAACTCTATACTTATTAAATAATACCTCCCATTGTCCCCTCCCCTATCACCTAGCTACCATCATTCTACTTTCTTCTGTCCCAAGGATTTTGACTACCCTAAGTACCTCATGTAAGTGGAATCATACATTATTTGTCTTTTTGTGACTGGCTTAATTCACTTAGCATAACGTCCTCAAGGCTCATCCATGTTGTGGCATATTGCAGAATTTACTTCTTTTATAAGAATGAATAATATTCTGTTGTCTGTATATACCACATTTTGCTTATCATTTTATCTACCAATGGACACTGACTGCTCTGGCCAGAACTTCTAGTATTGTGGTGAATAGAAGTGAAAGGGGGCATCCTTGTTTTGTTCTTGATCTTAGAGGAAAAGCTTTTAGTTTTTCACCATTTTCAGTACAGTGTTAGCTGTAGGTTTTCCATATATGGCTTTTATTAGGTTAAGGTAGTTGTTTTTTATTCCTAGTTTGTTGAGTGTTTTTATCATGAAAGGGTGTTGAGTTTTGTCAACTTTTCTGCATCAGTTGAGATGATCATGTGTTTTTTCCTTCATTCTGTTTATATGGTGTATTACATTGATTGATTTTTACAAGTGGAACTACCCTTGCATTTCAGGAATAAATCCCACTTGATCATAGTGTATAATCCTTTTACCAGGCTGCTGAATTTGGATTATTAGTATTATATTGATTTTGGCATTAATGTTCATAAGGGATATTGATCTGTAGTTTTCCATTTGTGTCTGTGTCTGGTTTTAGTATCAGGTTAAATCTGGTCTCAGAATTAGTTAAAAAGTGTTCTCACTTTCTTAACTTTTTTGGAAAAGTTTGAGAAAGATTGGTATTTTATATTTTTTTGACAGAGGGAGAAAGAGAGTGTGGAGGGAGGTGGACGGAGGGGCAGAGGGGCAGAGGGAGTGAATCTCAAGCAGACTCCATACTGAGCATAGAACCCAATGTGTTGCTTGATCCCATGAGATCATGACCTCAGCAGAAATCATTAGTCAGATGCTCAACTGGCCAAGTCATCCAGGTACCCCTGAACATTGGTATTTTTTTTTTAATTTGTATTTATTTTTTAAAATTTCTTTTCATTGTTCCAGAATTCATTGTTTATGCACCACACACCCAATGCTCCATGCAATACGTGCCCTCCATAATACCCACCACCAGGCTCACCCATCCTCCCATCCCCTTCCCCTCCAAAACCCTCAGTTTGTCAGAGTCCAGTCTCTCATGGTTCATATGGTTCATCTCCTCCTCCAATTTCCCCCAAGTCACTTCTCCTCCCCATCTCCCCATGTCCTCCATGTTATTCCTTATGCTCCACAAATAAGCAAAACCATGTGATAGTTGACTCTCTCTGCTTGACTTACTTCACTCAGCATAATCTCTTCCAGTCCCATCCATGTTGATACAAAAGTTGGGTATTCATCCTTTCTGATGGAGACATAATACTCCATTGTGTATACGGACCATATCTTCTTTGTCCATTCATCTGTTGAAGGGCATCTTGGTTCTTTCCACAGTTTGGTGACTGTGGCCATTGCTGCTGTGAACATTGGGGTACAAATGGCCCTTCTTTTCACTACATCTGTATCTTTGTGGTAAATACCCAATAGTGCAATTGCAGGGTCATAGGGTAGCTCTATATTTAATTTCTTAAGGAATCTCCACACTGTTTTCCAAAGTAGCTGCACCAAATTGCATTCCCACCAGCAGTGGAAGAGGGTTCCCCTTTCTCCACATCCTCTCCAACGCTTATTGTTTACTGTCTTGTTAATTTTGGCCATTATAAGTGTATATGGTGTAAGGTGGTATCTCAATGTGGTTTTGATTTGAATCTCGCTGGGCTAGTGATGATGAACATTTTTTCATGTGTCTGTTAGGCATTTGTATGTCTTCTTTGGAGAAGTGTCTGTTAATGTCTTCTGCCCATTTTTTGATGTGATTATCTGTTTTGTGTGTGTTGAGTTTGAGGACTTCTTTATAGATATTGGATATCAGCCCTTTGTACTGTGATTTGTGAATATCTTCTCCCATTCCATGGGTTGCCGCTTTGTTTTGTTGACTGTTTCCTTTGCTGTGCAGAAGCTTTTGATCATGATGAAGTCCCAAAAGTTCATTTTCGCTTTTGTTTTCTTTGCCTTGAGACATATCTTGAAAGAAGTTGTCATGTGGCTGAAGTTGAACATTGGTATTCTTTAAATGTTTGGTAGAATTCACTAGTCAATCTATCAGGTTCAAGGCTTTTCTTTGTTGGGAGATTTTGATTACTGATTGAACCTCTTATTAGTTTTAGGTCATTATTCAGATGATCTGTTTCTTCATTATATAGTCTTTGTAGGTTTTGATTTATAGGAATGTGTCCATTTCATTTAGATTATTCAGTTTGTGGGCATACAGTTATTCATAGTACTCCCTTATGACCTTTTTTGTTTCTGTGTAATTGGCAGTACTATTCCCACTTTCAATTCTGATTTTGGTAATTTGCCTTCTCTGTTTTTTAATCTACTCAGCTAAAGATTTATCAATTTTGTTTTGTTTTTTCTAAGAGCTAACTTTTCATTTCATTGATATACTTTGTTTTCTGTCCTCCATTTTGTTGATTTTTACTGTAATCTTTATTCTTTCCTTCCCTCAGCTGGCTTTGGGTTTGTTTTATTCTTCTTTTTCTAGTTCCTTATGTTTTGAAGTTAAATTATTGACTTGAGATCTTTTTTGTTTTTGAATGTAAGCATTTATAGCTGTAAATTACCCCTTAGCTCCACTTGGCTGTGTCTCAAGTTTTGGTAACTGGTGTTTTTGTTTTCATTTGTCTCCTGATTATCTTCTACTTTCCCTTGTGAATTCTTTGATTCATTGATTGTTTAAAAATCTTTTGTTTAATTAATGTCCCAATCTTGTGAATTTTTAAATTTTCCTTTCATTATTCATTTCTAATTTCATCTGGTTGTTGTTGGAGAAGATACTTTGAATGATATCTGTACTTCTAAATTTGTTGAAATTTCAATTTGTGGCCTAACATGGTCTGTCCTGCAAAATGTGCCCTTTACACTTGAGAAGAATGTGTATTCTGTTGTTGGGTAGAGTGTTCTGTATATGTCTGTTAGATCTAGTTGATTTATTATGTTAAGTCCTCTGTTTCCGTATTTATATTCTGTCTGGTCTTCTAATTATTATGAGTGGGGTATTGAAGTTTCCAACTATTTTTGTAGAACTGTTTATTTTTCCCTTCAGTTCTGTCAGTTTTTGCCTCATATATTTTGATGATCTGTCATTACATGAGTAAACTTTATAATTATTAAATCTCACTACTATTTTGAGCCTTCTAGTAAATAATGTCCTTCTTTGTCTTTTAAAACCTTTTTTGATATAAAGTGTCTTATATTTGTGTAGGTACCCCTGCTCTCTTTTGGTTACTTATTTGCATGGAATATGTTTTTCTATCCTTTCATTTTCAACACGTTTGTGTCTTTGGATCTCAAGTGAATCTCTTATAGACAGCATATACAGTTGACCCTTGAACAACAAGAGTTTGAACTACATGGGTCCACTTATTTGTGGATTTTTTAAAGCAGTACTGTAAATGTATTTTCTCTTATGATTTTATTGATATTTTTCCTCTAGCTTATTTTATTCTAAGAATATGATACATGTAAGATACAAAATATGTGTTAATCTGTTTATGTTATTGGTAAGGCTTTGGTCAACAGTAGGCTATTAGTTAAGTTTCTGTGGAGACAAAAGTTATACACTTACTTTCAACTGCACATGCAGTCAACCACCCTAATCTCTACATTGTTCAAGGGACAACTATAGTTGAATCATGTGTTTTATCTTCTGTCAGTCTCTATCTTTTGATTGGAGAGCTTAATCCATTTATATTTAAGGTAAATACTGATAGAGACTGACTGACTTTTGTCATCATGCTGTTTGTTTTCTATAGGCCTTATAGCTCTTTGTCCCTCCTTTCCTACATTACTGTCTCCTTTTGAATTTAGTTTGTTTTTTGTAGTGAAATTTTAAAATTATTTTCTCATTTCCATTCTCTATTGTGAATATTGTATTGCTATATGTGTGGTTGTCATGGGTATTACATTTATTTTATTTTATTTTATTTTTTAAAAGATTTTGTTTATTTATTTTACAGACAGAGATCACCAGTAGGCAGTGAGGCAGGCAGAGAGAGAGAGAGAGGAGGAACAGGCTCCCCACTAAGCAGAGAGCCCGATGCGGGGCTTGATCCCAGGACCCTGGGACCATGACCTGAGCCTAAGGCAGAGGCTTTAACCCACTGAGCCACCCAGGCGCCCCCCCCCTTTTTTTTAAAGAATGGATATTACATTTAATATTCTAAAGTTTTATTATTCTAATTTGAATTTGTACCACACTAACTTCAGTAATATACAAAAATTGTTCCTTTTACAGCTCCATTTTCACTCCTTTCTAATTTTAATGTCACAAAATTATCTCTTTATACATTGTGTGCCCTAAAACATAAGCTAATAATTCATTCAAATGTATTAGTCTCTCAAATTATGTAGAAAAGAAGACTTGGAATTGAAACCAAATTTATACTAATAAATTACACTAACTGTTTTTTTTTTCATTAAATATATTAGGCTCTTAAATCCTATAGAAAACAAAAAATGTAATTACAACCGTTGTTAGAATAATACTAGATTTGTAATTATCCTTGCAGTTATCTTTATTGAGAGTTTTATTTCTCCATATGGCTTTGAGTTATTGTCTGGTGTCCTTTCATTTCACTTTGTAGATCTCCTTTGAGCATTTCTGGTAGGGCATATCTAGTGGCCAAAACCCCCTCAGCATTTATTTATCTGGGAATGTCTTAATTGCTGTCTCACTTTGGAAGGACAGTTTTGCCAGATAGTAGGATTCTTGGTGGACATTTCAACACATTGTCTTTTGGCTTCCAAAGTATCTGATGAGAATCTGCTTGTAATGTTATTGTGGATCCTTGTATGTGATTATTCACTTAACTCTTGATGATTTCAAAATTGTTTCTCTGTTTTTTGAAAGTTTTTTTTTTTTAAAGATTTTATTTATTTATTTGACAGAGAGCACAAATAGGCAGAGAGGCATGCAGAGAGAGGGGGAAGCAGGCTCCCTGCTGAGCAGAGAGCCCAATGTGGGGCTTGATCCCAGGACCCTGGGATCATGACCTGAGCTGAAGGCGGAGGCTTAACCCACTGAGCCACCCAGGCGCCCCTGTCTTTAGAAACTTTTCATTATAGTATGTCTTCATGCAGTTCCCTTTTGAGTTCATCTTTCTTGGAGTTGAGATTCTTGGATGTTTTTATCTGTGTCTTTCATTAAATTCAGAAATTTTCTTTCTTTCTTTCTTTCTTTTTTTTTTTTTTTTAAGTTTTTATTCAAGTAATTTCTACACCCAACATGAGACTCAAACTCATGACCCTGAGATCAAGAATTGCATGCTTTTCCAACTGAGCCAGCCAGGTGCCCCAAATTTAGACATTTTCAATCATTATTTCTTCAGATATTTTCAGTGTCCCTTTTTCCCTCTCCTCTCCTCCCATGATCTGCATTTTGGTCTACTGGATGGTATCCAGGAGGTCCTTTAGGCTCTGTTCACTTTTCTTCCATCTTTATTGTTCTGTTCCTCTAATTTGTTATTTGATTATTTTTGTTTGACTGTTGTCAGAGTTCCTTAGTTTTGTTTTTTTAAAGATTTTATTTATTTATTTGACAGAGAGAGGTCACAAGTAGGCAGAGAGGCAGGCAGAGAGAGAGGGGGAAGCAGGGTCCCTGCTGAGCAGAGAGCCAGATGCAGGACTTGATCCCAGGACCCTGAGATCATGACCTGAGCCAAAGGCAGAGACTTAACCCACTGAGCCACCCAGGTGCCCATCAGAGTTTTAATACTTTCTAGTTAACCTTGTTCTTCCATATTTGTATTATATACTTATGTGAGTGTTATATATATCACATAATTTTTGCACTTTTGTATATAATATGCACATATATGCATATACACATATCAGTAATTTCCTGTTTTGTCTTCACAAAGGTATTTTGAAATTTTCTTTTTTAAAGATTTTTATTTATTTGTCAGAGAGAGAGAAAGCACACAAGCAGGCAGAGAGGCAGGCAGAGGTGGAGAGAGAGGCGGAGAGAGAGGCAGGCTCCCCACCGAGCAAGGAGCCCCATGCGGGACTCGATCCCAGCACCCCGGGATCATGACCTGAGCCAAAGGCAGAGGCTTAACCCACTGAGCCACCCAGGCATCCCGGTATTTTGAAATTTTGATAACACCAGTTATTGTTGAAGTTGTGGGAGTGAGAATCTTATACATTTCTAATACAAGCATAAATTTTGATGCACTTTGAAGAGAAATACCTAAAGAAATTGGAAATGTGCTTATCCTACAGAAAGTCCACTTCTAGGTGATCTATTCTAAAGAAACTCTAATACATAAAGGGACGTGCACACAGGATGTATTTAACATTGTTGTGATGGTGAAAAATAGAATATTAAACTGTTCTTGAGTAGAAGGGAAGACAAACTGTAGTTTGTTGGTACAGTGGAATACTGTACTGTTAGAAAAAGCAATGAACTAGATCCACATATGGATACATGAATAACTATCCAGGGATGAATATCTAAAATAATACTGAGTAAAAAAATCAAGTCACTAAAACTTGCATGTGTTTTGATATTGTCTGTGTAAAATTTCAAAATAGAAATATATTACATATCATTCATAGACCTACATATGTAGCAAACACAAAAAACATGTGTGAGAGACATGCCAGAGAATAATACAGACCATATCAACATAGTACATTTGACCTTTGAACAACTTAAGGGTTAGGGGCACGGTCCTCCTACACAGTTGAAAATTCACATCTAACTTTTGACTCCCTGAAACTTAACAGTCTACTCATGACCAGAAGCCTTGGTGATAATAAAAGAGTTAGCTAATACATATTTCGTATTTTACATGTATTATATAGTGTATTCTTACCATAAAGTAAGCCAGAGAAAAGAAAATGTGATTTAAAAAATTGTAAGCAAGAGAAAAAATACACTCACAGCACTATACTGTAAAAAATCCTCATATAAGTGGACCTGTACGATTCAAACCTGTGCTGGTCAAGGGTCAGCTCTATTGATGAGGGAGGAAGTCAACTGTATTGATGAGAGAGGAAGTCAACTGTATTGATGAGAGATAAGACCTGGCTATGTGATTTCATTTCTTCTCTCAAGGGAGAGAAACTGAAGGAAATTTGGCACAATACCAAAGTCTATTTAATTTCAGTTGTAATTTAACTTGGGAGTATTATATTCTTTTCTGTATATAACATGTTTCATGATTCTTAAAAAATTATATGAAAGTTAATAAATCGTGTTTTTATGTTTAGCTTGAATCTCAACTAGAGAAAAAAGACCAACAGTTTAAAGAACAAGAAAAGACTATGTCCATTTTGCAGCAAGATATAATATGTAAACAACATCATCTTGAATCACTAGACAGACTCCTGACGGAAAGCAAAGGGGTAAAATCGTCTTTGTAAAAGTGCTGTTTATTGTATTTATTTATTCATTTTTTAATTTATTTTTTAATTTATTCATTTGAAAGAGACAGAGATAGCAACAGAGAGCACAAGTAGGGGGAGAGTGGGAGAAGCAGACTCCCATTGAGCAGGGAGCCCAAGGCAGGGCTCGATCCAAGGACCCCAGGATCATCACCCAAGCCAAAGGCAGACATTTAATTGACTGAGCCAGCCAGGTGCCCCTGAAAATGCTGTTTAAACGCTGAAAATACTTATGTTTCTATAACCTACCTTTAATTGTAATTAAATCAGTTACTTAACAGCCCATTAGTAATGCTAAAATTAAAATATTTATACATGTACTCCTATTTTTGCTACTAATCTGTGTGTTTTTAGGAGATGGAAAAGGAAAACATGAAGAAAGATGAAGCTTTGCGAACATTACAGAACCAAGTATCTGAAGAAACAATCAAGGCCAGTATGCTAATTTTTTAAAACTTTTTTTTAATAGAGACATTCTGTAGCTTTTACACTTTTCTCTATAAGTTGCAAAAATTACTTGGATAAAAACTCACAAGAAAAGGTTTTACCTGAGTTAGTGAATTTAGTTTCTGTGAGTATATTTTCTTCATTGTGAATTATAATCTTAATTATTTGATTGTTGATAATCTGTTTTGTGGATTATCTAACCTCTTTTTTTTTTTTTTTTTGCCTGAAGTAAGGCTTCTTTTTTAATGAAAAATGTTTTTTTTTAACTGTAGCTACTTATTAACATTACCAGTAAAGAATTAACAGAAGAAGTGAGGGGAGATGAATCTACAAGCAGTTGAGTTTTGCTTCTTTATACCAGTTCTGCTATAAGATTAATTAAGGGTAAAATCAGAATTTCCAGATAAAATACAGTTTCATGGCTACTCTGTCTTCATGGTTAAAAGAATGGGTTTGGGAGCTGAGTTGACTTGAGTTTCAGTTCTGATTTCAGAATGCTTACTAGTTAACTTTAACCCTGGCTAGTTCATTTAAGTCATTTAAGTTTAATTAGTACTTATTATATATTTGATATTTCTCCTTTGCATTTTTAATGTTAAAAATAGGTCCAAACATGCTGTTATCAGCATGTTTATTCTGTCATATATGGCTTGAATATAAGGAATATTTTAAAAATCTAGTGTTATTTTTGCCTAGTACTCTGTTTTTAATCCATTTTGTTAACCAAGTATGCCATTGTAAACACAATTATATGTTTATCCATAGCTTTCATATAGTATTCTTCCAAACTTTTTAACATTTAATGCCATGTCAGTTAATTTCCTCATGTAAAAATAACATCTAACATCATTAACATGAAAAAAAATCATTATAAAAGTTATAGGCATGAAATAATTTCATTAAATAAATCTATATTGCCACTTACCTCCTGTTTTTTTATTAAGCTGCCTAACACATCTAGTAGCTTATTTCCATATGTTAGTAACCAGATACTAAAATCGGTAAGAGAAGAAATTATGTTATTGGGTTTTATTCCCTTAATAGGAAGGTTTGATATTATTGGGGCAAATACCAAAATGAAGAAGAAACATAGAAACAACATTCCTATGACTCAAGCTATACCAAACCTAACATACAGGGTATTTGTACCAACAAAACTGAAGTTTGAAATCGAGTTTCTTCCTGATTATGTTATTACCACCTTTCTTTCTTGACTTTGGCTGTGCCCTCTACATACCTTTATTTGTTCTTTGCATAAAAAATTATGACTTTAAAAAAATGAATTTTTAAAAAATAACCAGTCAAAGAATATATTCTTACAATTGGTAAGTTCTTAAAAAATGCAGTCAATTTGGGCACCTGGGTGGCTCAGTGGGTTAAGCTGCTGCCTTCGGCTCAGGTCATGATCTCAGAGTCCTGGGATCGAGTCCCACATCAGGCTCTCTGCTTCTCTCTCTCTCTCTCTCTCTCTCTCTCTCTCTCTGCCTGCCTCTCCGTCTACTTGTGATCTCTCTCTGTCAAATAAATAAATAAAATCTTAAAAAAAAATGCAGTCAATCCAACCATTAACAAAGGAAATACAAATATAATTAATGAAATCATAAAAATTCTGAATTTTCTATCTGCAGGAGAGTTGTAAGAATCAGTTTAAAGTTATATCACTTATGAAAGTATGACTAATGAAAACTAGAAGATTGATGAAAAATTTTGAACAGGAATAAGAAACCAGTAAATTAAAGCAATTATATTACGTGTGGTTAAATAGAATATTGAGAAGGTGCCTGTTAGATTTAGAGTTTTTTTTTACTTACTTTCTTTGGTTTTGTTTTGCTTTTATATTCCACTCTGGATTTTTTTCTTTTCCCAAAGAAAGTCATAAGTGGAAAACAGCACCGCCACCATAAAAGAACTTAGCTGCTTTTGTTGAAGATAGGTAGACTAGAGCCCATACCTGGTTACCCCCAGACTATACTCCTGAGGAAGTTCTTTGCTTCAACGAAGCAGTGTCTTTGTTTTAATTTCATTCATTTTTTTGTCCATATATATACACATGTGTATTTATAGTTGGTTTGTATGAGGTGAATAATGCTTATCCATATGAGATTTAGACTCTCAAACTCCTTGTTCAAATAATAAATCCAACAGAGTAGTGAGTGTTCTGGGTTTTATTTTTTTTTAATTGATTTATTAATTTTAATTAAATTTTATTTTGAAAAATTCCAAACCTACAAAAAAATGGAAAGGATAGGACAGAGAACATTTGTGAACCCTCTGCCTAGATTTACTGTCTGTTAAACTCTAGCTACATTCATTTCATCTCTCCGCACACACACCTACACATACGTACTCACTTGTGCACGCATCCACCCAATCTCATACTTATACATTTCCTTTTTGCCAGACCACCTGAGAGAAGATTGCAGATGTCATAAGACTTTACATCTTTAATATTTAAACCTGATCTCCTGTGAACAGAAACTTCTCCTACATGACTATACCACTCTACATACCAGAGAAAGTAAAAATTAATTCAGTGACATCATTCAACACGCAGTCCATACTGAAATTTTTCCAGTTATTTAAAATTGTTCTTTATAGCGTTACTACTTAAAGTATGGTCTGTGGACTAGCAATATCAGCATCACCTAGGAACTTGTTTGGCTTGCAGAATTTTGGCTATACCCCAGACCTACTGAACAGAATTGGGATTAAGGTGAAGGAAGTTGGGGGTGCCTCAGTGGCTCAGTCGTTAAGCATCTGCCTTCGGCTCAGGTCATGATACTGGGATCCTGAGATCGAGCCTGCTCAGTGGGAAGCGTGCTTTTCCTTCTCCCACTCCCCCTGCTTGTCTTCCCTCTCTCTGTGTGTCTCTCTCTGTCAAATAATAAATAAAATCTTAAAAAAAAAAGAGGTGAAGGAAGTAAATTGCTTCTGGTGTAAAATTTAGGGAGATGCTTACTGTTGGGGTTGTATAAGTGTAGCATTGTCATTTGGCATGGCCCTGAGAGTGAGTGCCTCCTTAAATTTTGAGCCCATATCTCCTGTCTTACCTCACCCTAATCCTTGCCCTTCTACTGAATTAGAATCTGTATTTCCATAGGGTGCCCAGCTGATTTGTATGCCCATTAAAACCTCGGGAAACACTACTTCAGCTTGTTCTTGTTCTTTTTCCAGAATGTTGCATTTGGCACTTTAGGTTTCCCTGAACTTACTCTTTCCTTCTGTTCTTCTTGATACTGAATCTTCTGAAAAGTCTGGGTCAACTAGAATACCACAATCTGCATCCCATCAGGAAGCACATGTCAGACTACCCCATTACTGGTATTGCCAATATTGGCACTTTATTTAAATTGATTACTGCCAGATCTCACCATGTGGAGGGCACATTTTTTTCCTTTATAATTAATAAAATGTGCAGTGATTCTTTCAGGCCATGTGAATGTACTACTCCTCCACAACCTATAACCTGTGGTTTTAACATCTAGTAATAAAGCTTGCCTGAATTAGTTTTTACCTTATTAATTATCAGGTGTGATATTCTGACAGTCACAGATTTTATTTTTTCCCTGTGTGTGGGAGATGATACAAGTACCAGTGCTCATTCTCATGGCTAAGAAAGAAAACTAAAGAATAAACCCCTCAGGTGGGCGCCTGGGTGGCTCAGTGGGTTAAAGCCTCTGTCTTTGGCTCATGTCATGATCCCAGGGTCCTGGGATCAAGCCCCCCACTGGGTTCTCTGCTCAGTGGGGAGCCTGCTTCCCCGCAACCCCTCTGCCTGCCTCTCTGCTTACTTGTGATCTCTGTCAAATAAATAAATAAAATTAAAAAAATTAAAAAAAAAAAATAAACCCCTCAGGACTGAAAGAAATAAAGAAAACTCATAAGTATTTATGCCTTTATAAAACAAATGTTAATTTAAAAATGATTACTAGGGTAACTATTAATAAGGATAATAATTAAAAATTACCAGCTTTTTAGCTCTGGATGATTATATTCACAGGCTTATAGGGACAGTCTTCAAAAACTGTCTTTCAAGATTCCCTGTTTAGAAATAAGAGTCGTAAATATAATTTCATGATATAGAATGAATAGTGTCTGCAAGAGGGAGCATTTTTCTCTTTCTCTCATCTTGAGATTTCTTTTACACCTTCAAGATGACTTACGAGAATGCTACTGGATTAAGGGGGGAAAACCAGCCCCGAGAAGTTCAGAATTACACTAAGAAAGAAGCAAGACAAACATCTTTTTTGAGAGATAGGATATGGAACATGTGTGCAAATTGTGGCCCTTGAACTAATTTTTGTGAAAAAAAATTTGCTGAATGTGTGTTGCTCTTTGCTTATTTGCTATTTAATAGTAAGTTGGCATTAAGCATTTGCAGCTATGTGAACTCTTGAACCAGGTTACAGTGCTGCGCTTTTCTGAAAATGTTTTCACTGATTCAAAGCAAATGCTTCCTCCTCAGTTTCTTTTTTTCCTAGCTACAAAAACATTTTCATTTTCTTTGTGACTTTAGCACATTCAGAATATTCACACCATAGCATTATTAGTACAGTACACTAGTTTGTACTCATTTTACTCTTTTCTTGATCAAGGGAACTTCAGAAATTGGCTTAAATTTTGCTTACTATTTTAGGTAATTGTCTTAGGGCGTTTGGTCTACAGGTTCTTGTCAGTTGGTCCCAGTCTCTCTTTCCAAACTAATCTCCCAAATACCCATCTCCTTTAAATTAATACTCTTTGTACCCTAAACTGCCAACTTCACACCATTCCTTTTCACATTGTTTTGTCTCTGGACATGCTCTGGACATACTACCTCTTCCTGGAATGCCCTTCTTCGCTTGTTCATGTTCTGTTTATTCTTCAGGACTCCAGCCTCTGATTTCCAATAAAATTATAAAAATAAAAAATTAGTTTTCTAAGTTAGTTTTAGACCAATTAGTCTAAATTAGTTTTCTTTTTTTTTTTTTTTTAAGATTTTATTTATTTATTTGACAGAGATCACAAGTAGGCAGAGAGGCAGGCAGAGAGAGAGAGGAGGAAGCAGGCTCCCCACTGAGCAGAGAGCCCGATGCGGGGCTTGATCCCAGGACCCTGAGATCATGACCTGAGCCGAAGGCAGAGGCTTTAACCCACTGAGCCACCCAGGCGCCCCTAAATTAGTTTTCTAAATAAATCTTTTCTGTAATAGCATTTCATATCCTGAGTTGGGCTGTGTATTCACTTTGAAGCAGGTAACATTAGGAGATAAACCTGTAAAATATTGAACATATAATAAGCACTCATTAGTATTAGTTGATTTTTCTTTTTTTGTTTTTCTCCTGCTTAGGTCAGACAACTAGATTCAGCACTGGAAATTTGTAAGGAAGAACTTGCCTTACATTTGAATCAATTAGAAGGAAATAAGGAAAAGTTTGAAAAACAGCTGAAGAAGAAATCTGAAGAGGTAAATTAGTATTTTTGTGAAAAAAGCATATTTTCCACATGATTTCTTTTTGAGATATTATTTTTAAGATTCTTTAAAAGTATATCTCTTATCAGTAGCTAATAAAAAAAACCTTCCCATTAACGGGAGCGTGGGTGGCTCAGTGGGTTAAGTCTTCTGCATTGGGCTCAGGTATTGATTCCATGGTCCTGGGATCAAGCCCTCCATTGGGCTCCCTGCTGAGCAGGGAGCCTGCTTCTCCCTCTGTATAACCTCAGTGAAGAATTCCTTTATTTCTTTGTAAGAATTTATAATATAAATTTAAAATAAATTCTGTTTTTAAAATTAAATATAAGCCTTAAACCTTAAATTCGTGTTTAGAAATAGTCCCCCAGGGGCGCCTGGGTGGCTCAGTGGGTTAAGCCTCTGCCTTCGGCTCAGGTCATGATCTCAGGGTCCTGGGATCGAGCCCCACATCGGGCTCTCTGCTCAGCGGGGAGCCTGCTTCCTCCTCTTTCTCTGCCTGCCTCTCTGCCTACTTGTGATCTCTCTCTCTTTCAAATAAATACATAAAAACTTAAAAAAATAAAAAAAAAAAATAGTCCCCCAAAAATGTCCAGCAAAGTTGACTTGAATGTACCAGAAAGTTCCAACCAGAAAAATAGAATCCTTTCTATTATCTTTAAAGTGGAGAGAATTTTATGCAGAGAATTAGATACACAGGTGCTGGAAGAGGGGAGAAGCAAACAAAGCATGGTAAGATGACTCAGATTATCATAAGCAAGGACCTACTACCATCATCAGGGATAGAGAAATATCAGGAAGAGATGCTATGATTCTAGTACAGAAGCGGGATTGCCTAGTGGAGCGAGGTCCACAAAGGAATCTGTCTAACTGAAACTGAGGCTATAGAGGAGAACTGCTCCCGGTCCCTCCCGTTGGCTAAATCTTTCTATTACACGAAAGGGAATTTCCTGCAATACCTGGAGCAGAGCAAAGGGAAGGCATGCATAGATCTAAAAGCAGATATGTAGTTGACTAACATTCCAGTCTTAGATATATCACGTAATTATATAAGCTTAGAGATTCAAAAAGAAAAATCTTCATATTTTATTGGTTCTGTCTTCTTCCTTCCATGTCTCTCCATGAAGGCTATTATAGCATCTTTGTTTCTCTATTACAGTATATGGAATTTAAGTTACCTCAACTATGGATACTTTGACTTTTTAAGATAAAAATATTATTTTTATTTTACCTTGAACTTCTTCAAACATTACTTAAACATTTCTTTGCTAGCCTTCGCTATACTTGAGTGTAATGGACTTGGCAGAGATGGAATTTGGAGACAAGCAGTGTTTGTAACAAGATAGTTTGTTGAGCTTTAACATTTTGTGTTCTCAGAAACTGCCTCAGAGACTAGGGTGGATAGTAAGCATTAACCTAAAATAGAACTTAGAATTATTTCCAAAACAACTGGAAATATAAACCTAGGCTCCAGGGGCACCTGGGTAGCTCAGTGGGTTAAGGCCTCTGCCTTCAACTCCGGTCTTGATCCCAGAGTTCTGGGATCGAGCCCCACATCAGGCTTTCTGCTCAGCAGGGAGCCTGCTTCCCCCTACCTCTCTCTCTGCCTGCCTCTCTGCCTACTTGTGATCTCTGTCCAAAAAAAAAAAAAAAACCTAGGCTCCAAACTGAATTAGAAATCAGAAGTAGTAGTCAGGTATGTACAACTATACTAAGGAATAAGTAAATTAGAAAGATTTGCACTTTTTATTGCTGCTGAATTATTATCTCAATGCATGTGTATTTGGCTTACTTAACAGGTTATCTTTCACTCTTTCACATATGTTGATAAGAAACAGAGAAAAATCCGATTACTATTTATTTTGTTTTCTTAAGTACCACCCCCATACATTTATTTACTTTTGAGTTATTTGTCTTTAGAGCAAATTTTAATATCAGTGCTGGTAAATATAATTACAGTTGACCCTTGAACAACCCAGAGGTTAGGGTTGCCCACCCCCTCCCCACCATGTACTTGAAAATCCCTATATAACCTTGGATTTCCCAAAAACTTAACTACGAATAGCCTACTGGTGACTAGACATCTTAACATAACACAGATGATTAACACATATTTTCTATGTTATATGTATTATATACTGTTTTCTTACAATGAAGTGAGCTAGGGAAAAGAAAATGTGATTAAGAAAATCATAAGGGAGAGAAAATACATTTACAGCTCTGTACTATAAAAAATCTGCATGAGTAGACCTGTGTAGTTCAAACCCATATTGTTCAAGAGTCAGCTGTATTATCTTGGATCAGACTTGTGAGGTTTTCATCATTTATAGCTAGGTTTTAGAAAATTGGATTTGATTCATAGTGCATCCATTCTTTTAGTAATAGGTGATGTTATAAAGATGTTTTAAAATCTTTTAAATCAGTAAATATTTCCAAATTACGTACTAACTGAATAATTAGGTGACCCTAGAGCATACCGGTAAGAAGTTATCCCATTGTAAAAACTAAATGTTGATTATCTGCAACAAAAAGCTAATAAATATTCCTCTGAAATTTTGCCTCAGGTAAATATTATTTTCCACATGTTGAAGTAAGTACATTTATGATTAAAATAATAGTAACTTTAGAGTTCTGAATCATTTTGAAAATATTTTAATTCCATATTAAAATGCTTTAAAAAGTGATAAAAGTATGATGCAGAATTACATTGTTAACATGATAGGAGAAGATAAACACAAAATAGATGTAAATAACCCTAAACATTTTTTGCATAGAATCAATCATTTTATTGGTATTTTTATTAAAATTGATAGACTTAAATTTCAAGAAGTTGGCATCATATCATATCAGTAACTTTTCTGGGTTTTATTTAATTAATTTATTTATTTTAAAGATTTTATTTTTTATTGGAGAGAAAGAGAGCATACGAGCAGGGGGAAGGGCAGGTGGAGAGGGAGGGGTAGACTCCTCACTGAGCACGGAACCTAACTCAGGGCTCAATCTTACGATCCACCTAAGCCAAAACCAAGAGTCGGACGCTCCACTGACTGGGGTACCCAGGCATCCCTGGGTTATATTTTATTTTTTGTAATAATTGTGAGAGTATTTTTCCTTCAGATATAATCTGGATAAAATTAATTGTCAAGTAGATTTTATAGTATAATTTCTAATTTCTTCTTAACCCTAATTATAAAATGATAAATCCCTTAGGAAAATTATTCTCTGAACATAATAACTTAGTAGAGAATATAATGTAAAATCTATTTCTTATATTTTAAAGTCAAGTGGAAGTTAAAGGGTAGTACAATTAAATACCACTTTAAATTGAATATATAGGGCGTCTGGGTGGCTCAGTGGGTTAAGCCGCTGCCTTCGGCTCAGGTCATGATCTCAGGGTCCTGGGATCGAGTCCCACATCGGGCTCTCTGCTCGGCAGGGAGGCTGCTTCTCTCTCTCTCTCTTTCTCTCTCTCTCTCTGCCTGCCTCTCTGTCTACTTGTGATCTCTCTCTGTCAAATAAATAAATAAAAATAAAATCTTTAAAAAAAATAAATAAATTGAATATATGCAGGTTGATTTTTTTTTTTTAAAGATTTTATTTATTTATTTGACAGAGATCACAAGTAGGCAGAGAGGCAGGCAGAGAGAGAGGAAGGGAAGCTTAACCCACTGAGCCACCCAGGCGCCCTGCAGGTTGATATTTTTAATTGAAAATATTTTTAATTGAAATTATTTTGCCAGTGACCAGGTTGCGGAAATAAATTTTTTATTGTTATTATGTGGTATGGTTTCCTGGTGTTTTGGCTAAGGCTTATCTTTTTTTTCTCCTGTTTCATCTCATCTTAATATTTTGACCATCTTTTTCTCTGACTATATAAATTATAAGACAGGATGTTCCAATAAAGAAAAAATAGTATTTGAACTTATCTTGCAGGCAAGTCAGTTCTGTATAAAATAACTATTGCACTGAGTGTTACCTGCAGTTTTCTTGGGGGCTAGCAAGTAAAACAGAGAAAACAGGTGATACTGATACATGTTGGCACTAAACAAATTATTTTCATGTAGACAAAATTAAGTAGATTGGCATAAAAAAAAGAACTATAATAATAGAATTAGAAATTGGTTAGTTGCCTAAGGTTCTCCAAGTATACAGTGTCAGCATATAATGAAAAAATGCAAAACTTAAGAGCTTCTCATCATGAGCAAAGAATATTTTGCTACTGACTGTTCTTTTGCTACTTTCTCTTTGCTGCTGACAGTGCTACTGACTGTTCAACTGCTGGATAATTAGAAAAAAGGACCAAATCAGGGTTATCTTCCACTATTTCTTAGCGGTTTAAAATTCCTTCCTTCTGGAATGCTTATTGGGAAGGTATTTTTTGCTTTAAAGGAGTGGCTTTTATTTTCCTTCATATTAAAAATAGTTATTATGTAAGCAACAATAAGATATTTTTTAAAGATTTACCTACCATCCACTTTCTTATACATAAGTTTTCAGTTTTCTATTTGCTTGCATATTTTTAATAATTATGTTAGTGAAATGTAATTCTGGGGGGCTTTTTCCACTTAATTTCATTTTGTAAAATGTTATATTTCCTACTGTCTTTTAAGTTATGATTTTAGGGAACCTGGTTGGCTCATTTGGTTAAGCAACTGCCTTCGGCTCAGGTCACAATCCTGGAGTCCCGGGATCAAGTCCTGCATCGGGCTCCCTGCTTGGTGGGGAGTCTGCTTCTCCCTCTGACCCTTCCCCCTCTTACGCTCTCTCTCTCTCATTCTCTCTCAAACAAATACATAAAATCTTTAAAAATAAATAAATAATTATTTTAAATGGTTGCATCATTTTAAATCAGATTGATGTATCATCATTTATTAAGCTTTCCCCTTTCTTTTGGGAGCACATAAAGAATATTATAAAATATATATTATATTATATTATGCTGCGTTATTACTATGATTTTTAAAATAATTTCTTTGGGCAGTTTTATTGGATTTGGATTACTAGGACAAAGGGAATTTTTTTCCTTCTTAATAGGTACTTCCAAATAATTGTAAAGGTATCTTATAAAGCCGCTTTGGAGGCCAGCATATTCAAGTCCTAAATATTTGGCAAGAATGAATACACTTTCTTAGTTGATACTGTCATTCCTTTATATGTTTTTTGGAGCATGAATAATCACATACCTTATTTTACAAACAGCAGTAGTAGCAATGATAATATAATAAATAGCACCTAACATGTGTGCAGTGTTTTTCGGCTATAGTGTATTCTCAGTAAGGAGAAAAGAGTCATTATATAGAGTGTGGAGAAATCCATGGTTTCCTGGGGTCTCTCCCTTTTCTGGGAGGGGTTCAGATAAAACGTTCATTTCCATAGCAGTGAAATGTGGCAATATGTGTGCGGCATTTCTGCCCAGAGAAGTCTGTTTATGACTCAAAGTTCAGGTTTTTTATTGTGGGTTGGTCCCCTAGGACAGGGATCAAAATTACAGACTCCCAGAAGGAAAGCATGATTCAGTGCCATAGCGAGGCAAGACAATCTCATCACTTAGGGAATGTTTCAAAAGCCACATTCCCAGACACCAGCCAGGAGTCAGCCTTATAAGCAGACCCTTCTAACATATACTCCCATCAGAAAAGTGAACCTGACCTTCCATATAACAAACAATAGCCGTAAATACAATCATTCAACGTGACAAGTGAAGATAATAAGGAAGACAGCTTTGACGTTATGACTTCTTATTTGAAATGTCATTTTAATGAGAAATGTATATATTTATTAGGTGTACTGTTTACAGAAAGAACTAAAGATAAAAAATCACAGTCTTCAAGAGACTGCTGAGCAGAATGTTATTCTACAGCACACTCTTCAGCAACAGCAGCAAATGTTACAACAAGAGACAATTAGAAACGAAGAGCTAGAAGACATTCAAACTAAACTTGAAAAACAGGTATATCTTATTGGTCAAAATAGTTTCACTTGTATGAAATAGAAATTTTAATAATCAATAATAAATATTTTGTTATATTGCTCTTTACCTCACAGATTTCATGTTGTAAGAAATATTCTGTGTTAACATTGAAAAATGGGTGAAGTTGTATTTGTGTATATTCTAACCGGCACCTTGAATACCATGGGCACATTTTTGTCATCCGTAGAACTTAGTTATAATTTAGACTTCTTCATTCAACCATGTTTTTTGGATCAGGACTTGTGATAATCCCTAAACAAATGCTAAAGCAGTGCACTACAAGAAAAATCCCAGAGGAAACTACTGACTTCTAAAAATAACTTCTCACTCCAGTGGAAAGAATCCTAGGAATTTAATACTAGAATTGAATCTTTTCTTTCATTCATTGCCAGTTCATATGAATTCTTCAGACAGATATTTCATATTTTTTGTGGTTTCTCTTTTTCAAACTTCACAAAAATGTGTGAATTAGAAAATGATAGTTCCCTGTAATCTCACAACACCTCACTCACCTTTTTGTCATTTGGATGGCTTTTTATCTACGTATTCTGAATTCATCCTTAGCCTCTCTAGTGGAACTAAAGAATCCCTCAATACATTCAAACATATCAAGTTTTCTTTTTTTTAGAGACAGCTGTTCTGCAGCTCTCAATCCCTTTTGTAAAAGTCTTCATCCAGAAGTATTTCTTCATCTCATCTGTGTTTGATTACCATTTCCTAAGTGGTAATTCCTAAGTCCCCTGTTGTTGACTCTTGCTTATAGAATTGATTAAAATTCTTATTCCTTCTGAAGTTGTTTTCATTTCCATAATGATTTTATGGTTTCCATCTCTCTCTCTCTCTCTCTTTTTTTTCTCTTAAATCTACCAGTTCGTTTGTATTTTTTATTTGGTAAATTTTTTTTCCTCTTGATCTTTGTTTTAAGAGATTTTTGTATGTTCTTTAACTTCTTTGAGGATCTAAAGAATTTTTTTTTTAATTTTTATTTATTTATTTGACAGAGATCACAAGTAGGCAGAGAGGCAGGCAGAGAGAGGGGAGGAAGCAGGCTCCCTGCGGAGCAGAGAGCCCGTTTCGGGGCTTGATCCCAGGACCCTGGGATCATGACCTGAGCCGAAGGCAGAGACTTTAACCCACTGAGCCACCCAGGTGCCCGAGGGTCTAAAGAATTTTATATCTAAACATTTCTGTAGTATTTGGAGTAAATTTTCCAGTGTATACAATATTCTCTTTCTGCCTTTCATTCATGTTTCTCTATGTATAGATTCCATGTTAGATCCTTTTGGATTATTACTCTTTAGATTCTTTCTGCTTATGAGTGTGCTATTTAATAAAATGCAGAGTGGGTGGGTTTTGATGATTCCCTTTAGTTTTTACCTGGGTACTATTTTAATTTTATTCTTGGAATTTGAGTTAGAGGTGTGGATATTAATAACTTACAATCTGTATTCAGTTATTTAGTGAGAGGTCTTAGAAGAGCAGAAAGGAGGGACGCCTGGGTGGCTCAGTTGGTTAAGTGGCTGTCTTTGGCTCAGGTCATGATCCCAGCGTCCTGGGGTCAAGTCCCACATCGGGCTCCTTGCTCTTCAGGGAGCCTGCTTCTCCCTCTGCCTCTGCCTACCACTCTGTCTGTCTGTGCTCGTGCTCTCTCTCTCTCTCTAACAAATAAATAAAATCTTTAAAAAAGGGGGGGGGTCACCTGGTGGCTCAGTGGGTTGAGCCTCTGCCTTCGGCTCAGGTCATGATCTCAGGGTCCTGGGATCGAGCCCCACGTCGGGCTCTCTGCTCGGCAGAGAGACTGCTTCCCCTTCTCTCTCTGCCTGCCTCTCTGTCTACTTGTGATTTCTCTCTCTATCAAATAAATAAATAAAAATCTTTAAAAAAAAAAAAAAAGAAGAGCAGAAAGGATATTAAAGTTATTAGCCAGAGATTAACATAACCAGAGTCATGTAAATGTTCACTGAAAACATGGAGTGGCTGAGATTAACTAGGAAGAAAATACAGAGTGAGAGGTGGGAAGATTGACTTGGGCAGATGTCTGTGAGATGTGGTACATAGAAGCCAAAGTAACTATTTCATGAAATTAGGAATGATAATTGGTGTCTTGGGCTGCTGAAATCAGTATCAAATAAAATGAAGGTTGAGAAATGTCCACTAGGATGATCAACATAGAGGTCGTTAGTGACCTTGCTCAGTTTTTGTAGAATGGCTAACTTGCTTTGGGTGGAGGAATGAGTGAGAAGTGAGAAGATGATACAACAAGCATAGAAAACTGAGAAACTGGGCTTTGATGAGGAGGAAAGAAAGGGTGGTGGTGGTAGTTGGAGACAGGTAGAGGTATGGGTAATTTTTTATGATGGGAATATCTTGAACATGTTTAAATGATAATATAAAGAAGCCAGAAGGAGAGAGGAGTGATAGTCAATAGTATGAATTCCTGAGAAAGTGGATAAGTTCCTGAGAAAATGAATTCAGAACACCAGTGAAGCAATTTGACTTATATAGGAGGAAAATACCTCTATCAATAGGAGCAAGTGAGAGTGGTAACCTTTGAGGGGCAGTTGGGAATTTAGAAATCCTTCACCTAATGAGCCAATTTGTGAAGAAGGAAAGTAACATAGTTTGCAAGCGAAGAAAACATTTCAAATGAAAAGGGGAACATTACCAGGGCACCTGGATGGCTCAGTGGGTTAAAGCCTCTGCCTTCGGCTCGGGTCATGATCTCAGGGTCCTGGGATCGAGTTCCACATCAGGCTCTCTGCTCAGCGGGAGCCTGCTTCCCTTCCTTTCTCTCTCTCTCTGCCTGCCACTCTGCCTACTTGTGATCTCTGTCTGTCAAATAAATAAATAAATCTTTCAAAAAAAAAAAAAAGAAAAGGGGAACATTACCATTATTTTGTTCAATTCTTGTAAATCCTACTTTGGTGTTATGATGTGGCTACTTCTATAAATATGTATATGAATGAAATATCCTACACGAAGTTAAGTTTTGCTTTTTTTTTTTTACTGAAACATTTGCTTCCTCGTCTGTACTTTGAGGTTTATAATACATCTTGAAATTGAATGATAGGCTAGACTACATAGTTATGTAAATATTTTTCTTCCAAAGAATATTATGATGTGACTGAACTTAAAATACCTAAAGAAAATTACATTTTCAAGGTGTCAAAACTGGAACAAGAACTTCAAAAACAAAGGGAGAGTTCAGCTGAAAAGTTGAGAAAAATGGAGGAGAAATGTGAAGCAGCTTCACATGAAGCCGATTTAAAAAGGCAAAAAGTTATTGAGCTTACTGGTACTGCCAGGTAAAATGGATGTGTTACTTTTTCTTTTTCTTCCTATTTCATTATCAGTAGTTACCTGAATTTCAATATCAGATAATGTTAAGTGAAGTATTTGCTTAAGGGTTGAATTTCTTTACAGCCCGTGTTCTTAGCATTTTGTTTGTACCTTTATATTTTTCTTTATGCCTTCTTTGTATTGTATTTTAATATTCTTTATCCTCCTATTGTATTATAAGTTCCTTAAGACCAAAATAATTTCTGGTGTATTTTTGGGTCCTCCCACAACAGTTAGCATAGTTCCCTATACCTCATAGGCACTCAGCAAGTGCTGTGTTATATTAAATTGTGAATAGTATTAAAAGTTTTAGGTAAAGATGTACTCATTGAAAACTTTCATGGTGTCTAATTGTTTACGGGAAAGAATAACTTAACAGAATACAGCAGTGGTTCTGAACCTTAACTGAACATTAAAATTACCTGAGAAGCTTTAAAAAGTACTGATGCCTTGGTCTCACCTCTAAGGATTCTGATTTAATTTTGCTAAGCCGGGCCCAGGAATCAATAGTTAATTGGTTAAGAAAGGGACCCATAGCTGAAAGCATGCCTCAGCTTCCCCAGACCCCTTATACTTTGTCAATAAGAGTTCACATAATTAATAATACACTCATACTCAAACCACCATGCTATCAACAGGAATCAAGAGTTAACTTGAACTAGGACCCTATGTCCCCAGGTTCCTTCTCTCCCACTGGCACTCTCCCACTGGCAGGAGTAAAGATTGTGCATTGAGTAGCAACTTTCTTTTCTAGATGTCAACTCTCTCAACTGGGTCAAGAAGATTGCCCTGTGTTTAAGACTTAAGATCACAGTTCTTCAGACCTTCTTTCTTCCACTGATTGGTGTCTCCCACACAACAGCCTCACCACCAGAGTCTGCTTGAATAGTTACATAATAACTTTATTCTTGCTAATGCCAGATGCCACAAGAAGCTGTGTATTTCCAGGTCAACAGTCATCTCTCATACTAATTCCCCAAACCTTACCACATACACTGTTTCCTTCTTAGCTTATCCCAACTTCCGGAGACCTCTACTTGTCCTCTGAAATTCACAGTCCATCCTGAAAGACATTCTCTATATTCCCTACTTTTTTTCCCCTCTCACTTTAACAGAAATTTTACTTTTCCCTAAGGACCTTGCTTCATGTCCTGCCCCCTCTAAAGTTAAAACATTTTTCCTCTGGTCTTCAGACCATATCATTCCTCACTGTTGGTGACACCTACAGGCCACCTGATGTACTGTTGATTCCTCCAACACCACTCCAACACCATTATTTTTGAGGATTTCAGTATGTTAGCTGATCCATCTGAGATGCTAGCTTCTCATTTAAAGATCCCTCTCCTGTAATGATCTTGAGCTCTATCATACCTCAGCCACTCACTCACATGATTTACTCTAGATCCTATCATTTTCAGTATCTCTGGTTTTTCTGTAATCTGAATATTCGGCATCTATACCTCTATTATCACTTGATTCCCTTTAATACCCCCAAATTCAACAGTTCTTTGATCTCACCAGGACTTAATTCATCAGTTCCATCACTGTTTCATTCCCTGATGTCTTCTCCTTTCTTTACCCAGCTTAAATTCTGATCAGTCATTAAAATTAATGATTTGCATCTACTTGAAATTCTCTTATCTCTTTCTTACTTTTTTCTACACAGCACTAAAAATCCAACTCACACTACTCTGTGCTTGCATCTTTAGAGAAGCTGGAGGAAAATATAAGCACACTGATCAGTCTTACTTTAAATTCATAATTTCATCCTTAAGGTCCCTTAAGGGACCTGCTGTCTGGCAATCACAACATTACTAACTTCTGTAGAGGACTCTTTTATACTTAGTCATTTTCTTTCAAAACTCCTAACAACCACTCCCCAGTCTGCTGTCATTGATGATCTTGCTTTCTGTTTCAATGGGAAAATTGAAGCAATGCTTGTTACTTTTCTTATTCTCACTCTTTGACTTCTAGACAAAACCTTTCCTTGATTATAGCTAATAGGCACATTTAGGAGGAAAAGTAAGTCCCAAATACTAATAAGAAGCTTATGAGCAAAATGATTAAACTTCATAAGAAAGAAATATCCTAGTTCCATGCTATCTTTTCCTCATGAAGCAGGGTTTTTTCATTTTCTCTGGTCCCACTATTGCTTCTTTCCCTTCTGGAATTACAATTTATAAAACTCTGTTTTTCTCTCCCAAAAGTTATAACAGTTAAAATATCTCCCTGGATCTGTTTTAGAACTAAAATATCCTCAGATAGAAAGAAAGGAAACTAACTTTTTGAAGCAAGTATTAAAAGGTGCTTCTGGTGCTACATGTAAATGTCACTTCATGTAAATGATCCTGACCCTGGTTTCTCAGTGCTGAGGCTCGTATAGCACTTTTATTTTACATTGGAAGAGGCCAGAGAGTCTGGCCAGAGAGCCAGCCATCATATTCTTAAAGTTTAGTATTATGTTTGCATAACCCTTCCTTTGGCTTTATTTCCAATCTCAGAGTTGATTGTTCTCAATAACTCTGCAGTAAGACAGTTAAATATTTCTGGAAAAACTGGGTGTGTTTAAAGCCTGTTGTTAAATTTTGAAAGGGAAAAATTTTTGGTATTGGATTATTTATATAATAATTAAAATTTTCAAATCCATAAATATTTATTATATTATACTAATGCCTCATTTACCTAGCATCAAGAAATAATGAGTAGGAGCGCCTGGGTGGCTCAGTGGGTTAAAGCCTCTGCCTTCGGCTCAGGTCGTGGTTCCAGGATCCTGGGATCGAGCCCCGCATCGGGCTCTCTGCTCAGCGGGGAGCCTGCTTCCTCCTCTCTCTCTCTGCCTGATTCTCCGCCTACTTGTGATCTCTCTCTGTCAAGTGAATAAATAAAATCTTAAAAAAAAAAAAATGAGTAGTTGCTGATAAATAAATAAGAGTGGAATTTACCTTTACCAAGTACTGAAACTTTAAAACAAAACAAAAAACTCATCTTGGCAGAAATTTTCTAAAATATATATTTTCTTGTTATTTTTAATTTTTCTGGTTGTCTTAGGATTATCATTACATACATCAGTTATTGTACCATGCCGAAAAATACAGTAGCACCTCAACAAAATCTTGAAAAGTACAGAGCTCTGGTTTTTTACTGTCTGTAGATTACTGTCCTTTTCAAGTTCTTATATTTTTTTAATGTAATTTTCTCCCTATTCCTTTGCTGACAAGCTGTCATATTTGGTACTATATGCCAACCTCTTGCATTTATTATTTTCTAATTATGTTTTATATCTACTGTAATATAAGAAATTAATTAAGCTAAAAATCACTTACATGGGATTTTAGAAATGTAAAAGGGTAATTAGCACTTACCTAATAA
Organism: Enhydra lutris kenyoni; assembly: GCF_002288905.1. NCBI lineage: Eukaryota > Metazoa > Chordata > Mammalia > Carnivora > Mustelidae > Enhydra > Enhydra lutris. The sequence goes on from NW_019154093.1 coordinate 59,386,628, forward strand.
GCGTCTTAGCTTTTTGGACTATGGACATATTTGAGTCATAAAGAGCTGTGGATTATTTTCTATACCTAGAACATATGTATACATAATTTTGCATATTGTTTCAGGAGTTTTATAGTTCTCCTCAAGTTCATTCATGGACATCAGATTAAAAACCTCTTGAACAAATCCACATTTGTCTAAATTGCATTTACAAAAGAAATGTTCCTGCTTGCAAACTCAATTTACAAAATATCTAAGACATAAAGAACAACAACAAAAAAAATGTTGATTCAAAGAGCGTCAGTTCTACCCACCATTGAGGCTGGTATTAGCACTTGTTTACTTAGTGAATATCACTTTGGAATTACCAACAAATGGGCTTAAAACTGTCTCTCACTAGGACGCCTGGGTGGCTCAGTGGGTTAAGCCGCTGCCTTCGGCTTGGGTCATGATCTCAGGGTCCTGGGATCGAGTCTCGCGTAGGGCTCTCTGCTCAGCAGGGAGCCTGCTTCCCTTCCTCTCTCTCTCTCTCTGCCTGTCTTTCTGCCTACTTGTGATCTCTCTCTGTCAAATAAATAAATAAAATCTTTAAAAAAAAAATATTGTCTCTCACTATGTTAATTTGTCAATAGGTAGAAGATCTTCCATGTTGGAATAAGCTCAGGACTGACTGAAAGTTAGTAAACCTGATTCTCTCACTGTTAATAATTATTTGTCTTTTCCCAGACAACTCACTGACCTTCCAGTTTCCTCATCTCTAAAGCAAGAAAGTTGCACTAGTTGGGGAACCCCACTAGTCCCTTGTAAAGCTAAAAAGGATAACATAAATAATAAAGGTCTGAATAAAAATAACTCACTTGATTCTCCTATGAGTAGTATGGTCATTATGGTGAATATTTTGATTGGTTGGCTTCTTTTCTGTGTTGCAGATAACAGAAATTCCAGATGAATGAGACACCTATCTATGTATGGATACATACATACTCAGTATACAAAGCTTTTTGCAAGCTAACTGTAGTTAGATTGAAAAGAAGCTAGCCTTGCTAAATATTACCAGGTAGTACAGTCATATTTAGTGGTACATAATTGGTGCAGAATTACAATCTTTTAGTTGGAGCATTTTTAATAATATGACTTAAGGATGACCCAAGATTCTGACTAGATGTTTTGCTGATATTTGCTCTTAAATAACTTACAGATTTTGTTTAGTCAGAGAAAAGTCAGTTGGCTTTTAGGTTTCTGAATTTATCGTTTACTACTTGTTTTATTTTTTTGCTTTTAACCAGGCAAGTAAAACTTGAGATGGATCAGTATAAAGAAGAACTCTCTAAAATGGAAAAAGAAATAATGTACCTAAAACGAGATGGAGAAAATAAAGCAATGCATCTCTCTCAGTTAGATATGATCTTAGAACAGACAAAGACAGAACTAGATAAGAAGACAAATTCTGGTAAGCAACAGGTTAGCTGAGCTTAGCTGCCTGTATATTTATATTTGAAAAGTGGAATAATGTGAGCATTTGTGTTAGTAGGGCTAGAAGGGACAATGAGTGGTCAGTATTTTGCCTCTTGTTGATGAATAAAATTGGATATTCTTAGTTATAATTTTTTAAGATTTTATTTATTTATTTGACACACACACAGAGAAATCACAAGTAGGCAGAGAGGCAGGCAGAGAGAGAGGGGGAAGCAAGCTCTCTGCTGAGCAAAGAACCCGATGCAGGACTCATTCCCAGGACCCTGAGATCATGACCTGAGCTGAAGGCAGAGGCTTAACCCACTGAGCCACCCAGGCACCCTCTTAATTATAATTTTTTACAAATTTTTAATAAAAATGGTTTTTATATAATTCTAAAATTATTGTTTCCTTTTAACAGTGAAGGAATTAGAAAAATTACAGCATAACACTGAAACTGAACTAACAGAAGCTTTGCAGAAACGGGAAGCATTAGAGTCTGAACTCCAAAATGCTCATGGAGAATTAAAAAGTACTTTAAGACAACTTCAGGAATTGAAAGATGTACTACAGAAGGCTCAATTATCATTAGAGGAAAAATATACTACTATAAAGGATCTCACAGCTGAACTTAGGTATGTTAAACAGTAAGAAATGATACCACAATTATAGGTATTTCACTTTATTACTCTGACTCTTTGGGTCATACAATAAAGTTTGCTGTTTAATTCTAGATGTCTAAATTTCTCAGCTGTGTTTGGCTCACTGTTATTCATCCCAGGCAGCCTGTCCCATGCTCCTTCTAACTAATTCAGCCTTTCCTCATGACTAATATTTCCATCCTTGGTCTTTGGACCATTTTATTTTGACCCTCCCCTATATTATATCTTCAACAAAAAGGCCAGGAGAAAAGGGAACAGTATAAAATGAGGCCAGAGAAACAGGCAGGAACCCTGTCATGTAGGGCTTTGTATCCCCTGATAAGGAGCTTGGAATTTTTTTTTTTTAAGATTTTATTTATTTATTTATTTGACAAAGAGAGATCACAAGTAGGCAGAGAGGCAGGCAGAGAGAGGGGGGCGGGAGAAGCAGGCTCCCTGCTGAACAGAGAGCCCAGTGTAGGGCTTGATCCCAGGATCCTGAGATCATGACCTGAGCCAAAGGCAGAGGCTTAACCCACTGAGCCACCCAGGCACCCTGAAGCTTGGATTTTTTTGTTGATACTTAAAATTTAGTAAATTTTTCCCACTTTTTGACTTTGCTGTAACTGTCTTTTTGGCCTAAAATAATGATTGAATGGCTGACTCTTGCCCTTCATATTACCTCTAGGGCCCTTTTCCGACCACCTACTCGCAAGTAGCCACCCAGGCATTATCTCATCACTTTAAGACAACTTCAGGAATTGAGAGATGTACTAACATATTTAATGCTCTAACATAGCACTTTATGTTTTTCCTTTTGTTTATTATTTATAGTCTGTCTCCTCTATTGGACCTATTAGTATGTATTCTCCATATGATGAAGAACATTTGTTGTGAGCCTAAATCAAGAGTTAGTCACTGAACTGTCTGAGCCACGCAGGCACCCCTAACTGTTGAGACTTTTAACAGAATAGTAAACAGTTCATTAAAGAAGTTCACAATCTGCTTTTTAAAATCAGTACCTTTGTTCAATATTGTTTATATTTAAGTCTGGAAAACCATATGAAGATTTTCAAGATGAACATTTTTAGCTTTGGTCGTATTGGAACATAGAGTTCCAAATTAAAATTCTTTGATTGCACTCTCTGATCTAAGTGGTAGTAGTCTTAAAGTTGTGTCAGTATTAAGCATTTTTAGAATACAAAATAATAAATAAGGTTTTAGGAGAGATACAGCTTATAAAAAATGTTAGACTTCAATACTTCGCTATATATGTAAGGCGTCATTTGAGTAAAATTCCCATGAGAAACACAGTGGTCATTTACTGAGCTGTGGATATCAAAGATACCAATTGTGAGATAAATGCCTCATTCAACTGTAATAAACTTAGAGCTGTTATACAGAAATGACTTTCAAATGCTCTCCTGATCTGTAAATGAAAAAATACGGACATATTTTTAAAATTCTTACACTGATTCATTTTTTTTTAACTTTTTTTTAATTGGGTTATGTTAGTCATCATACAGTAGTACATCATTAGTTTTTGATGTAGTGTTCCATGATTGATTGTTTGCATATAATACACAGTGCTCCCTGCAGTGTCCTTCTTAATACCCATCACCAGGCTCACCCTCCCAGGACCCCCTCCCTTCTAAAACCCTCAGTTTGTTCCCAGAGTCCGCAGTTCATCTCCCACTCCGATTTCTCCCCCTTCATTTTTCCCTTCCTTCTCCTAATGTCTTCCATGCTATTTCTTATGTTCCACAAATAAGTGAAACAATATGATAATTGACTTTCTCTGATTCAGTGTTCTATCTTAGGAGTACTTTAACATTTAGTTTAAATTGTCTACAGTAATAGTGTTTGAGTTAACTTTTACCTTTTGAGAATACTCTATTAAAGTAACTATTGATACCAGTCATTTTCTTCATACAGTATTTCTTTAATTTGAGCCCTTTCAATCAGAAATAATTGCATATATTTTAATCACTTTTAACTTACAGGATGTTAACCCAATTGACTTAATTTTTTAAAACTATAATATTCCTACTATTTGCTTTGACCTTTTTCCTTTGATAAATTGCAGAGAATGCAAGATGGAGAATGAAGATAAAAAGCAAGAACTCCTTGAAATGGATCAGGCACTTAAGGAGAGAAATTGGGAACTAAAGCAAAGAGCAGCTCAAGTTGGTTTTCTTAATTAAATTTAATGAAATTTTCTGTTACAGTACAATTACACAGGGTTTCAGAGGTCACCACTTTTTGGTAAAATGGACCTTTTTAAAACATATATGTTTGTGTTCATTAATATTTTAAAAGTTAGTAGTATGTCATCTTTCTTCATCTTGCTATTTTTATAGCAAGTTGATTTTTGAGAATGAAGGTTAGCTTAGTATTTGAATCTTTTGATCTCTTACATTATTGCATATCATAAGACAATGGAATTAAAGGAGTTGTAACTCCTTTAATATTGTGTTTGTTGGAGGAGCAAAACTATTCAAAAGACATCTCTTTTAAAGACTTTATTTCTTAGACCAGTTTTAGGTTCACAGTGAAAGTGAGTAGAAGGTACAGAGATTTCCCAAATACACCTTGCTACCATAAATGCACAGCCTTCCCTATTATCAACATTCCCCACCCAAGTGGTACATTTGATAATAGTTGATGAACCTACACGTTATAATTATCCAGACTCCATAGTTTACATTACAATTCACTCTTGGTGGGTACATTCTCTGGGTTTGGAAAAATGTTTAATCACCCATATCCATCATTATGATATATTAGCCAGGGTATTTTCACTGCCGTAAAAATTTTCTGTGCGCCACATAGCATCTCTTCCTCTTCCCCCAGCCCTAGCAACCACTGATCTTTTTATTGTCTCCATCATTTTGCCTTTTCCAGAATGTCTTATAGTTGAAATCATATAGTACATAGTCTTTTCATATTGGCTTCTTTCACTTAGTAATACTAATTTAAGTTTTCTCCACATCTTTTCATTGCTTCATAGCTCATTTCTTTTAGCACTGAATAATATTCCATTGTCTCAGTGTACTACGGTTTACTTAACCATTCACCTACTGAAGGGAATCTTGGTTGCTTCCAGGTTTTGACAATTAATGAATAAAGCTGCTATAAACATCCATGTGCAGGTTTTTATGTGGATATAATTTTTTAAAATTTAATTTAATTTTTTTCAGTGTTCCAAAATTCATTGTTTATGCACCACACCCAGTGCTCCATGCAATATGTGCCCTCCATAATACCCACCACCAGTCTCACCCAACCTCCCATCCCTCTCCCCTCCCAAACCCTCAGTTTGTTTCTCAGTGTCCACAGTCTCCCATGGTTTGTCTCCCCCTCTGATTTCCCCCCACTCACTTCTCCTCTCCATCTCCCCATGTCCTCCATGTTATTTATTCCTTATGCTCCACAAGGAAGCAAAACCATATAATTGAATCTCTCTGCTTGACTTATTTCACTCAGCATAATCTCTTCCAGTCCCATCCATGTTGATACAAAAGTTGGGTATTCGTCCTTTCTGATGGAGACATAATACTCCATTGTGTATATAGACCATATCTTCTTTATCCATTCATCTGTTGAAGGGCATCTTGGTTCTTTCCAAAGTTTGGCAATTGTGGCCATTGTTGGTATGAACATTGGGGTACAAATGGCCCTTCTTTTCACTACATCTGTATCTTTGGGGTAAATACCCAATAGTGCAATTGCAGGGTCATAGGGAAGCTCTATTTTTAATTTCTTAAGGAATCTCCACACTGGTTTCCAAAGTGGCTGCACCAACTTGCATTCCCACCAACAGTGAAAGAGAGTTCCCGTTTCTCCACATCCTTTCCAACACATGTTATTTACTGTCTTGTTAATTTTGACCATTCTAACTGGTGTAAGGTGGTATCTAAATGTGGTTTTCAACTTCTTTTGGTAATTATCAAGGGGCATGATTACTGGATCATATGGTAAGAGTATGTTTAATTTTGTAAGACTTTCCAAACTGTGTTCCCAAGTGGCTTGTACCAATTTGCAATGAATGTGAATTCCTGTTGCTCCACATCTTGGCGAGCATTTGCTATTGTCAATGTTTTGGATTTTGGCCATTCTAATTAGTGTGTAGTGGTATCTCCTGGTTAATTTGAACTTCTTAGATGACATATGGGATGGAGGATATTTTCCAGTGCTTATTTTCTATCTGCACATCTTTTTTGGTGAGGTGTCTGTTATAGTCTTTGGCTCATTTTTTAATTGAGTAATTTGTTTTCTTGTTGTTGAATTTTAAGAGTTCTTTGTATATTTTGGATACAAGTCCTTTTTCAGGTGTGTCTTTTACATATATTTTCTTCTAGTTTGTGGCTTTTATTCACAATCTTTTGACTTTCACGGAAGTTTTTCATTTTAATGATGTCCAGCTTATTATTTATTTCATGAAACATGCCTTTGGCTTTGTATCTAAAAAGTCACCCAGGGTCATCCAGAGTTTATGTTATCTTCTACAAGTTTTATAGTTTGGCAAATTATATCTAGGTCTGTGATCCATTTTGAGTTAAGTTTTGTGAAGGGTGTGGTGTAGATTAGTTTTTTTGCATGTTGTTGTCCACTTATTCCAGCATCATTTGTTGAAAAGACTATCTTTTCTGCATTGTATTGCCTTTGCTTCTTTGTCAAAGGTTAATTGCATATTTAGTTTCTGGATTCTCTTCTGTACAATTATCTGTTCATCTCTGTTTTTGCCAGTACTGCAGTCTGTTTACTGTAGCTCTTTTGTGTCTTTAAGTCAGGTAATGTCACTCTTCCAATTTTGTTCTTCTTTAGTATCATGTTGGATAAGAATATCCAGTGTTTTGCCTCTCCATGTAAGCTTTAGAATCAGTTTGTCAATATCCACAAATTAACTTCCTGGAATTTTGATTGAATTGCCTTGAATATACGTATAGATTTAGTTGCAACTAACTAACTGACATCTTGAATCTTGACAATATTGAGTCTTCCTATCCATGAGCATGGACTAGCTCTCTATTTATTTAATTCTTTGATTTCTTTCACTGGAGTTTCATAGTTTCTCTTTATAGATCTTGTATATTTTTAGCTAGGTTTATACCTAAGTATTTGTTTTGGGGGGTGCTAATATAAATCATATTGTATTTTTAATTTCAAATTCCTCTTATTGCTGGTATATAGGAAGGTGACTAAATTTTGTGTACTTCTTGTATTCTGCAGTTATTGGTTCTAGGAATTATTATGTCAAATCTTTCGGATTTTCCACCTAGATGATTATGTTATCTATAAACAAATATAGTTTTGTATTCCTTCCTAAGATGTGTATCTTTTATTTCTTTTTCTTGTCTTACTGCTTTAGTGAGGACTGCTAGAACAGTGTTGAAAAGCAGCAGTAAGAGAGAGAGTACCCTTGCCTTGTATCTGATCATAGTGGGAACATTTTGAGTTTCTCACCATTAAGTATGATACTAGCTGTTGTTTTTCTATAGATATTCTTTATTATGTTGAGCAAGTCCCCCCGATTCCTTGTTTACTGATTTTATCATGAATGTGTGTTGAAATGTCTGTCTGGTTTGGTATTAGGTTAGTACTGGCCTCATAGAGTGAGTTAGAAAGTATTTCCTCTGCTTCTGTCTTCGGAATCGGATTGCAAGAATTGGTATAATTTCTTTCTTAGATGTTTGGTAGAATTTACCAGAGAGCCCATCTGGACCTGCTGCTTTCTCTTTGGGAAAGTATTACTAATTCCTTTAATAAATATAAGCTTATTTAGATTGTCTTTTCCTGTGTGAGTTTTGGAAGATTCTCTCTTGTAAGTAATTGGTCTCTTCATCAGTTTTATTAAATTTGTGGTCAGAGAGTTGTTATAGTATTCCTTATTATCCTTTTAGCATCTTTGAGAGTTATAGTAATGTCTTCTCTTTCATTTCTGGTATTAGTTATTTGTGTCCTCTCTCTTTTTTTCTTAGTCTGGCTAGAGGCATACTGATTTTATTGATCTTTTCAAGAATCAGCTTTTGATTTTGTTGGTTTTCTCTGTTGATTTCCTAATTTTTTTTAATTTCCTAATTTTAATTTTACTGATTTCTGCTTTAATTTTTATTATTTCTTTTCTTCTGCTTACTTTGGATTTAATTTCTTCTTCTTTCTCTAGTTTACCAAAGTGGAAGCTTTAGTGATTGATTTCAGATCTTTCTTCTTTTCTAATATTTGCATTCACTGCTGTACATTTTCCTCCAAACACTGCTTTTGCTGCATTCCACAATTTTTATTATGTTGCATTGTGTTTAGCAGCTTTTATTTAGCATGAAATGAAGTCTAAATCATTTATTTGGTATTTATGAATATAGTTGCATCTTTTCTTCAAGTTTCTATAATATATATGAGGCTTAAGATGCAGTATCAATAAGCAATGAATATTTTTTCTCATTTTGTAAAATAATCTGAGATGAGTTTATGTCTCAGTTATACTTACTGTAAACAATTTTAAAACACATTCCAAGAACACAATTTTTTTTAAATTTTATTTTTAATAAACATATATTTTTATCCCTAGGGGTACAGGTGTGTGAATCACCAGGTTTACACACTTCACAGCACTCAGCATAGCACATACCCTCCCCAATGTCCATAACCCCACCCCCGCTCTCCCAACCCCCCTCCCCCCCATCAACCCTCAGTTTGTTTTGTGAGATTAAGAGTCACTTATGGTTTGTCTCCCTCCCAATCCCATCTTGTTTCATTTACTCTTCTCCTACCCCCTAACCCCCCATGTTGCATCTCCTCTCCCTCATATCAGGGAGATCATATGATAGTTGTCCAAGAACACAATTTTTAACATTAGAATTAAGTTGAGTAGTTTAATGTTACTTTGGTATTTAGGTTACACATTTGGATATGACTATTCGTGAACACAGGGGAGAAATGGAACAGAAAATAATTAAATTAGAAGGTACTCTGCAGAAATCAGAATTGGAACTTAAAGAATGCAACAAACAGGTAAATTATTTAAAATTACATGCTTTATATTGTTTTTAAAAATAACTCCTTAACTGTAAGCATCTACTTATTATTAACATAATATGGCTTTTTTATAGAACACATATAATAAAAATACTACATAATTTTAACCACCTTGTACATGTTACTTTAAATTCACTTTTCTCCTCTTAATTTTTCCCCAGTTTTATTGACATATAAATGACAGAAATTGCATATATTTGAGGTATACAACATGTTTTGATATACACTGTGAAGTAATTAACACAATAAAGCTAAATAACATAGCCATCACCTCAGTTTTGTTTTTTTTTTCAGTTATTTTAATTATTTATTTTTGCTGAGAATGCTTAAGGTCTGTTCTCTCAGCAGATTTCAAGTATACAACACAGTATTACTAATTATAACCATACACTGTACATTAGATTTCCAGAATTTACTCATCCTATACAACAAAAACCTTATATGTTTTGACCAACATTTCCTCATTTTCCTCACTCCCTACCCCCTGATAATTACCCTCTTAATATTACTTTGAATGTAGTTTTTCTTGTCTCAGTGTGTCCACATGTTTATCATCATGTGTGCATGTTTGAATATGTATAAAACATCTCTGGAAGGATTTGTAAGTCTCTTAACTGTGGTTGCCTCTAAGGAAGGAACACAGTGGGAAGAGGACTTTGTTTTCACTAACTATATTTTTTACCTCTTGCACATATTACCTATAAAACTACTTGTGAGGTCGTGTAACATCTGTTGTTTTAATGTACTCTAATTATCCTTATACAAACGTGATTGAGACTTGATTTCTTATAGTATATTTTAGGTATATAGATAAGCATCTTATTAAGCATAAGAATTCTGATGTTAATGTCTAAGTTATGGTGGTCTTAAGAAAAATACATTTTTATATTTTGCTGTTGTATATAAATATGTTTAAAGTTTGACTTATTTGGATTGCAGTTATGATTAAAGAACTGTTTTTCCTTAGTTACATTAATATTGCTCTGTTTAAAATTCAGATAGAAAGTTTGAATGAAAAATTACAAAATTCCAAAGAACAGCTTCGAGAAAAAGAGTTTATAACGCTACAAAATGAACAGGAGATAAGTCAACTGAAAAAAGAAAATGAACGAACACAACAAAAGATGAAAGAAATGGAAAGTGTAAGCAAATTATTTTCTAAGGAACAGAATAATATTATCTGAAAAGTGGCATAAATCTTTGTTTTAAACTAGTTAGTTTTAAAATACGGAAACTGTGCCCTAATATTTTTAGGCTAATTATTTGTGTCAGATAATTATTGGGTTTCTTTGACCTTTCTAAATATTTTACTCTGATATACCAGTTATAGGGAAGGGCATCATCTTATCTTTATATTGCCTACAGGCATTGGCATGGTATCTGTCATATAGTAAACCCACAATATGTGCTTACTTGGTCAACAAATATTTATTGAGATCCTGCTATGAAACAGAGCTGGAGATACAGATATTAATAACATATACTCATTTGTCTTGAGGAACTCCCTCCAGAGAATGAATGAACAGATATTGAAACCAAGTATATTGAGTTAGTTGCCAGATGAAATTTGATGTCTTTGTATTAACAGTTTACATGTGTGTTGACTGGTGAACCCATTCTACCCACTTGCCTTTTTAAAAAGTGAATTTGCTTCTGAGAGCTCTCATATATGTAACTTTTTTTGTTTTTAAATACTATACTCAACTTTAAAACTTCACATATAGCTCTTTATAATCAACTTTAAAACTTCGCATATAGCTCTTTATTGTCTGTCTGCTTCAGTAGGATTAAAATCCATAGAGGTAGCCACTTTGTCCCCTTTGTTCACTCTTAAGTCCTCAATACCTAAAACAGCACATATCACATAGTAAGCATGAATAAATATTCGTTGAATTTATACATAAATTAAGCAGGGCCTTTGAGAGCAAGTTTGGGCCTCAGGGAAAAGAAAATCATTATTGGTCCACTCATTTCATGTTCCCTAACAAAGGCTGACTAAAAATATTTACATGAGATTTATACTGATATGTAATACAGTTGGACCCAAGGTCCCCATTCCAGACGTCAGGGTCCTAATGATTTATATTCATTTCTTTCCTTCTTATCATCCCTAAAGTCAATTACCTACCTTCTAATCTCCCTCACCAAGCTAATTTAGAACTAACTTACTTTTCACTGATATTTTTTTCTCTAAGAAAACAATACTTTACTAGGGATTTAACTGAGTAGTAATGCAGAAATGTTTCAGAAGGAGTAGCAGTCCCAGTGGCAAATTTTACTTTTACAGAAAATAATCCCAAACATGTGGATTAATGGTGGCTTTTGGTTATCCATGCCAGTGTATTCTCCATCTGTGAAATGGATAATCAGATATTAGCTTCTTTTGTCTCTTTATATTATTATATATTCTGCCATGTTATAGTCATAATGATAAAGGATTATACAGCTTGCATATTAGTCATGCAAAATACAGTTAGTCCCAGATTGATTACGGTACATTTTCTTATCATTTAAAAAGGAAGAAACATTGGCCATTCACAGACCTGTACCCCTGGGGCTAATAATACATTATATGTTAATAAAAAATTAAAAATTTTTAAAAAAGAGAAAACATTTTGTGAGTATCAGTTTCACAGTGGATGATGTATGTTAAATTTTTCTTTGAAGGTTTTATTTATTTGAGAGAAAGATAGTGACAGAGATAGTGAGAGAGAGCACAAGCAGGGAGGAGAGGGAGAAGCAGGTTCCCACTGGAAGCCCGATAGAGGGCTCAACCCAGGACTGTGACCTGAGCCACCCAGGCGCTCCTTGTGTGTTAAAGTTTATAGAGATTGAGTTGGGTTGGGGAAATCACTTATTAAAAGAAAAATCAAAATAAGAAATAGGTTAATCTATATAACTTCATTTTGAAACCTACAAATATCTTATATTTTTCAGGTTATGAAAGAACAGGAACAGTACATTGCAACTCAGTATAAGGAGGCCATAGATATGGAGCAAGAATTGAGGCTAACTCGGGAGCAGATGCAGAACTCCCATGCAGAATTGTTGGAGGCTCATCGTCAACAAGTCCAAGCACAGAGAGAGGTAGAAAGGCTCTCAAGTGAACTGGAGGAAATAAAGCAACTCTCTAAAGAAAAAGTAATCCCTATTTTAAATAATTTTACCTTACTAAAAATCTTTTTAAAATTTTAGCATTTACTTTTTTAGATTATAGATTATATTAACTTTTACACACACTGACTATACTTCATGCTACTGAATTTTACACTTAGAACTGGTTAAAGTGGTAAATTTTATGTTATGTATATTTTGCTAAAGTTTTAAGAAGAAAAGTGTTATATTTAGTGTAGCCTAGTAATATAAATAAGAAGACCTTTGGAACTGAGTTTTGGCCAAACTCATTAGTTTTCAATAAATTGAGTTACAGAGTACTTTTGGATTTTCAAGTGAGTTAAGCTGTCTTTTGGAAGAAAAAAAGCTAATCTTTCTTGAGTAAAATGTTTACATTTGGAGCTACTAAGTTTATAACTGTTATGAAACCTGTAGTCCAGAACCCTTACTGAGAGAAAGTACTTTTAATAACAAGAACAATAATATAAATTGTATTTGCCCAAGATTTGGTAGAAGGTTAACAACTTTGCTTAAAAATACTAGATTGGGGGCGCCTGCGTGGCTCAGTGGTTAAAGCCTCTGCCTTCGACTCAGGTCATGATCTCAGGGTCCTGGGATCGAGTTCCGCGTGGGGCTCTCTGCTCAGCGGGGAGCCTGCCTCTGCCTCCTCCTCCTCTCTCTCTGCCTGCTTCTCTGCGTACTTGTGATCTGTCAAATAAATTAAAAAAAATCTTAAAAAAAATACTAGATTGATATGCTTGGGTTAATTACTTAGACTTCTAGAAAAATGTATTTATTGGTGTTTCAGAAAAGTGCCTGTGAGTCCTCTGATTTTTATTATGGTTACTAATACAGTATAGGAATTGCATTAAAGTATCTTTACATTTAATTTTGGTAAATTTAGTGCTTTTATTCACATACCTGGTTGGTTAGACTAATAAAGAATATATAAGGGGACATGCCTGGGTGGCTCAATTGGTTAAGTGTCTGCCCTGGGCTCAGGTTGTGATCCCAGGGTCTTGGGATGGGGTCTTGGGATAGAGTCCTGTGTTGGGCTCCCTGCTCAGTGGGGAGTCATCTTCTCTCTCTGCCTCTGTTCCTCACCCCCTCATGCTTGTGCACTCTCTCTAATAAATATTTTTTTCTAATAAATATTTTTAAAGAAAAAGAATATATAAGGAATTTTTATTAGACTATGTTGGGCATTTGCAAGTCTCCTAGGGAAAGCTCCTAGGAAGCTGTCTATTTTTATCTCATCTCTATCCTTATCAGTAGTATCTAAGTATAGTATAATTGATTTTCTGTGGATACAATAAGCTCAATCGAAAAAGTGAAAGTGAGGAATTATTTAAAGTGACGGTTTAACATGAAAAAACGCTCAACAGCACTCAGCATCAGGGAAATACAAATCAAAACCATAATGAGATACCACCTCAAACCAGTCAGAATGGCTAAATTTAACAAGTCAGGAAATGACAGATATTGGTGAGGATGTGGAGAAAGGGGAACCTTTCTCATACATGGTTGGTGGGAATGTGAACTGGTGCAGCCATTCTGGAAAACAGTATGAAGATACCTCAAAAATTTGAAAATAGAGCTACCCTATGACCCAGCAATTACATTACTGAGTATTTACCCCAAAGATACAAATGTAGTGATCCAGAGGGGCACCTGCACCCCAATGTTTATAGCAGCAATGTCCACAATTTCCAAACTATGGAAAGAGCCCAGATGTTCATCAACAGATGAATGGATAAAGAAGATGTATTTATAGACAGTGGAATTCTACTCAGCATCAAAAAAAATGAAATCTTGCCATTTGCAACAATATGGATAGAACTATAGGGTATTATGCTAACTAAGTGAAATAAGTCAATCAGAGAAAGACAATTACCCTATGATCTCACTGATAAGTGGAATTTAAGAAACAAAACAGTGGATCATAGCAGGAGAGAGGAAAAAATAAAACAAGAGGGAACTAGAGAGGGAGACAAACCATAAAAGACTCTTTATCATAGAAAACAAACTGAGGATTGCTGAAGGGGGTAGAGGTGAGGGGATGGGGTAACTGGGTGATAGACATTAAGGAAGGCATATGATGTAATGAGCACTGGATATTACATAAGACTGATGAATCACTGACCTCTACCTCTGAAACCAGTAATACATTATATGTCAATTAATTGAACTTAAATTAAAAATGGGGGGGAAAGTACTTTTTTTAATTTTCTAAGTTTCATTTAAATTCAAGCTAGTTTCAGATGTAGAATTTAGTGATTCAGCACTTACATACAACACCCAGTGCTCATCACAAGTGCCCTCCTTAATCCCCACTACCTCTTTACCCCATCCTTCCATCTATCCCTTCTCTGGTAACCATCAGTGGTCTATAGTTAAGCTTATATTTCTCGGGTTTCCTCTCTTTCCACGCAACCCAGGTTTGTTTATTTTGTTTCTTAAATTACACATAAGTGAAGTCATATGGTATTTGTCTTTCTCTTACTTATTTCACTTAGCATAATTCTCTCTAGCTCTATCCACATCGTTGCAAATGGCAAGATTTGATTCTTATTATGACTGCATAATATTCCATTATATCTTTATAGTACATCTTTATCCATTATCAGTTGATGGACATTTGGGCTCTTTCCATAATTTGGCTATTGCAGATAATACTGATATAAACATCAGGGTGCATGTATCCCTTTGAATTAGTATTTTTATATCCTTTGGGTAAATATCAAGTAGTGCATTACTGGATCCTCAGGTAGTTCTATTTTTACCTTTTTGAGGAACCTCCACACTGTTTTCCAGGGTGGCTGCACCAGTTTGTATTCCTACCAGTAGTGTAAGAGGATTCCCCTTTCTCTGCATTCTCACCGACACCTTTCTCTGGATCCTTGTTTCTTGTATTATTTTTGGCCATTTTGAGGTAGTATCTCATTGTAGTTTTGATTTGTTAAAATGATAGTTTAAAATATTTCAGCTCAAAACTCTAAATATGTATTCATGTGTAAATCTTTTAATTTAAGACCAAATCTTGTATTTTGTGTGTGTGTGTGTGTGGGTACGTTCTTTATTAGAATTCCACCTAATCTTTTTGCATTAACCATACTCCTAGTCCCTCATCTATTGCAATTCTGGTTTCTTTAAAGTAGAGTAAAAATTAAAAGACATTTTTAAATCAGAGTATAACATCTCTTATATTTTACATGGGGTTTCCCACAATATTTTACAACTATTTTGATTGCTTCTAATTGAGTAAAAAATGTTTGACTCATTCAGTAAGCTGTCTCAAGGCACATAACTAATTTTTCATATAAAAACTTTCTTTTTGCATGTATATTTCCTCAATGTTCATAAATAATGTATATTAGAATTGCATAATTATAATAACAAGCACAACTAGCATAAATAGGTTTGGATAAACACAACTGACTCTTTTTCTTTTTAAAGATTTTATTTATATATTTGAGAGAGAGAGAGAGAGAGCGCGAGCGTACACACACTCATTAGTGGGGGGGAAGGGCACAGTGGGAAGCAGACTCCCTGCTGAGTGGGAAGCCTGACCATGCAGAGCTCAATCCCAGGACCCTGGGATCACAGCCTGAGCCAAAGGAAGATGCTTAACTGATTGAGCCACGCAGGCACCCCACAACTGACTCTTGATAAGCAAACAGTGCATTTGGTGAATAAATAATGCACAGGCAAACCTTACAGTAGACTTATCTACTGAAGTTCAACATACTGTGGTTATTAGTTTGTTTTACAGAATGCATTGGTTAGTGAATTATTACATTGTGATAAACAGTATACTAATACAGTCCCATTTGTAGTCTCTTAAGTGTCTAGATTTTAAAGTATACCATTTAATAAACTAACTTTGTGTATGAGCACTTATATAGTATTATAAAAGATTAAAATACTTCCATAAATCCACATGAGTGGTTTAGCTATAATAACCAAATAAACAAACTTTCTTTAATGTGTCATTTTTAAGGAAGCTCATGGACACCATTTAGCTGAAGAATTGGGGGCTTCTCAAGTACGTGAAGCTCATTTAGAAGCAAGAATGCAAGCAGAAATCAAGAAATTGTCAGCAGAAGTAGAATCTCTCAAAGAAGCTTATCATCTGGAGGTAAAGAAAAATGTAATTTGTTCCATAATGCCCTGCTACAGAAGTGGATTGAACTATCTAAACAAAACTATAAGTCTAGCTTCTAAGTGTTCATTATAGAATAATTCATTATGGTCTTCATTTCTGGAAGCTTAATATAATTCCACTTCATATCCAGTGAGTTCATGCACTGTGGGGTTAAGAGCTTAAAGTCTTGAGGTAGGTAGTCTAGTTCCAAATTTCAGCTTATCACCTGGCACTTATGTGACCTCGAGCAATTAACATCTCTGTCTAAAATGGGCAAAATAATCATCTGTACCTCACAGAACTGGATTAAATGAATTAAATGGATTCAATGAATATAGTTAAAGGTATTAGGCCAGAAGCCAGCTCATCATCATCATCATCAGTTATAAATAGCACTTGCCAAAACTAACGAGATATTTAGTAAACAACATAAGTAGTTTCATGTGCCTATGAATCTACAATGCTTTGCACTTGCCAACATTTGTTCTGATAGTAAGTTAGAGAGGCAAAATTAGAACCTGATACTTTTTATCTACCTAGTATGTCCTGAGCCTTTATAGAAATGAACTGTGTTATCAATTAGAATAGCACTTCTTGTCTTTTTAAAAACTATATCTAACAATATCTAAAATGTGTGTATTAGAACTAAATAAATTACTTATAGAGTTCTAATAAAGGCATTTTTCTATATGAAAAGGATTACAACTACATTCACAACTACTTTCAAAGGAGTTTGGGACTATCATATTTGTGAGAGATTGGTAAGGATTGTAGTCACTGGTCACTATGTCTTGCTTCAATGTGTTTAGATTCAGATCTCTTTGAAAACATTGTGTCTGCCAAACAAAACATATTTGCAAGCTGAATCCAGTTAACAGGCTAAGAGATTTCAGTCTTTGGTCTTTAAAGACAAATGGAATGCTGTTGGATTCAACATAATTATTTAATAAGTAAATATTAGCTACTCAACCAAGTGACCATCAGTAATAACTAGTCCAGCTAGAGTGTTTTCCAGCAAGTATTCTTTGCATTTTTATTATGTAATCTTTACTCTACCTTTATTTCTTTTTTTTTAATCATTTTTTAAAATTTATTTTCAGCATAACAGTATTGATTGTTTTTGCACCACACCCAGTGCTCCATGCAATCCGTGCCCTCTCTAATACCCACCACCTGGTTCCCCCAACCTCCCACCCCCCCACCTCTTCAAACCCTTCAGATTGTTTTTCAGAGTCCATAGTCTCTCATTGTTCACCTCCCCTTCCAATTTCCCCCAGCTCTCTTCTCCTAACTCCCCATGTCCTCCATGCTATTTGTTATGCTCCACAAATAAGTGAAACCATATGATAATTGACTCTCTCTGCTTGACTTATTTCACTCAGCATAATCTCTTCCAGTCCCGTCCATGTTGCTACAAAAGTTGGGTATTCATCCTTTCTGATGGAGGCATAATACTCCATAGTGTATACGGACCACATCTTCCTTATCCATTCGTCCGTTGAAGGGCATCTTGGTTTCCACAGTTTGGCAACCATGGCCATTGCTGCTATAAACATTGGGGTACAGAAGGCCCTTCTTTTCACTACATCTGTATCTTTGAGGTAAATACCCAGTAGTGCAATTGCAGGGTCATAGGGAAGTTCTATTTTTAATTTCTTGAGGAATCTCCACACTGTTCTCCAAAGAGGCTGCACCAACTTGCATTCCCACCAACAGTGTAAGAGGGTTCCCCTTTCTCCACATCCTCTCCAACACATGTTGTTTCCTGTCTTGCTAATTTTTAGGTCATTCTAACTGGTGTAAGGTGATATCTCAGTGTGGTTTTAATTTGAATCTCCCTGATGGCTAGTGATGATGAACATTTTTTCATGTGTCTGATAGCCATTTGTATGTCTACTTTTATTTCTTATTATTCAATTTTTTTTGTTTTTTGCACTGTATTTATTTATTTTTTTTTAATTTTTTATTTTTTCAGCGTAACAGTATTCATTATTTTTGCACCAATTTTTTACTTTAAGTTTTTTAAGCCCTCTGAAATCATTTATAAGCAGGTAGTACATAAAATGAATTGTAAAAATAGGTTTTAATGTTTAATATTTGATACTGTTTTATGTGTATAATATAAAAATTTGTAGTATGTTTTTATCCTCTTTGGTACTTGACAAAGATTTATTTTTAAAGCATGTATGTTGTTTGAATATAAAAATGAAGGAATAAATCATTAAAGTAACAAAGTTAGTAAAAAGGATTAATAATTTTTAACAGCATTTTAAAAATTATAGGCTTCAGAATTGTCAGAAAAGTCAGTAATAATTGCAAAAGTCCTAATATTTTTTTCAAAGATTTTATTTATTTATTTTTATGAGAGAAAGAGAGTGAGCACAAGCACAGGGAGGTGGCAGTCAGAGGGAGGGGGAGAGGCAGACTCCCTGCTGAGCAGGGAGCCTGATGCAGGACTTAATCCCAGGACCCTAGGATCATGACCTGAGCAGAAGGCAGAAGCCGAACGCATTGAGCCACCCAAGTGCCCCCCTATATTTTTGATAAGAAATAGATTTTTTTTTTAAGATTTTATTTATTTGACAGAGAGAGATCACAAGTAGGCAGAGATGCAGGCAGAGAGAGCGAGGAGGAAGCAGGCCCCCCACTGAGCAGAGAGCCCGATGTGGGGCTCGATCCCAGGACCCTGAGATCACGACCTGAGCCGAAGGCAGAGGCTTTAACCCACTGAGCCACCCAGGCGCCCCAAGAAATAGATTTTTTTTTAAAGTTTTTATTATGGAAAATTTTGAAAGAATGGTATAAATCGTCCTATATTTATTATTCAACTTTAATAATTGCCAACCTATTGGCCAATGTGATTTCATCTATAAGTATGCTGACAATTTCTTTTTAAAAGGGAATACTTTTGGGCGCCTGGGTGGCTCAGTTGGTTAAGTGGCTGCCTTAGGCTCAGGTCATGATCCCAGGGTCCTGGGATCAAGTCCCACATTGGGCTCCCTGCTCACTGGAAGGCCTACTTCTCCCTCTCCCTCTGCCTCCTGCTCTGCCTACTTGTACTCTCTCCCTGTCAAATAAATAAATAAAATCTTAAAAAAGGGGTGGGGGCAGAATACTTTTGAGAATGAAAAAGGATGCTGTTCTTAACTACACCAGAATGCCAAGCATAAAACCTGGTGAGTCTCAAGCAAACTGGGAAGTATGATCACCACATCTCACTCACTTCCCTTCCCCCACATATCTCTCTCTATTTGAAGCAAATCTCACACATCATTATTTCATCAGTAAACATTTCGGTAACTCTAAAAGATAAGTGCTATTTTAAAAACAACCACAATACTATCATCACACCTAAAAATTGAGAATAACTTGTGAATATTATCAAATACCCATCATTTGTTCACATTTCCCCAATTGTCACAAAAATGTCTATATAGGTAAAGTGGTTCAAATCAGAAACAAAAACAGCACATTGTATGTGGCTAACTGTTCTTAGGTAAATTTAAGACCATAGGTTTCTTCTTCCCCTTTTTTCCTCTAATTGGTTATTTGTTGAGAAATTGTTTGTACCTATAAACAGAATTTACTTTAATACAAATGGAAGTGAAAAGTATTAGAATATTTTCGAAACCAACTCCTATTTTTTTCCTTTTTCAATTTTGGGGCTGTGTAGATGATGTCACATCAAGAGAACCATGCAAAGTGGAAGATTTCTGCTGACTCTCAAAAGACTTCTGTTCAGCAACTAAATGAACAGTTAGAGAAGGCAAAACTGGAATTAGAAGAAGCACAGGACACTGTAAGCAATTTGCATCAACAAGTCCAAGATAGGAATGAAGTAATTGAAGCTACAAATGAAGCATTACTTATTAAAGTAAGTAAACATATAGAAGTACGTAAAATACAAGTACATTTATGACTTGTTTTCCCTGTCCTTATAGTTTATAAAGGAAAATATGATCAAATGTTGACCAGTTTGAATAAAAAGCATTTTATTTAGAAGATATTGGGTGTGGGAATTATGAGTATGATGTATATCATATTACCCCAGGAGAAATAATTTTTAAGTTCAAACATAAAAAGTTTTAAATATATTTTTTTGGTAAGAAAATTTTTCTGCTCTCTTAGCAAATTTCATTTATATAATACCTGAATTACCAACTGTAGTCACCATGTTATACATTAGATCCTTAGACCTTATTCATCTTTTAGTTAAAAGGTTATACTGTTTCACTAACCTCTCACTATTTCCACCACTGCCTAGCAACCCCTGCTGTTTCATTATTATGTTATGTCACCATATAGTACGTCATTAGTTTTTGATGTAGTGTTCAATGATTCATTGTTGTTGTTTTTTAAAAGTTATTTATTTATTTGACACACAGAGATCACAAGTAGGCAGAGAAGCAGGCAGAGAGAGAGGAGGAAGCAGGCTCCCTGCTGAGCAGAGAGCCCGATGCGGGGCTCAATCCCAGGACCCTGGGATCGTGACCTAAGCCGAAGGCAGAGGCTTTAACCCACTGAGCCACCCAGGCGCCCCTGTGATTCATTGTTTATGTATAACATCCAGTGCTCCGTGCAATATGTCCCGTTTAATACCTATCACCATCATCATCTGCTGTTTCTGAGTTTGATTCTCTCTCTCTTTTTTTTTTTTTAGACTCCACATACAAGTGATACCATGAACTGTTTTTCTCTGTTTTATTTAATTTAGCATAATGCCCTCAAGGTCCATCCATGTTGTCGCAAATAAGGTGTTCTTTCTCATGGCTGGATAATAGTCCACTGTGTGTATCTACATACCACATCTTTATCCATTCATCTGTTGATGAACACTTTGGTTGTTTGCTTAACTTGGCTGTGATGCTGCCATGAATGAACTTGTAAATACATGTCTCTTTGATATCCTGTATTAATTCCCTTTGAGTATGTACCCAAAACTAGTATTGTAGCATCATATAGTAGTTCTAATTTTAATTTTTTCCAGAACCTTCATACTGTTTTTCACAGTGGCTGTCCCAATTTACATTCCCACCAACAGTGCACAAAGGTTCCCTTGTCTCCACACCCACACCAACACTTGTTATCTCTGGGTTTTTGGTGGTTGTTGGGTTTGTTTTTTTAATACTAGCCATTCTCACAGGTATGAGGTAGTATCTCATTATGGTTCTGATTTGCATTTCCCTGATGATGAGTGACGTTGAGCACCTTTTCATGTACCTGTTGCCCGTCTATATGTCGTCTTCAGAAAAATATCTGTTCAGTTCCTCTGCCAACTTTTAATTGTATTTGGGTTTTGAGTTGTATGAATTCTTAATATATTTCAGATATTCACCCTTTATCAGATAGATGATTTGCAGATATTTTCTCCCTTTATGTAGGTTGTCTTTTCATTTTGATAGTTTACACTACGTTGCAGAGCTTTTTAGTTGAATATAGTCCCATTTGTTTATATCTGCTTTCATTGCCCTTGTTTTTGTGTCAGATCCAAAAAATTATTGCCAAACTTGATATCAAGTAGCTTAACCCATACTTTTTCTCCTAGGAAATTTATGGTTTCTTTTAAGTGTTTCATCCATTTGGAGTTGATTTTTGTGTATGGTGTAAGATGGTGATGCAGTTTTTTCTTTTTGCATCTGACTGTGCAGTTTTCCCAGCACAACTTGTAGAGAAACTATACTTTTCTCATTGTGTATTCTTGGCTCCTTTGTCATAAGTTAATTTGCTGTATATGCATGGGCTTATTCCTGCACTCTCTGTTTTGTTCCATTGATCATGTATCCATTTAAATACCATTACCATACTTTTTTATTACTATAGCTTTGTAATATGGATTGAAATGAAGAAGTGTGATGCCTCCAGCTTTCTTCTTTTTTCTTAAGATTACTTTAGATATTTAGGTCTTTTCTGGTTCCATACAGATTTTAGGATTGTTCTGTTTCTTTGAAAAATGCCACTGGAATTTGGATGGGGATTGAACTGAATCTGTGAATTGCTTTGCCACCCAGGTGCCCCTTTATTTTATCTTTTTAAAACAATATTATGCAGCCACCTGGGTGGCTCAGTGAGTTAAGCCTCTGCCTTCAGCTCAGGTCATGATCCCAGGGTCCTGGGATCGAGCCCCACATCAGGCTCTCTGCTCAGCAGGGAGCCTGCTTCCCCCTCTCTCTCTCTGCCTGCTTCTCTGCCTACCTGTGATCTTTTTCTCTCTGTCAAATAAGTAAATAAAATCTTTTTTTTTTAAAAAAGAATATTATGCAGCCATCAAAAAACCCTGAAATCTGGCAATTTGGAACTTGGATGGAACTAGAGAATACTAGGTTAAGCAAAGTAAGTCAATCAGAGAAGGACAATTATCATATGATCTCACTGATTTGAGGAATTTGAGAAATAAGACACAAGATCATAGGGGAAGGGAGGAGAAAATGAAACAAGACGAAACCAGAGTGGGAAATAAACCTTAAGAGACTCTTGGTCTCAGGAAACATACTGAGGGTTTCTGGAGTGGAAGGGAGTAGGAGGGATGGGGTGGCTGGGTGATGGACATTGGGGAGGATATGTGCTATGGTGAGCACTGTGAATTGTGTAAGACTGATGATTCACAGACCTGTACCCCTGAAACAAATAATACATTATATGTTAATTAAAAAAAAAAAGCCCTCTGCTCAGTTTCACTGACCTTTTGAAAGTTGTCTTTTTATTCTCTATTTCTGCTCTTATCTTTGTTATTTCCCCTTCTCCTAACTTTGGATTTAGTTTGTTCTTTTTCTAGTTCCTTAAAGTGTGAAGTTAGGTTATTTGCAATCTTTCTTGTTTTCTAATGTAGGTGTTATCACTATGAACTTCCCTCTTAAAAATGTTTTTGCTATATCTCATAATTTTTGGTATTTTGTATTTCCATTCTCATTTGCCTTGAGATAATTTTTTTAAATTTCTTTAGCCTATTGGCTGTTCTGTAGCGTATTTTTTAATGCCCACATAATTGTGAACTGTCAGTTTTCTTATAATTTATTTTTGGTTTTATACCATTGTGGTTGGAATATATTAATATTTCAGTCTTCTAAAATTTATTAAGACTTGTTCTGTGGCCTAACACATGGTTTACCTTGGAGAATGTTCCTTGTATATTTGAGAAGAATGTATACAGGCCTTATGCTGTATGGAATGTTATGCAAATGTCTGTTAAGTGCATTTGATCTGATGTGTGGTTCAAGTCCAATTTTTCCTTATTGATTTTTCTGCCTTGATCTACCCATTGATGAAAATGGGGTATTTAAGTCCCCTACCATTATTATATTTCTGTCTTTTTCTTCCCTCATGTCTGTTAATGTTTGCTTTATATATTTATATATATTTATATATGTTTTTTGGCTCATAAATATTTATATAATGTACTCTTATTATTAGTTTGATCCCTTTGTCATTATATAATGACATTCTTTGTCTTAGAGTTTTGGCTTAAAGATTGTTTTTTCTGATGTAGGTATAGCTATACCAGTATTCATTTGATTTCCATTTATATGGGATATATTTTTTTATCTATATATATTATTTAAATGTTATTTTATTTTAAATTCCAATATAGGGGCACCTGGGTGGCTCAGTGGGTTAAAGCCTCTGCCTTCGGCTCAGGTCATGGTCCCAGTGTCCTGGGATCGAGCCCCGCATCGGGCTCTCTGCTCAGCAGGGAACCTGCCTCCTCCTCTCTCTCTGCCTGCCTCTCTGCCTACTTGTGATCTCTATCTGTCAAATAAATAAATAAAATCTTTAAAAAAAAAATAAAAAATAAATTCCATTATAGTTAACATACAGTGTTTTGCTAGTTTTCCATGTACGACATAGTGATTAGGCACTTCTGTACATCACCCCGTGCTCATTATGACAAGTGGTCTCCTTAATCCCCATCACCTATTTTCCCCATCCTCCCACCCACCTCCCATCTGGTAACCATCAGTTTGTTCTCTGTAGTTCAGGGTCTGTTTGTTGGTTTATCTATCTCTTTTTTTTTTCCTTTGCTTGTTTAATATGTTTCTTAAGTTCCACATATGAGTGAAATCATATAGGGTATTTGTCTTTGTCTGACTTAATTCACTTAGCATTATACTCTCTAGCTCCATCTATGTCATTGCAAATGGTAAGATTTCACTTTTAATGGGTGAATAATATTCCATTGTATGTATATGCCATATCTTCTTTATTCAGTCATCTTTCAGTGGACACAGGCTGCTTCCATATCTTGGCTCTTGTAAATAATGCTGCAATAAACATAGGGGTGCATGTATCCCTTTTAATTAGTGTTTTTATATTTTGGGGGTAAATGTCCACTAGTGCAGTTTATGGGTCATATAGTAACTCTATTTTTAGTTGTTTTTTTTTTTAATTTATTTATTTGAGAGAGAGAGAATGCATGAGAGGGGAGTGGTCAGAGGGACAAACAGACTCCCTGCTGAGCAGGGAGCCTGATGTGGGACTCGATTCCTGAACTCCAGGATCATGACCCAAGCCAAAGGCACTTGCTTAACCAACTGTGCTACCCAGGCGCCCTATTTTTAGTTTTTTGAGGAACCTCCATACTGGTTTCCACAGTGGCTGCACCAGTTTTCATTCCTACCAACAATGCAAGAGGGTTCCTTTTTCTTTACATCTTTGCCAACACTTTGTGTTTCTTGAGTTGTTGATTTTTAGCCATTTACACAAGTGTGATAATGATCTCATTGTGGTTTTGATTTGCATTTCCCTAAGGATTACTTATATTGAGCATCTTTCATTTTGTCTATTGGCCATCTATATGTCGTACTTGGAGAAATGTCTGTTCATGTCTTCCTCCCATTTTTAAATTGGATTATTTGGTTTTTTGAAGTTGAGTTGTATAAGTTCTTTATATATTTTGGATACTAACCCTTTGTCAGATATGTCATTTATAATTATCTTCTCCCATTCCATTAGTTTTGTTGATTGTTTACTTTGCCATGCAGAAGTTTTTTTGTTTGTTTGTTTGCTTGTTTTTTAAGATTTTATTTACTTGAGAGAGAGACAGATTGAAAGAGAGACCAAGCTCGAGTCAGGGGGAAGGGAAGAGAGAGAGGGAGAAGCAGGCTCCCTCTCAGGAGGGACATGGGGCTCCATCCCAGGACCCCCCTGGGATCATGACCTGAACTGAAGGTAGATACTTAACTGACTGAGCCACCCATGCACCCATGCAGAAGCTTTTTATTTTGATGAAGCCCCAATAGTTTTTTTCTTTTGTTTCCCTTACCTTAGAAGGGATATTTTAGAAAAATGTTGCTACAACTGATGTCAGAGAAATTACTGCCTGTGCTCTGCTCTAGGGTTTTTATGGTTTCAGGTCTCATATTTAGGTCTTTAATCCATTTTAAGTTTATATTTGTGTATGGTGTAAAAAGTGGCCCAAATTCATTTTTTTGCATGCAGCTATCCAATTTTCCCAACAACATTTATTGAAGAGATGGTCTTTTTCCCATTGCATATTCTTTCCTCCTTTGTCAAAGATTAATTGATCATATAATTGTGGGTATATTTCTGGGCTCTCTGTTCTGTTCTCTGGATCTATGGGTCTGTTTTTGTGCCAGTACCATACTCTTGATTACTATGGCTTTGTAGGACATCTTGAAATCTAGGATTATGATACCTCCAGTTTTGTTCTTCTTTTTAAAGATTTCTTTGGCTATTCAGGGTCTTTCATGGTTCCATACAAATTTTAGGATTATTTGTTATAGTTCAGTGAAAAATGCTGTTGGTATTTTGACAGGGATTGCATAAAATCTGTAGATGGCTTTGGGTAGTGTGGATATTTTTACAATATTTGTTCTTCCAATTCATGAGCATGGAATATCTTTCCATTTCTTTGTGTAATTTTCAATTTTTTTCATCAGTGTTTATAGTTTTCAGAGTATAGGTCTTTTACCTCCTTGGTTAAGTTTATTCCTAGGTATTTTATTACTTTTGGTACAATTGTAAATGGCACTGTTAATTTCTTCTTCTTAATTTCTCTTTCTGCTACTTCATTAGTAGTATATGGAAATGCAATGTATTTCTGAATATTGATTTTTGTATTGTGCAACCTTATTGAATTCATTTATCAATTCTAGTAGTTTTTTGGTGAAGTCTTTAGAGTTCTATGTATAGTATCGTGTCATCTACAAATAGTGATTATTCTTAATTTGGATGCATTTTATTCCTTGTCTGATTACTGTGGCTAGGACTTCTAATACTGTGTTGAATAAAAGTAGTGAGAGTGGACATTCTTGTCTTATTCCTGGTCTTAGGGGAAAAGCTCTGAGTTTTTCCCCATTGAGTATGGTGTTAGCTATAGGTTTTTGACATATGGCCTTTATTATGTTGAGGTATGTTCCCTCTAAAAGTTTGTTGAGAGTTTCTATCATGAATGGATGTTGTACTTTGTCAAATGCTTTTTCTGTGTCTAATGAAATGATCATATGGTTCTTATCCTTTCTAGTGTTGATGTGATGTATCACATTGACTGATTTATGAATAGCAAACCACATTTGCATCTCCAGAATGAATCCCACTTGATTGTGGTGAATGATTTTTTTAATGTATTGTTAGATTCAATTTACTAATATTTTATTGAGAATTTTTAAAATTTAAATTCAATTAGCCAACATATAGTACATCATTAGTTTCATACGTAGAGTTCAGTAATTCATCAGTTGCATTTAACACACAGTGCTTATCACATCACATGCCCTCCTTAATGCCCATCAATTACCCCAACCCCCGTCCACCTCCCCTCCAGCAACCCTCGGTTTGTTTCTTATAGTTAAGAGCCTCTCATGGATTTTCTCCCTCTCTGATGACTTCCTATTCAGTTTTCCCTCCCTTCCTCTATAATTATCTGCACTGTTTCTTAAATTCCACACAGGAGTGCATCTGTGTTCATCAGTGATACTGGCCTGTAGTTCTTTTTTTTATAGTGTCTTTGATTTTGGTATCAAGGTAATGCTGGACTCATAGAGTTTGGAAGTTCTCCTTCCTCTCGTATCTCTTGGAATAGTTTGAGAAGAATAGGTATTAATAACTCTTTTTTAAATGTTTGGTAGAATTCACCAATCTGGTCCTGAACTTTTGCTTCTTGGGAGTTATTTGATTACTGAATAAATTTGATTGTTGGTAATTAGCATGTTCAAATTTTCTATTACTGAATGGGAAGAAATCAGAGAGGGAGACAAACCATGAGACTCTTGACTTCAGGATGCAAACGAGGGTTACAGATAGGGAGATGGATGGGGGAATGGGGTAACTGGATGATGGGCATTAAGGAGGGCACATGATGTGATGAGCATAGGGTGTTAAAACCCAACTAATGAATCATCGAACACTTTATCAAAAACTAATGAGGTACTATACGTTGGCTAATTGAATTTGAAAAAGATAAAATGAAAATTTTCTTTTTCTTGATTGTATGTTTTTTTCTTTTAGTAGTTTGAATATATCATGCTATTATCTTCTGCCCTGCAAAGTTTCTGCTGAAAAATCAGCTAATAGCCTTATAGGGTCCCTTGTATGTACCTATTTTCTTTTGCTGCTTTTTAAAATTCTCTCTTTAGCACTACTTTTTGCCATTTTAATTACTATTGTCTTGGTTTGGACCAATGGGGGTTGATCTTGGTGGGGGGGGGGGTCTGTGTGCCTCCTGGATCTAGGTATCTGTTTCCCTCCCCAGATTTAGGAAGTTTTAAGCCATTACTTCTTTATTTTTTAAAATTTTTTTAAAAAATGTTTTATTTATTTATTGACAGAGAGAGATCACAAGTAGGCAGAGAGGCAGGCAGAGTGAGAGAGAGAGAGAGGGAAGCAGGCTTCCTGCTGAACAGAGAGCCTGATGTGGGACTCGATCCCAGGACCCTGAGATCATGACCTGAGCTGAAGGCAGTGGTTTGACCCACTGAGCCACCCGGGTGCCCACCGTTACTACTTTAAATAAATTTTCTGCCCCCTCTTCTCTCTTCCTGGGATCCCTATAATGTGACTGTTACTACCCTTGATGGTGTTGTAGAGTTTCCTTAATCAATGGTTTTTTATTGTTCTTTTTTCTCTCCCTGTTAAGCTTGTTTTCCATTACTTTGTCCTACAGGTCCTTGATCTGTTCTGTTTCCTTTGGTCTACTATTTATTCCCTTTAATATATTTTTAATTTCAGTTATTCAGTTCTTCATCTCTGACTGGTTCTTTTTAATGTATTCTGTCTCTATTGAGGGTGTCAATGTGAGGTCCTCCACTCCTAAGTCTAGTGAGTATGTTGTTTATTTTTAAGATTTTATTTATTTGTGGGTGGGGGGAGGCAGAGGGAGAAGCAGGCTCCCTGCTGAGCAAAGAGCCTGATGTGAGACTTGATCCCAGGACCCTGGGATCATGACCCAAGCCGAAGGTCAACGGAGCCACCCAGGCGTCCCCCAGTAAGTATCTTTATGTATGACTATTACTTTAAATTCTCCATCAGGCATATTATCTCTATTTCCTTAAGCTTTCTTGCTGTGATTTTGTCCTGTTCTTTCATTTGAGATAAATTCCTCCACCACCTCAGTTTGTCTTTCTGTATCTATTTCTATGTTAGGAAAGTCAGCTATGTCTTTTGATCTTGAAAGTCACAGCCTAATGAAGATGATGTTCTGTAGTGCCCTGCACTGCAATATCCCCTGTTCACCAGAACCTCGTGCTTCAGGGGTGTCTCTTAAGTGTGTCATATGTGCCCTACTATTGTGGCTAAGCTGGATTTGCCTTCAGTCCAGTAGTCTCCAATGGCTTTCTTTGCCTGTTGTGGGCAGGATTTGGTCCCTGTTTTGGTAGTCAGCCAGTCTGGGGCTGCCTTGGGCTTGAGTTGAGTCAGACCAGGCATTTGCCAGATCTGCAGGGTGTTTTCTGTGTTGTTCCCCTGAGAAGCTTTTGTTAGTGGGCGAGGCCTGCAGTCAGACCAGATGTCTGCCTCCACCCCACTGATGGGGCCACAGTTGTACTGGTGTGTGTGGTTATCTTCCTTTCTTCCTGGTCAAGGAGTCCCTTTGGAGTGGTGTTGACCCTTGTCAGGGCTGCTTTTGCACTGCTAACTTGCTCTACCACTTTGGATGGACTCCTGTCAAGGGCAGGTCTGCAGGAGAACACAGCAGTGGGGTACATGGTGTTAGCAAGGTGTTTGCTAGTCTGCTTTGGGAAGGGACTTGGAGCCACTTTTGAATACTCTTGCCCAGGCTAGGTTGGATAGGGCAAGTCTGCAGGTGGACACAGGGCCAGGACACACTGTTAGCAAGCTAGGTGGAGAGTGTTTGTGCTGCACTGGTTCCTACAGGTGTCTGTTTTTCTAGGCTGGGAGGCAGGGGAGGGAAATGTGGAGCTCTTATGTTGGAGAAATCTCCCAAAGATCCCTGTCCCTCAAACACACACACACACACACACACACACACACACACAACACCCCCCCCCCCCCCCCCCGCCCCGCTTCCTTTTTACCCCAGGCAGTTTTTTAAACTGCTGCTTCTATGCTATACCTCCATGGCACTATTTGTTTCTTTCAGCATGGGGACTCTACCCTTCCAGCCCTCCCAGACCCCAGCCTGCTGATATTTAAAGTTTCAGGTGGTAAGCCCCACTGATTGTAAGAACTCATGGAGTTGGGTCCCTCGGGTTTTCAAAGCCAAATGTTAAAGGGATTTATCTTCCCATTGCAGGTCCCCAAGCCTAGAGTTCTGGCATGGAGTGTGCTCTTCTCCCTTCTCCATGCCCACAGTGTCCTTCACTCCTGCAGACAATCCCGCTAGTCACTGTGGCTCCCAACTGCATCTCTCTCTTTCCTACCCTCTTCTATGGGGCCTCTTCTCTACACTTAGCAGTGGAGAGCCTGTTCTGCTAGTCTTCAGGTCATTTTCTGGAATAGTTACAATGATGTGTGTGTTATCTAGTTGTATCCATAGGATGAAGTGAGCTTAGAATCCTCCTCCTTCATCTTCCTGGGAACTTCCCCCATGTCTTTTAACACTTTGTATTAGAGTTTTAGTAATTTACCCACCATAATTGGAACATTAGAGTGTTCTGAATTTAACTATATGTTTACCTTTACCAATAAGCTTGAAACTTTCATATGTTTTCCTGTTACTATTTAGCATTTTTAAAAATCAGCTTAAAGAATTCCTTTTAAAATTTAGTGTAAGGCCAGTCTAGTGGAGATGAATTCCTTCAGCTTTTCCTTGTCTGGAAAACCCTTTATCCTTTAATTCTGAAGGACAACTTTGCCAGAAAGTGTATTCTTGGTTGGCAGGCTTTTTTTTTTTTTCCATTCAGTATTTTTAATATGTCATGCCATTCTCTTCTTGCCTACAAATTTTCTGTTGATTTTCTCATAAGGGTTTCCTTATACATAAGTAGTTTTTCTCTTGCTGCTTTTAAGACTCTCTGTCTTTGGTTTTTGACAATTATAAAGTGTTTCAGTTTAGATCTCTGGATTCATCATATCTGGAATTCACTAGGCTTCCTGGATCTGGATGTCTGTTTCTTTTCTCAAGTTAAAAAAGCTTTGGGCCATTATTACTTTAAATAAACTTTGTGCTCCTTTCTCTCTTCTCCTTCTGGGACCCCTATAATGTGTATGTTGGTCCTCTTGATGGTGTCCCATTAGTCCCTTAAGCTGGTTTCACCCTTTTAAATTTTTTTTCTTTCTGCTCCTCTAATCGAATTCCACTACCCTTTGGGTCCTCTGATCCTTTCTTCTCTTGGATCTAGTCTGTTGTTGAACCTCTTTGTTGAATTCTCCAGTTCAATTACTGTATTTTCACTCTGTGACTTCTTATGCTCTGATTTTTGGTACCTTCTTATATTTTCTGTCTCAGTTGAAATTCTTACTTTGTTCATGCATTGTTCTCCTGACTTGGTAAACATCTTTATGATGTTATTTTGAATTCTTTATGAGGTAAATCACCTGTTACTGTCTCATTAAGGTCTGTTTTTTAGAATTTCGGCTTATTTTTTTGCATGGAATATATTCCCCTGTTTCTTCATTTTTCTCAATTCTGTGTTGGTTTCAGCCACCTTTCCCAGTCTTGACAGAGTGGTATTGTGTAGGAGATATGCCTTATTTATCATCCAGTTCTGAATTCCTTATTGTTTTTCAAACCTTTGTGATTGTTCAGCCTTCTTTGTTCTAGGTGGATCCCGGTAGTTGAGGGTGTGCCACGATTTGTCAGTATTCCAAAGAGGATGATGATCTCAGTCAGCACCTAGGTGCAGACTGTCTAAAGTCTAGTCCCTTGGGTAACAGCCAGGAAAGGGTGTAGTTGGGATCCTTACAGGGAGAAACTGAGAGACGGGCTTTATTATTTGTTCCCTCAGTGCTGGGCTTACGTTTGTAGGCATGAGGGTATGCTCCTCTGCCTACTAAGAACTGCTTTGTTTGCCACAGTCCTGCTGGACATATGAATGTAAACCCTGTTGGCTACAGAGTCATGTAGTCCAGAGGCCAGTCCCTTGGGCAACAGCTTCAAAAGCTTGAGTGCTAGATGAGTACAAGCTCCTTTCAAGAAGATACTGGAATTTTTTTTTTTTTATATATACTGGAAATTTGAAGCAGACTCTAGGGAAAAAGGTGGAGGAGGTATCTGGTGCTCTGGAGGATCATAATCTCCTAGACATGTGCTAAATTAGAAAACTGACCCTTGGGCAGAAGCTTTTAAAGTACATAAATAAGACTCTTTCAGGGAAAGACGAAGAGGTGGACTATTTTTGCCAGGTTCTTCTGTGCTGACCCCTGCCTGGTAGATAGCCATACCACATTGTTGTGAGCCCATTAAGAACTGTTTTTCTATTTGCTCTAGTCTTGTAGGTCTCATGAATAGATTTTTAGAGCTAGGTGTTTTAGCACACATCCCTGAAGTGGTAGTTTTAAAAGTTGGGGTGTTAGAGGTGGGGTCCATACCCTTCACTCCTCAGGGAGAAGCTGGGAGTGAAGTGTTTCATCCACAGAATGGCCCTTTTGTAGGTATTTTCTCATTAACCCAGTGTGTGGCTGTTGCTCAGCTGGCTTCTTTGAGAGGGAATTGCTCCATGACTAGGTGTAGATTCAGTGTGTCTTGGGAGGAATCACTTATGTCATCATCTTGGACTAGAACTTATTCAGATACAGACTTAATTATGTTTACGTTAGAAAGTTCCACCCTTGATGTACCTACAAGTAGGAGCATTTTTCATTTAACAAAATTCCTTTATATTAAAAAAAATTTACACTATTTTCCAAATAGTTCATTGCTGCTGAGTCAGCCCTATTAAGGCAGTTTAGTGTAGAATTTGGAATTAATATCACTATTGCTGCATAGAGATAAAAAGTTTTAATATTAGTTCAAAACTGCCACTAAGTATGAGATTTACATTGCTAGCTAAGACCTTACCAAAAAAAGTTCACTAACAGCTCTGAAGCAATAAATAATTTTATTACAAAACGGAAGTTATTAAAAAGCAAAAAAATTCAAATAATATTTTAGAAATATTTCTAGTTACTAAGCTGAGCACTCAAATTCCTTTTGTAACATACTTGTTATTCACAGTACTAAGGAAAGCTGAATATACATAATCCTTTTTTTAAGATTTTATTTTTAAGTAATCTCTCCAACCAACATGGGGCTCGAACTCACAACCCTGAGATCAATAATCACGTGCTCCACTGAGCCAGCCAGGCGCCCCTAGACATAATCTAAAATTATGTTTAGATTGAACACTCTGTGGTTTTTTAGAGACATGAATATACCTAGTGTTCTGGAGATTTATAACAATTATATAAAATTATGTAACTTCACTATAAAAAATTGACTCAAAATTTAAAGATTCTGCATTGTATATCCTTTGTTATAGTTATCTCTGCTCACTTGTTAATTACTACTACTGAGATAAATAGAATTGGATTGCACTTAATTATTCAGAAGTTTTTGACAGTAATTCTCAAAGTCAATATTAACTGGCTCTAAAGTCTGAACCAAAGAATAGTTAAGGAGGATAGAAGAAAAAAAAAGCTAACAAGAGCAGAAGCTGGCATAACTATAAAAATTAGAAGTAGCTATAAATAATGGACAACAATTCCATTGACAGCAGCAGTAAATGACAGAGAACAGAAACAGAAGTGAGGGAGAAGAAAGAACAGTGTTTGAGACAACCGATCTTTCCAGCTCACTTCCTGTAATACCCTCACAAATACCCTATCATTTGAGGTTAACCAGAGTAAGGGCAAAGCTTAGACCATTTTCTGAGAGCCCTAAAGATATTACTTTATTATATAATAGTGACCACAACAGTGAAATTCTCCAAGTCTTAATAAGTTGAATTATGTTTAACGTATTCAGTTATACTATATTTCATTATAAAAGCCAAGTATTAAACTGAAAGTTACATGGACTCGATTTAGCTAAGATAGCACAATTCTCAATTATGGCTAGATAACTCTGTGGCTAGAGTTAAAAAATTTCAACTGCACAGAACCCTGTATGTGTTACCTCTATAGCTACTTTATTAATTGTGATTATCAGAATGTAAATACAAGATTTACTACAAAAGTTGGCACTCTAGCCACTTGTAAATAATGTTTACCTAGAGAAAGTAGTCCTGAAATAAGCATGTTAAACTTTCATTTTGTAATGTATTCTGTGGTTATGACAGTTTTAGTAAGCAGAATATTTTTAGAAAGAATATATACTATCAGATTAAAAGTGACCAATTTAGAAATATATATTTAATGGATACCTATAAGAAACAGAAAATGTATTTGAACAGAAGACTACTAAACATTATTTAACTTAGGTCTCCTCTTCATTTTTTTAGGCTTTATGGTTTTTCCAGTATACGCAGTCTCATTCTTGGATTCTAAAGTTGGGTCAGAGGATCCAAATGAAGGACATGGAAAAAATAGTAGAAATGAAAAGTTTAGGGGCACCTGGGTGGCTCAGTGGGCTGGGCCTCTGCCTTGGGCTCAAGTCATGATCTCAGGGTCCTGGAATCGAGCCCTGCGTCAGGCTCTCTGCTTAGCAGAGAGCCTTCTGCCTGCCTCTCTGCCTTCTTGTGATCTGTCAAATAAATAAAATCTAAAAAAAAAAAAAAAAAGAAATGATAAGTTTAATATTTCATAAATCAATCCTTAATCACTTTTTGAAAGGTTTTTCTTTGAGCTTTGCGCAGTGGCAGT
Source organism: Enhydra lutris kenyoni (assembly GCF_002288905.1). Lineage (NCBI taxonomy): Eukaryota > Metazoa > Chordata > Mammalia > Carnivora > Mustelidae > Enhydra > Enhydra lutris. The sequence goes on from NW_019154093.1 coordinate 59,421,185, forward strand.
ATCGTAGCCAATGAGATTTATCCGAGGTACGATTATTGCTAATTGAAAGGTTTTTCTTTGAAAAATTTCTGGTATAATGAAGCTTTCTTGTAATGACATGTGAAGCATAATAGTTAACATAAATTTATTTCCTATTAGAGATTTTAAAGGGAGTAGTTTTTTGTATGTGTGTGTGTGTATACGTTAGATTAGCAAAATATAGTATACCATTATACTTTTGAAGAGAAATTTTTAGATGTAAGATTTGTCTTAAATAGAAATTGATACTATTATCATTGGCACTTAAAATCGAAAAACATTGGTATAAGGAAAATTGAGTTTTCATGGAATTCCTTAGCATAGTTTTAACATATTTCAAGTGAACATATGTAATTGTCTCAAAATGAAGGGTTTAAACAGAGCTTGGAAAAGTCTCATGGGTTGTTATAAAAGGAATATGTGTTCTGGGCAGAAGGTTGACTTAGAAAATCATGGACTCCCAGAAGACATCTAAGTAACTTGTTCATTTAACAAAAATGTCTACACACCTACTATGTGCCTATTTTTCTATAGGAATCAGAATTAACCAGATTACAAGCCAAAATTTCTGGACGTGAAAGGGCAGAAGACCTCAAGTTTCTACCAGCCCTTCTTACATCTGCAGCAGAAATTATGCCGGACATTCAAGATCCAAAACTTGCTAAACATTCTCACACAGCTTTTTTCAAGTATAGAAAGCTACGTCGCTCTATTAGTGCCAGCGACCTTAGTTTCAAGACACGTAGTGATGAAGATCTTTCTGAAGAATTACTACAGGACTTAAAAAAAATGCAGTTCGAACAGCCTGCAACATTAGAAGAAAGCCAGAAGGATCTGACTTATACCCAGTCAGACTCATTTAAACCTCTCACGTATGACCCAGAAGATGATAGTTCTGAGAGTAATGACTTCAGTACTCTCAGTGGAATGCTAAGATACATAAACAAGGAAGTGAGATTATTAAAAAAATCTTCTATGCAAACAGGTGCTGGTTTACCTCAGGTATGTAATGTCATACACTCGAAGTTATAATAATTTGTCTCCAGTGAATATCATTTTGTTATTTGTAGGAAAATCCATATATTTCAATGAAGCATGCTATTAAGTGATATACAAATATTGAAAGTTCAAAAAAATCCATTGTAAGTAGGTTTGAAAATTTAGCCTTGACTCTGCTCAGCAGGGAGCCTGCTTCCCCCTCTCTCTCTGCCTGCCTCTCTGCCTACTTGTGATCTCCGTCTGTCAAATAAATAAATAAAATCTTCAAAAAAAAAAAAAAGAAAATTTAGCTTTGAAAATTAACTTAATTAAATGTATAGGCTGTTTTAATCAAAATATAATCTATATTTGATTAAAGAACTAAGTCTGCCTCCTTTTAGGGAAGTATTTTGAACTCTAGAATAAAGTTGACCCTTGAATAATGCAGGGGTTAGAAGCACTGACCCCCCTGCCTCCCTCTCCCACCCCAGTACAGCTGAAAATCCGTATATAACTTTTTTTAATTTATTTTATTATGTTACGTTAATCACATCATACAGTGATTTTTCCCAAAACTTAACTAGTAATAGCCTGTTAACTGGAAGCCTTACTGGGAAGCTAAGCAGTCAGTTTAACACATGGTTTGTATATGTATTATATACTGTATTCTTATAATAAAGGAGGCTAGATAAAAGAAAATGTTAAGAAAATCATATGAGAAAGTACATTTACAGTACCAGATATTGTTGATACTGTAAGTTTATAAATCTTTTTACATTTTGTCAGTACATATATCAATACTGTCTTATACAAAACACTGTAGATGTTATATACATAACTAACACTAGATATCAAAAATGAAAAGGTAATGTAAAAAATAAATTCATATTTATTTATAGGTATAATAATTCATGCATTGAAAAGGAAGCAGTAGCAATATGAATGCTTTATGGTAGCTTAGCCTATACACTAATGGATGAATAATAAAATTTTTATGGCAAACAATATTCTAGTCATATTTATAATACAGCACTGGAAACAGTGTTATATTTTCTTAAAAATCACTTACTTGTGATGATGGGCTGTTGTGCACCTTCTTCATTTAATAGAGAGAAGGACACACTGTATGGTGTTATTCTTTGAAAGTGAAGTTATAAAATGGTAAGAAAAAACATTATGAAGTTTATATTACCTATTACTCACCTTTAATCTATGTAAGGATAGTCTGTTCACTTCCATACAAATCTTGTACCTGATGTTCTATACAATCAGTACTTAGGTGATGATGACACAGAAATGTCTCACAGTTCTTGTCATACATTACTAGGTTTTCACGTGAAAACACCCATACAAAAGGTTAGGTAATTAACCATGCAGCATGATTATTTGTTAAAGTGGATTATCATAAAAGTCTTCATCTTCTCACTGAGTAAGCTGAGAAAGAGGAGGAGTTGATCTTGTTGTCTGAAGGGTGGCAGAGGCAGAAGGGGTAAGAAGTGGAAGGGGAGACAGGAGAGGCAGGTACATTTGGTGTAGCTTTATGGAAATACATCACTATTTCTGTGTGATTTTTTTTTTTCTTTTGCATTTCTTTTTATACGATACCAATCCAACTTCCACCATTTGCTCAGTGATTTTCTTTTTTTTCTTTTTTTTTTTTTTAAAGATTTTATTTGTTTATCTGACAGATAGAGATCACAGGTAGGCAGCGAGGCAGGCAGAGAGAGAGAGGAGGAAGCGGGTTCCCCGCTGAGCAGAGAGCCCGATGTGGGGCTCGATCCCAGGACCTTGGGATCATGACCTGAGCCGAAGGCAGAGGCTTTAACCCACTGAGCCACCCAGGCGCCCCTGCTCAGTGATTTTCTAATGGTGTTCCAGAACTGTCTGCTGCTGCTGCTTGGCTACCTTGATATTTTTTAGGCCAAACCCATCTCTAAAATTATCAAACCATTCTCTGTTGGCATTAAATTCTCCAGCTTTAGACCCTTCACCTTTCGTTTGCTCTAAGTTATCGTACAATGACTTTGCTTTTTCTTGAATTGTATTAGAGTCTTATAGGCATATGCCTTTCTTACAGCATTCTTTTACTCTCATAAAAGTTGCATTTTCAACACAAGATAAAAAGTGCAAGGTTTTCTGGGGCACCTGAGTGGCTCAGTTGGTTAAGCAACTGCCTTCGGCTCAGGTCATGATCCTGGAGTCCTGGGATCGAGTCCCACATTGGACTCCCTGCTCGGCGGGGAGTCTGCTTCTCCCGCTGATCTCTCTCTCTCCTCTCATGCTCTCTCTCTCTCTCTCTCTCTCAAATAAATAAATAAAATCATTAAAAAATTAAAAAAAAAAAAAGTGCAAGGTTTTCATACCTGCCCGCCGATCTGTAGTGATGGCTTCACAAATTTCCCTTTTTTTATCTCTTTTTTACAATGGTCTTTACACTGGATTCATTTTTCTCGAAATGGCGGGCAACCACAGCTGCATACCTCAATCTATGGTACATACCAAGCAATTCAGTTTTTTCTTGTAATGACACAACTCTTCTCTGCTTCTTGGGAGCACTTCCAACATCACCAGCAGCACTTCCTATGGGTCCCCTGATGTTTTTCAGAAGTTTATGGTATTGCACTAAACACCAAAAAAATATGTGAGAACTGCAAGAGGTCACTTTTTTATTGTGATACATAATTTTACTGGTGAGAAGAACTGCGATTAATGTCACACAGTGTTTTAAGCAATACAGCATTTGAGCTTACCACGGTAGCAGCAGGTGGTGGCTGCGAGATTATTACAGTAGTACTACATTTACTTTTATGCAGTTATTTAATCCTGCATCTTTACATTTGTCTACATTTCCACAGCAGATGGCACCATATACAGTCTGTGTGTGTAAATTTTGATAAATCTTAACTTTTTATAATAAATTTGTATATATTTTATGCACTTATGACATACATTTTTCTTAATTCTTCAGTAGTCCTAGGCTGTGAGGGTCTTCTGTTTTTACAAATTCCTGCAAATCTCCAAAAAACTTATTGAAAAAATTAGTATATAAGTGGACCTGTGTAGTTGAAACCTGTTATTCAAAGGTCAACCTATGTTATTCAAGGGTCAGCTGTACTGGAAAATGTTTTTAGAGTTCCAAAACTTGTTGTGTTTCTAGACTTCCTGGAAACCATTCTAGTAAAAAATTAAGGTGGCCTTTGTTTTGTTCATAGACTTCCATAGCGGCAGAATATCTCATTTACGTGATTTTTCTACTTCTGTTATTCCTTGAGCATATCATAAATAGGCAATTCTGTTCCTATTACACATACCTTACACTCAACATTTAAGATTTTATTTATTTGAGAGAAGAGAGAGAAAGAGAGAACCTGCGTTCAGGAGCTGGCGGGGGCGGGGGGGGGGGGGGGGTGGGGGGAGGGGGGTGGGGAAGGGGGGGGGGGGGGGGGTGGGCAGAGGCAGAGGGACAAGCAGACTCCGGGCTGAGTAAGGAGCCTGATGCAGCACTTGATCCCAGAACTCCAAGATCATAACCTGAGCCAAAGGCAGACACTTAACCACCTGAGCTACCCAGGTGCCCCTCAATATTTTTTTAAAAGCATTTAATCTATAATTTGCATGCAGAAATAAAGAATCCCTTCCAGAGAAATCCAGCTTTTTCCAATGCTCATTTTTTTCATTTTCAAACATATCAAAATAGCACTGGTGGCCTAAAAAGTTTTTAAAGCATTTTTAGATGGGATCCAAGACAAAGACCTTTATTTTTCCACATTGAAAAGAGCTTAATTTACTACTTAAAAGCAAAACACTATTTAAGTAATATTCTTGTTAAATAAAATTTTCAAATGAAATTTCAAGTGGTAAACTAGGCAACTGTGTATAATGCCTGATAAAATCATATATAATACCTAAAAATTAGTTTTCATATAGCCTTTAAAACTAAGGTTGTATTTATTTTTATCACTTAATCAGCCATTTCATTATTTATTGAGCATCTACTATACACCAGGCACTAGAATTATAGAAATAAACAGAAATGACAAAGACCCTGTCCAAACAGAGTTTATGTTTTAGTGGGGAGATCATCAGTAAACAAATAAATAGACATATGCTCCAGTGCTAGATGGAAATATGTAAGAGCATGCAATGTGATGGGGGTACTGTTTTAGACAGGGTGGTCAGGGAAGATGTCTCAAGAAGGTGACATTTGATCAGAGTCTTGTAGGAAGTCAGAAGTAAGCTATCCCAATATCTGAAGGAAGAGCATTGGAGGAAAGGGAACAATAGGTACTGAAGTCCTGGGGTGGTGACCTGCCTGATAGGTGCAAAAAACAGCTAGAAGGTATTGCTGGTTTGGTATAAACAAGAAGGAAAGTAGTAGGAGATAAGAGATGATGCTAGTTGTTGGGTTTTAAGGTGGGTGTGGGGGTGCTCCAGTAGTGTTACCGCTCCTGTGAGAACTTTGGATTTTATTTGAAGTGTGATGGGAAGCCATTGGAAGGTCCTGCTTAGGGGAGTGACATTTATCTGATTTATGTTTTTAAAGAATCATTCTGGCTCTTTTAGGAAGAATGGATGATAAAGGAGCAAGAGCAGAGACTATCCAGGAGGTTACTTGTAATAATCCCCGCAGGAGATGATTTGGGGTAGGCAGGAGGACCGATGTGGAATTGTTGAGAATAGTTCCATTTCTGGATACATTTTGAAGACAGAGCTAACAGGATTTAATGTAGGTCTTGAGTGAAACAGTAGTTAAGTAAGACTCCAGAGATTTTGGCAAGAGTAACTGAGCTTTCACTCAGTTGGGGATACTAGGAGATGAGCAGATTTGGATGCATGGAGAGTTCAAAAGATTGACTTTAGATAAATTAAATTTGAGATTTCTATTAGATGTCCAACTGTAGATGACAAACAAATTACTGGGTTAATGAGGCTGAAGTTATAAATTCAGGTATCAGCATATAGATGGTTGTTAAAGCCATAATGCTGGATTAAGTCCAGGGAATTAGTGGAGGTAGAAAAAGCAGCTCCCAAATTAAGCCTAAGTTAGTAAGGCTAAATTATTTTTAGCACTCAAGAATTTGAGGATCCAATAAAGCTGAGATTTAAACATAGACATAGAAAAAATAAGGAAAATGTAATATAGCACATGTTTCAGAAAAGATTAAATGATGCTAAATAAAGTGAGGATTAATAATTGATATATTTAGCATTGTGCAAGCTGTTGGTGACATTTATGAGAAAGGCTTTAGAGTAACAGGATAAAGCCAGCCTGGTTAGAGTGTGATCAGCAGAGAATAGGAGAAGAAAAGGAAACACCAAAAACAGGCAACTCTTTTGATGTAAAGAAATGAGGGAGATGGAATGTCAAGGGAGAGTTTTGTTTTGTTTTGTTTTTTTAGAATAAGAGATAAATAGCATTTGATTGGTTAGAGTGATCTGGTAGACAGGGAAACTGATTATTCAAGACAGAGAATAGGAGGTACAAAGTTCTTAAGGTAGGCTAAGAGAATACAGCAGAGAACTAGAACTGGCCTTTGATAAAAGAAGAGACAGTTCATGTAATGTAGTGGGAAAGAAAGTGCAATATATGGGTACAGAAACACATGGAGTAGCTTTGGTGAGAAGGGAGCAATTTCTTTATCAAATGCCTTTATTTTCTTAGTGAAGGTTTTCTCAGTAACGTTAGGAACTGTGACAGGGTAAGATTCTAGAGGACTAAGAACAGGAAAGGTATGTAATAATTATCTTGGAAAATGAGAATATATAAAAGGACTAGGGAAGTCTAGTAGGATTGCCAGACAGATAGTTCTGTTGGGTGAAATGGCCCTGCAAATACATCTGGCATCTTTTGTCCTCAGTTATATACCAGCAACAGGCTCTCCCCAGCGTTGTGACAACCAAAAAGAACTACCACCAAATTTTCAGAATGTTCCCCAGGAGGGGAGTACTGCTTTGAGAACTTCTACTCTATTCCAATGGTCTTAGAGTCCTAGATGTGCAAGTCTATTTCTGGTAAATAGAACTTATTTTATGTAGGATAAACTTGATTAGTACAGTGACATATTGTAATCATGGTAATACATCATATTTACTATATGTCAGCCACTATTTTAAAGATTTTATTTTTAAAGATTTTATTTCCAGTCAATATTTTATTTATTTTTAAAAAGATTTTATTTATTTATCTCACAGGCAGAGATCACAAGTAAGCAGAGAGGCAGGCCGGGGGTGGGGGGGGCTGGCTCCCTGTGGAGCAGAGAGGCCGATTCGGGGCTCAATCCCAGGACCCCGGGACCATGACCTGAGCCGAAGGCAGAGGCTTTAACCCACCGAGCCACCCAGGCACTCACCAGCCACTATTTTAAATGCTTTTCATAGGGGCACCTGGGTGGCTTAGTTGGGTGTCTGACTTCGGCTGAGGTCCTGATCTTAGAGTCCTGGGATCCAGCCCTGCACTGGACTCCCCGTTCAATAAGGGGTCTGCTTCTCCCTCTCTCTCTGCCCCTCTCCCCACTTGTATGCGCTCTCTCTCTCTCTCTCTCTCTCTCTCAAATAAATGAATAAAATCTTTAAAAAATAAATAAATGCTTTACATAAATTGACTCATTTAATCTTTATTGATTGGTACTGTTATTACCTTAATAGTTACCAAATGGTTCTTCTATTGTAGTGGGCACTATTACCTATTCTGTTATAATGGAAGCCCAGAGCCATATTAAAATATGCAAAATGTTATCTCCAGTTTTTTTTAGAAAATCCAGCCAAAGTTAAATTCTGTTCACATATAGTTTTGTTTATTGCTAGTCATATTCTGAGTTTTAATTGTATAAACCACAATTGCTACTCAACATTAATCTCACCTGGGCCTCATAGCTCATGACTCTCAACTGCATGACCTGTGTTGGCTTAGTTTCATCTTTGATAGAAGGGACTGGTTCTTTGGTTTGCTCAGAACTCCATTCACTACACCTTTGGGACCCATGCTGGGACTGATGCTTGACAAATGCTCATCTGTGGGTTTTATTCAACTTTTGGATGGTCATTACTTGTGTATTAAACCTTAATCTTAAGGGAAAGGTGACTGAAGACATCTTCTTAATACTTTCTCTGTAGGGGCTCCTTCCCCACTAGCCCTAATAGGTTAGGGGTGTGTTTTGTCTTTAATGGAAGGTGAGAAAATTCAGAGCAAGACTGCTACCATTTTTTTTTTTTTAAGACTTTATTTGACACAGATAGATCACAAGTAGGCAGAGAGGCAGGGAGAGAGGGGGAAGCAGGCTCCCTGCGGAGCAGAGAGCCCGATATGGGGCTCTGGGGCTCGATCCCAGGACTCTGGGATCATGACCTGAGCCGAAGGCATAGGCTTACCCACTGAGCCACCCAGGTGCCCAAGACTGCTCCATTGAAAGAAGCTTTGACTTCCTATAATTTTACTGTCTAACTAACTTGATGGTCATTTATATGTACATTGCATTAATAAATGTAAAAAAAAATGACATATAAAATTGGGTTGTAGAACCTTGATCTATAGGCCATGTCTGGTCCTTAGCTCATTTCACCCACATGAAAGTATGATATTACATTGGTCTCTGATTTAAAAGCAGAAATGTTAAAACTTTTTTAAGCCAAGGAAAGTATTATCTAAATGAGATGTCATGAAGAAACCACCCAAATATGTCAATCAGGTACAAAGATAATTTATCTGATTAAAGGTGGATTGTATCTGACCTTTATCCAGTTACTTAACCTGTTCACCTCTTTACAGGTCTGCTTATGCAGACTCCAGAACAGCCCTGAATTAACCTTTAAGGAAAATAAGCTTGAGTTTAGGGCGCCAAGGGAAGGGGAGCACCAGTTTTTACTCTAGCTATAATGCTCTTAACCCTTTCACCACCACACTTAAGTGTAGTAGATTTTTTTGTAATTGTCTTTATCTGCCTTGTTGCAATTTTTTTTTAAGATTATTTATTTATTTATTTGACAGAGAGATCACAAGTAGACAGAGAGGCAATCAGAGAGAGAGAGAGGGAAGCAGGCTCCCCACTGAGCAGAAAGCCTGATGCGGGGCTCAATCCCAGGACCCTGAGATCATGACCTGAGCCGAAGGCAGCAGCTTAACCCACTGAGCTACCCAGGCGCCCTTGCCTTGTTGCAATTTAATGTGAACTGTTAATGTATCTTTTTCTTCGGTATAGTGAGTGACTCAGGTTTAAGTTTGATTTGAAGGAGTCCTCAAGATACTACATTGGTTTCTGATTTATGGTGTGTGTTTCACTTCTCTAGAGAGCAAAACAAGCTGGCATTTAAGTCATGCACTGATCTGTGTTAAGAATCCTTAAGCTCCTTATTTTAAGCAATGGTCAGGTGAGGGGACATCATTGTTGGGCTGTGTTGAGGGTATTAGTTGGGCTTAATCCAGCCCTGCTCCAGAGTGTGCAGTTTTATATATTTTTTAAAGATTTTATTTATCTGAGAGAGAGAACGGGGGTGGGAAGGAAGGGCAGAGGGAGAAGCAGACTGCCTGTTGAGTAGAGAGCCCGATGTGGGACTCGATTCCAGGCCCCTGAGATCATGACCTGAGCTGAAGGCAGACACTTAAGCCACTGAGCCACCCATGTGCCCCCACCAAGTGTGCAGTTTTAAAGTCCACTGATACAGCAGAAAAAAACTAGAAATTACTGTGTGAGAAGTGCTTAATAAGTGTTAGCTCTTTTATTTGTGTTGTAGCCCAAATGATTTTCCTAACAGTTAACTCTGTTGCCAGTTCCATTAACAATAAAGGCGCTGACAAAAGCTTCAGAAGTCACAAAAAATTACACATGCACAAAATTTTGAACACATTATCAAAGGAGTTCAGAGATAAAGTTAAAAACTCCTGTTTTAGATTTGAATGGTGGAATACTGTGCTGTGAATTTGATTGATTGGCTAATTCACAGTTTATTAGGAAGTTACAAGAAGTATCATTTGTATCCATCTTATTTCCAAAAAGGAGAAATACTTAACAAATGTGGTCCATATGCCATGCAATAAGATGAAAAATAAGAACTGAGAAAGTCAGCTACTGAAAACAGAGCTGGAAAGAAACAAGGCAAAGAAAGACTATAGGTGATACCTAAGGACATGGTAACATTTTCAAATCCCTGACTTAAGTATGACAAAAGTATTTGACGAGATCGGGCGCGTTCAGGGTGGTATGGCCGTAGACTGACAAAAGTATTTGACCTGTATTTTTAGAATCTCCTGGACCCGGGGCACCTGGGTGGCTCCATGAGTTGAACGTCCAACTCTTGATTTCAGCTCAGTCGTGATCTTAGGGTTGTGAAATCAGGTCCTGCGTCAGGCTCTGTGCAGGGCGTGGAGCCTGCTTGAGATTCTTTTTCCCCGACTCTCTCTTCCTCTACACCTCCCCCTGTTCTCTTTCTCTCCCTCTTAAAAAAGAAAAATCTCCCAGGCCTTTTTTCTATATTTCTCTACTTGTCTATGTTGTGCTGTTTCTTTGTGCACACGGTTCTTCCTTGTCATTTCCCTTCCTGCTCTTACTTCTCTTCTTTTTCACTATTTTCAGGTGACCCTTCATCTATCTTCCTTACTGTGCCCTCAAACCATGGTGTGACATCACTGTCTAAATATTTATGTCTCCTGTTTTATAATTATAATTTAATTATATATATGTATATATAATTAAATTATAATTTAAATTTATATCAATTTAGTTTGACTTTGCACTCCCTCCCATTGCCCCCCCAACCAGAATTACTTGCTTTTTATATTCCATGTGGTCCATTATTGGCTTTTTCTGATTCATATTTCTTAATTGAGTAAATACTTCCCACTCTTGCTTCAAGTTACACTCCTGATTATTATAGTGGATATTAATGCTAAATTAATATTTCAAAAGCTAATCTTTTTTTTTTTATTCCAGGGAGAAAATTTATAATTAAATGAAGATGTTGATGTGGAGAAAATGAGATTTTTGGTACTGTGTTTATTACATGTAGCTCATACTTCATAGAAGCTGTTATTTTATTGCTTTTGAATAAATTTTTATTTCAGTATATTTAAAGAAAGTTCTTCTAAACCTTATTCTGTTTGTGAAAGTTAATTCATTACTCATTTTTGGTTTAACTTGCTGCTTTTTTATCTAAAAATCACTGTTAAAATGCATAATAAGTACATGGACTAATTTATATTTTCAATTATTGTTCTAGTAATATGTTACTTTTAGAATGAGTAAGTAAGAATTTAGAAGTCATTCTGCCCCAGGTTCATAATTATACTAATAATGTCTGGCTTTTGTTGAGTGTCCATCACTATTCTAAGCACTTTATAGTAACTCATTAAATTAACATAACTTATTTTGTGTTAATTTAATGGAGCACAAGCAGGGGAAGCGACATGCAGAGGGAGAGGGAGAAGCAAGCTTCCTGCTGAGCAGGGACCCCCCCTCCCCCCGGCCCCATGCAGGGCTTAATCCCAGGACCCTGAGATCATGACCTGAGCCAAAGGCAGATGCTTAACCAACGGAGCCACGCAGGTGCTCTTCACATAATCTGTTTTGTGAGGTATATACTATTATTATTCCTGTTTTACAGGTGGAATTATTTACATAATGACATAAGTATGTGTTCCAAAGAAACTGATTCGTTCTTAGTATCAGGAGATGGACTTTGGGTTAGGGGCACATTTTATACATGGCTAGCTTTATGGTAGAATAAAAATACTGCAGCAAAATTAAAATGACATAGTTAAACCTTCAAATTTAAAAATCTCTCTAGGGTTCAAATTTGTTTGCTTTAGACTATATATTTAAAGCATATATAAATGTGTCCTTAGGAATTTTTCTAATATGTAAGCAGCAAAGACATTAATGTTGACAGTACTATTTGAATAATAGTAATTCAGAATTTGTAATTACTTGTCAGGAGTAGAATAAAGTTTATCTCTTTACTGCTACTCACTAGTGACTTGACCATAAGAGTTAAATTACTGATACAGTCTTCTTGGCCAACACCCTTTTTCCCTTTCCCCTGACCTTCTATCATGTGCCTTATGAGCTCTTGTCATGGACTAGTGAACATTACTTAGTCACACTGTACTTCTGACACCTTCATTAATTTAGTTTCCAGTCTGAGCTGGACTCTTAATTTTGACAAACCTTAACCTCTTCCTTTTAGCTTCTGTTCTCTTCCTCTTGACAGGAATGTTAATATTTGTTATTCTTTTCAACTACCCCTTTTACTGCATCTCCTATACTTTCAAGAGGTAATTTAACCACATACTCCATGGGAGATCTTCAGGTCCAATTTGCACCAGTTTCCTTCATCTTTCTAGACCTGCCTATGCCAGCATGCATTCATATTTTCTTCCCTCCCCTCTCATAAAGGCCTATTTCTCTGAAAGGCCAGTCCTTGTACTTGTGCACTAAATTCCATTCTTTCCCTTTGATTCTTAGATTTTACTCTCTTAAATAACCCATGCCTTGTCCTTTATCTTTAATCCTATCCCTTTGGTTTCTCCCATTCCTATAAATATGTTCAAATCCCTTCCCTGGCCTAAACAACAAAAACTAAAACCCCACCTTTATAATACCTACTTCTCAAAAAATACTCTGTATCCTTATAGGGCATACTTATTTTGTTTGAACTTTCCCATATCCCATTGCATTTCATACATATTTGCAATAGCAATAGCCATGTTATACTCCAGTCCATTCACCTCTATCATCCCTGGCTACTTGGATTAATTCAGGGTTAGACACTTAGGTTAAGGGCCAGAGTCTTGCCTTAGGAATTTTTTTTTAAAGATTTTATTTATTTGACAGACAGAGATCACAAATAGGTAGAGAGGCAGTCAGAGAAAGAGGGGGAAGCAGGCTCCCTGCTGAGCTGAGCAGAGAGCCCGATGCGGTGGTTTGATCCCAGGACTCCAAGATCATGACCTGAACTGAAGGCAGAGGCTTAACCCACTGAGCCACCCAGCTGCCCCTTGTCTTAGGAATTTTAAAACTCAAACTGCAAACAAACTCCTCTATCTTTTTGCATGCTTGGACTGTAAAATGTTAAACTCCAGAGCTCTTGATAGCCATCTTTCCTACCATGTGGGCCAGAGCAGCAATGCAACTAGTCTGGAGAAAGGAGAGAAAGTGAAACAAACCTACAGAGAAGAACAAGAAAAAGAATAGCTGAAGATCCTGGTTCCACATGCTTTTGAGACTCAGCCACATTATTGACCTTGCCTTCTGAAACATCACAATATTCTTATAGTAAGCCCTTTTACAAAGCTTGTTCGAATTAGATTTCTGTCACTTGCAAGCAAAAAAACACTAACCTATGCACTTTTTTATTTTTTGCCACCAAATTTCTTAGAAAAACCATTCTATATTCCCTATTTTACCCTACTTCCAACCCAATCCTTAACCTAATACAATCTTTTACCACTCTGTTGCCACACCCAGTGTCCTATTTTCATTGTTTGATTTTTGGTAGCATTTGACACTGTTTACCAGTTCTCCTTTGTTATCTCTTGATTTGACTCTAGAACATTGCTAGTCTTTCCTGAATCTCCTTTTAAAAACAAATAGCTAACCTTTACCTAACGCCATGGGCCAGGCAGGTTTGTAAACTCTTTACGAGTATTACTGTATTTTAATGAGGAACAAGTAAGAGGAAGAGCCATAAGGAAATATCTTTCAAGGAAGTCATGCAGCACAGCACTGTAGTACCGTATGATATAGATGTAAAATAGTTTATTGAGGAAAAGTTTACGGAGTCAGTAGTAGGAGAAAACACACAATCCCACTCTTATCCTATAACTTTGGATAGTCTGCATGCACTGTGTCCAAAGTTCCAGTGGAAAGAAACCCTGCCTCCATAATGTTCTACATATTTATTATTGAGGTGGGGTAGGAAATATCTGAGTAGCTATGTACTAATGGAAACTTCTTTGTAAATGAAGTAGCTGTGTTAGAGAGGGGGAACCTTTCTGTTCCTCTGTTGAGCTAACTCAAATTTGTTGATCCAGCTGTCTTCTTTACTAATAAAGTTTGAGAGGACAGGAGTTTGGGGGCTGAATGAGCCTCCATAGCTATCACAATTGTCTGTCATTAGGCAAGTGCTAGTATCGTTCACTGTGCTTTACAGAAGAGAAAACAGACAAAGAAATGTTAAGTAATTTTTTTCGTGGTCATGTAGCTTTATAATAGCTGGGATTTGAACTGACTCCAAAGTCCATGCTCTTAACCACTAAAGCCACATTGCCTCTCTATATTGCCTTTTACTTCTTTGAACATCCATTCTTAGTATTCTTATATGCCTACTCTAAAATATTGGGATTCCCTAGGTTTCTACCTTTGGTTTCTTACCTCTTCTAAAGGTATATATTCTTCTTATATCATCTCATCCAGTCCTGTTGCTTCAATAATAATCTTTATGGTAATAACTTTCAGATCTATATCTCCATATTTTCCTTGCAACAGATCTGTATTTTCAGTTGCCTACCCAGACAGTCCCTAGATGTCATATAGATTTATAAGAAAACTTAAAATTTATTCAAAACTGAACTATGGCATTTTCTCAAAATTTACCTGTCCTGCTTTCCATTTTCCTTTTATTTAGAGGTTTGCTTATTTTCCATCATCATTCACCCAGTTCTTGCCATCAAAGACCATAATCCAGTGGCTGTCAGGTCACTGTTTTCTCTTTATGCAAAACATAGAAATTACACTATTCTGTTTAAGCCATCTAGGCCTGTAAGATCTTGTTATCATGTATTTCATCTATGAAATCTTTCATTCCAGCATCCCTAGTCTCTGACAACAATCTCTTACCCTTTCATCTCTCTCATTCTTTAGTCCCTGCTGATATTTTTCCATATTATTAAGAATATATTTCGAGGGCACCTGGGTGACTTGGTTGGGCATCCAACTCTTGATTTCAGCTCAGGTCATGATCTCAGGGTCATGGGATTGAGCCCCAAGTCAGGGCTCCAATGTCAGCGGGGAGTCTGCTTGAGATTCTCTCACTCTCCCTCTGCCCCTCCCCCAACTTGTGCCCTCTCCCTAATAGGTAAAAAAACAACATACTAGTGTTTAACATTTTTTTCTATCATATGGAATCCCATCATAGAGATAATTTACTAATGTAGTTAAGAATGTGGTCTTTGAGTAGGAACCTTTTCCATACAGCCGTAATAGAATTATTGGTATTGGTCTTGCCCTCAGGTCCTACACGATTATAAAACCGAACAAAACATGCAAGGCAGTCCTTTTTAGGCATTGAACAACAGGTGGCACAAGACTATAATCCTTAAAAGAAGGGAAACATTCAAGTTAACCCTACTGTTTGCCCAGGCCTCAGAATGGGCACTTACAACCCTGGTACAGGGAAAGAAAGCCGAGTGGGTGGTATTCATGCTGAGCTGAGGCAGATATCAGAGTTTGGATGGCTAGAATTTGTGGAGCAGAATACCAGAGATGAGGAAGCTTTATACAGAGGGTAGGCACAGAAGACAGAGTTTCCCTCAAGTTGCTGCAAAGGGCAGGCTTTATATATACAGGATGAAAACCTGCAAGACTAATAGAGAGTGGCTGCTATGAGGCCGAATGGAAATGAGATACCGGAAATTATACACTTCTAGGAACTGTTGGAGCTTCAGCTTGTCCACAGGGGAGGATACTTAGTGAACAACTTGGGCACATAAGGTCACACACTGGGTATAAGGACCAGGCCCCAGAATAAAGGCATACCACAGAACTAAATTAACTATGCCCATAACCTTCGGGTCAAAGTATGTATAAAAAGGGAATTTAGATATCATCTTTAATTGATTGATAATAAAGACACAAAAGTAAAAATTTGTGAAATACAGTTAATTACTTTGTAATTAATTTATAAATAATCTATAAAGAAAAAAAGTTTTAAAATCAGTGGTCTAAATTTCTACCTTAAGAAGCCAGAAGGGAAATAAAGAACAAATTAAACCTGAAGTACATAAGAAAAAGGGGGAAAAATGAACAAAAATCAGTGATGCAGAAAATAGAGAAAATTAATGCAGCTAAAAGTTGATTCACTGAAAATATTAATCAAATTATTTGATCTAGGATGGCTGATCAAGACAGAGAATACAAATAACCAATATTTAGAATGAAAGAGGGGCTGGCTATGACAAAAGATCCTACAGATATTTTTTAATATGATCAGGGAATACTAAGAATACCTGAAACTATGAAAACGGAGGAGCGGAAAATTCCCAGATTACTTTATCAGGGCACCATAACAATGATCCCAAACTTTAACAAGAATAGTACATAAAAAGAAGATATCCCTTGTGAACATACACTGTAGGTCAGAAAACTATATCCTCAAGCCAAATGTGGCTCTCCTGTCCCTGTTTTTTAAAATAAAGTTTGAAGGGCACCTGGGTTGCTCAGTCCATTAAGTCACAGACTCTTTTTTTTTTTTTTAAGATTTTATTTATTTATTTGACAGAGAGAGATCACAAGTAGACGGAGAGGCAGGCAGAGAGAGAGAGAGGGAAGCAGGCTCCCCGCTGAGCAGAGAGCCCGATGCGGGACTCGATCCCAGGACTCTGAGATCATGACCTGAGCCGAAGGCAGCGGCTTAACCCACTGAGCCACCCAGGCGCCCAGTCACAGACTCTTGATTTCAGTTCAGGTCATGATCTCAGGATCATGAGATAAAGCCCCACAATGGGCTCTGCACTTGGTGCAGAGTCTGCTTGAGATTCTCCCTCTCCTTTTCTCTTTGCTCCTCACCCTAATAGCGTTATCTCTCTTTCTCTCAAACAAAATAAATGAAGTCTTTAAAAAAAAAAATAAGGTTTGATTTTCTGTTGTCTAGGACTGCTTTTGCATTATAGCAGCAGAACTGAATAGTTGTGACAAAGACTATATGGCCACAAAGTCTAAAGTATCTACTATTTAGACTTTCAACAGAAAGTTTGTAAACCTCTGACACAGACACAGAAATTCTCAACAAAATATTAGCAAGCAAAATCCAGAGATATAAAAAGAAGTTTACATAATTACTAAATGACTCTTGGGGCACCTGGGTGGCTCAGTGGGTTAAGCCTCTGCCTTCAGCTCAAGTCATGACCTCAGGGTCCTGGGATTGAGCCCCTCATTGGGCTCTCTGCTCAGCGTGGAGCCTGCTTCCCCCTCTTTCTCTCTACCTGCCTCTCTGCCTACTTATGATCTCTGTCAACTAAATAAATAAAATCTTAAAAAAATTACTAAATGACTCTTAAGCCAGTAAGTCTGGGTTGGCTTAATATTTTTAAAAAATGTAATTCACAGAATAAGAGAAATAAAGGGAAGGAACCACAATTATATCAAAAGATGCAGAAAAAGCTTTTAACAAAATGCAAAACCCATATATGATAAAGACTCAACAAATTAAGGGATGAAGGAAATATCCTCACCCTGGTAAAGGAAATCTAAGGAGTTTTAAAAAAAGGAGCCTCATTCTCTACCTCAGGTATCTTAAAATTAAGTCAGGGTAGATGACACACCTAAACGTAAAAGCTAAAACTATAAAGATTCTAGAAGAAACAAGAGAGTAACTTTATGACCATAGAATAAGTAGAGATGTCTTAGGATCCAAAATGGCACTAAGTATAAAAGAAAAAGCTAATAAACTGGACTTGATCAAAATTTGAAACTTATCTCAAAGTTACCATTAAGAAAATTAAAAGAGTACATTACAGAGTGACAGTTATTCATAAAGAACCTACTATAGATAGAAAGTAGAGTTCAGAGCTAAGATAGTGGTATAGTAGGAGGGCCCTAGGCTTGCCTCGGGCCTCAAATACAGCTACGTAACTATCAAATCATTCTGAACACTCACGAAATCAGTCTGAGGACTGATAGAACAGACTGCATAACTAGAGGGAGAGAAGAGGCCACTTCAAGGAAGGTAGGAAGTGTTTGGGGGAGAAACCAATTGTGGGTGCTGCAGAGGGGAATGAGCCCTGGTCACAGAGAAAGGCTGGGGGGCGGGGGGCAAACGGGAATGTTGGAGGAGAACACTTCCCCAAAGCCGCTGGCTGGGAAAATGAGAAGGGCTGAGTTTTGTGAGTTTTGCAGCCAGCTGGGCTCAGGACTGGAGTTTGAGAGGTCCCTGGGCTTGGGATAGAGACTGGAGGACACAGCCCCTCTCCTGGAGGGGAAGCCGGCCAACAACCCCAGGGCAGACTGCACAATCTGAAGGGCATCTAAGGAGCATGGGAAGAAACTGTACGTTTTGGGGCACATCTGTGAGAGGGGGCATTGCCTCTCCGGGGAGCAAAAAAACAGCAGGCACCATTTCCCTTCCCTGCCCCTTATAGGTCTAGACACACCTACCGAGGGCAGCTAACCAGGACCCTGGCTCTTTAGCCTGCTTGCTTCAAACCCCATGCCCCTGAGTTCTGACGAGACAGCCCCTCTGGAGCAAACCTGCAGCAGTGCCAGCATGGTGAAGCCCTTTCCCAGAGGACAGAAGTCCCCACCACACCAGGTCCCTGAGGTTTGGGATTTGGGATTTTTTTTTTAAGATTTTATTTATTTATTTATTGGACAGAGAGCACAAGTAGGCGGAAAGGCAGGTGGGGTGGGGGGTGGGGGAAGCAGGCTCCCCGCTGAGCAGAGAGCCCAACGTGGAGCTCGATCCCAGGACCCTGGGATCATGACCCAAGCCAAAGGCAGAGGCTTAACCCACTGAGTCACCCCGGGGACCCAAAGTTTGGGATTTTAAAAGTCAGCAAGCTTGGATGAGGTAGAGCCCAGGATGTGCAGTGCTGTGTCAGACAGGTAAGAAACCCAGAGACAACGCGACATCAGTGATCTGAAAAATGCCCATGAACACACAAGGGGAAATTATTCACTCCTCAGAAAGTGCTTCCCTGAGAGCAGTGAGCACGGACTCTCCTCCTGGCACCATCCCCCTCCACCACCCCTCAGCAGAACCAACTTCAGGAAGCAGCTGAGCACCAATACTCGCTGCCTAGCTTGCTCACACCAGGTCCCATCCTCCCCCCCCCCCCACCACCACCCCACTCTGCTGGTGCGGCTTTTTTTGGGCAAGCATGCATGAGGACCAGTGTAGTAGGCCCCTTCCCGAGAAGACCAGCACAAAAACCTGCACACACATGTCTACTGACCATAGAGTTCTACAAAACTTCAGCTACAGTGGAAGCAGTATTAGGTCTCTTTCAACAAGCAGACCAGAGTACACCTAATTACAACTTGCCACACTCTGGCCAAGGTCCAAACAATCCCCACTGCAGGCTGTTAGAAACTCTAGAGAGCACTGACCTGAGGCATAGAGCAGCTAAAACACAGCAGCAGAGGGCACACAGCATACCCCAAAGACACTTCCTAGAGTCCCAGGCCCTGGACAGTATATGACCTCTTCTTCATAAAGCCATTACTCTCAGGAGCAGGAAACCAAACAGGCTTTCCTAAAACACAGAAGAAGACAGAGACTTACAATGCCAAAACAGGAATTCATCCCAAAAGAAAGAACAAGAGAAGGTCATAGCCAGGGATCTAACCAAAACAGATATACAGAATATTTAAAACAGTGACCATAAGCATACTAGCTGGGCTGCAGAAAAGCATGGAAGACCCTTACTACAGAGACTAAAAAAGATAAACAACCAGACCAAAATGAAAAATGGATTAACTAAGATTCAAAGCCAGCTGAATGTAATAACTACAAGGACGAAATGACTCTTGTCTGAGGAAAGCATCAGCATCCTAGAGACGAAATGGAAAGCCAGAGCTTTCGCTGAATGCGTTAACATGCCTCTAGTCTTCCAGCCCACTCCTACCTCTAGGTCCTGAGCCTGAGCCTGAGCCTCGGCCTCCAGCCCAGCCGTCCCTGCTGCACACCAGCTGCCTCACAGCCCACATCCTTCTATCCTGCCCACTTCTCCTGCCTAATGGGGTTTTCTGTAATTTGGAGTTTTTCCATAAACTGACCCTTATATTAGTAGAGCCTTTAGGAGATTTTTGTTAGAAACCAAGGATCTCCCTTCACCTCCGAACAGGTTTTTCCCTCAATTGCAACTGAATGTTTTACATACCTTTCCAGTTTACTCAAATTTGTGGATGGCTTCTCCCCCTTTCCTTTTCTATATTCTTAGTCCTATGTTAACTTCACATTCTCAGAAATGGTGAAATGTACATCAGTCCAATAAAATACAAAATAACAACAACAAAAAGGATGTAATGACAACAAGGATGGGAGAAGGACAGGAATATGTTTCAGGAATGTACTTAGAAGATAGAATTATGGAAAATAATGAAGCTGAAAAAAAGAGAACAATTTGGATCACAAAAGTAGACTTAGGGAACTCAGTGACACTATCAAACATAGTAATATTAGTATCATAGGAGTCCCAGAAGAAGACTGGGAAAAGGGGGCAGAAGGTTTATTTGAAGAAATTATAGATGAAAACTCCGTAATTGGAAGAAGGCAACAAACATCCAAATCCAGGAAGCACAGAAAACTCCCATAAAAATCAGTAGCAGGCCAAAAACGAAGATATATTGCAGCTGAATTTGCAAATAAAGAAAAAATCCTAAAAGCAGCAAGACAAAAGAAGTCCCTATCTTACAAAGAAAACCAGTAAGGTTACCAGCAGATCTCTCCACGGAAACTTCTGGAAAGCCAGAACAATGGCATGATATATTCAATGTGCTGGATAGAATAGGATACTAGATAGAATACTCTATTCAGCAAGGCTATCATTCAGGATAGAAGAAGAGATGAAAAGTTTCCCAAACAAAAACTAAAGGAATTCATGACCACTAAACCAGCCCTGCAAGAAATGTTAAAAGGATCTCTTTCAGTGGAAAGACCAAAAGTGACAAAGACCAGAAAGGAACAGGAAAAATCTCCAGAAACAATGACAGAACAAGTAATAAAATGGCACTAAGTACATATCTATCAGTACTCTGAATGTAAATGGACTAAATATTCCAATCAAAAGACACAGGGTGTCAGAATGGATAAAAAACCAAGACCCAGGGGTGCCTGGGTGGCTCAGTGGGTTAAAGCCTCTGCCTTCTGCTTGGGTCATGATCCCAGGGTCCTAGGAGCGAGCCCCACATCAGGCTCTCTGCTCAGCGGGGAGCCTGCTTCCCTTCCTCTCTCTCTCTGCCTGCCTCTCTGCCTACTTGTGATCTCTGTCAAATCAATAAAAAAAATCTTTAAAAAAAACAAAAACAAAAACAAAAACCAAGACCCATCTAGATGCTGCCTACCAGAGACTCATTTGAGACCCAAAGACTTTTGCAGATTGAAGGTGAGGGGATGGAGAAACATTTACCATGTAAACAGACATCAAAAGAAAGCCAGGGTATTCATCCTTTCTGATGGAAAGGATATCATGATATGCCTTTGTATATATAGACCATACGAAATCTTGGAACACTGAAAAAATAAAGTACAATAAAATAAAAAAAGAATACAAGATAGTATACAGATAACAAACAAAGAAAGAAAGAAACCCAGAGTAGCCATGCTTATATCAAATTTGATTTTAAACCATAGAATGTAACAAGAGATGAAGAAGGGCACTATATCACAATAAGGACTATTCAGCAAGATCTAATAGGGGGAAGAGTTAAGATGGTAGAGGAGTAGGGGACACCACCATTTTCATCCCCCATCTGTGCTGAAAGCCTTTAGGGAACAAAATAATGCCACATAATGCAATCCAGAGTCACTACACTGAGCCCAGCCCCCTGGCAAGGGAGGAGTATTTTCACAACTATAAAGGCACCTGAGAATCAGTGCAACAGGACCCTCCCCTAGAAGACCAACAAGAACAACTTGTTCAGACCAAGTTTCTGATAATAGAGGGCTGCACAGTTTCAGTTCTTGGGGAAAACAGTATATAGCATTTGTGGGGTCTTTTTCTTAATTTTAATTTTTATATATACATTATACATATTTTTCATTTTGGGTTTCCTTTCCTTGTATTTTACTGTAATTTTGTATGTATATAAGTTTTTCTTTCTTTCCTATTTTGGGATCTAGTTTCTTTTAATGAACAGACCAAAATAGACACAGGATCTAGTTTATTGTTTTGTTCTGTTTTACTTGTTTGAATTTTTCTTATTCTGTTTTGTTTCTGTTTTCTTCTGGTTTTATTTATTTGTATTTTTCCAGTTTTGTTATTATTTTGTCCTTTCTCTCTCTTTCTTCTGTTTTTTTTCTGGACATAATGACACAGAAACTCACCCCAAAAGAGAGAACAGGAGAAGGTAGTCACTGCCAGGGATTTAATCAATATAGATAGAAGATGTTGGAACTAGAATTCAAAACAAGAAGTATAAAGATACTAGCTGGGCTTAAAAAAAAAAAAAACAAAGAAGACACTAGAGAATACTTTACTATAGAAATAAAAGAACTAAAATCTAATCAGACTGAAATTAAAAATGCTATTACTAAGATGCAGTAAAAAATGGAGTCTCATCTAAAATAAACAAGGCTAAAGAGTCAGTGTTATAGAAGACAAAATGATGGAGAAGAGGGAAGCTGAGATAAAGAGAGAAAAACTACTACTGGATGATGTAGGGAGACTTCTGGAAAACAGTAATACCATAAAGCAAAAAAATATCTGAATAAGAGGAGTTCCAGAGGATGAAGAGAGAGAAGGGGGCAGAAGGTTTAGTTGAATAAATTATAGCTGAGAACTTCCCTAATCTGGGGACAGAAACAGGCATTCTAGAGCAGGAGAACCCCCCTTGAAATCAATAAAAATAGGTCAACACCTTGACACATAAAAGTGAAGATTGCAAATTTCAGAGATGAGAAAATCCTGAAAGCACCTCGGGACAAGGGGCCCTTAACCTATATGGGGAGAAACATAAGGCTGGCAGCAGACCTGTCCATGGACACCTGGCAGGCCAGAAAGGATTGGCATGATATATTGAACGTGCTAAGTGGGGAAAATATGGAGCCAAGAATACTTTACCTAGCAAGGCTGTCATTCAGACTAGAAGGAGAGATAAAAAGTTTCCAGGACAAACAAAAACTAAAGGAATTTGTGAACACTAAACCAGCCCTGCAAGAAATATTAAAGGGATCCTCTGAGTGAAGAGAGAGCCCAAAAGTAACACCAGACAGGAACAGAGACCATCTACAGAAACAGTGACTTTACAGGTAATACAATGGCACTAAATTCTTATCTTTTAATAGTTACTCTGAATGTAACTAGACTAAATCCTCCAATCAAAAGACATAAGGTATCAGATTGGGTTAAAAAAACAAAACAAAACAAAAACAAGACCCATTGATATGCTGTCTGGAAGAGATTCACTTTATTTTATTTTTTAAATTTTATTTATTTATTTATTTGCTACAATAAAAATATGGAAAGCTTCATGAATTTGCCTGTCATCCTTGCACAGGACCCATGCTAATCTTCTCTGTATTGTTCCAATTTTAGTATATGTGCTGCCTAAGCAAGAACAAAAGATTCATTTTAGACCCAAAGGCATCTCCAGATAGAAAGTGAGGGGGTGGGGAACAATTTACCATGCTAATGGGCATCAAAAGAAAACCAGAGTAGCAATCGTTATATCAGACAAAGTAGATTTTAAATCAAAGACTGTAACAAGAGATGAGGAAGAACAATATATTATAATAAAAGTGTCTATTTGACAAGAAGATCTAACAATTGTAAATATTTACCCCCTAACTTGGGAGCATCTAAATACATAAAACAATTAACAACAAAAATAAAGGAACTCATTGATAATAGTACAATAATAGTAGGGGACTTTAACACCCCACTCATAGCAACGGACAGGTCATCTAAGCAGAAGATCAATAAGGAAACAAGTGCTATGAATGACACACAGGACCAGATGAACCTCACAGATATATTCAGAACATTCCATCCTAAGGCAACAGAATACACAATCTTCTCAGGTGCACATGGAACATTATCCAGCATAGATCACATATTGGGTCACTGATCAGGTCTCAGCCAGTACCAAAAGACTGAGATTATGCATATTTTCAGACCACAATGCTTTAAAACTTGAACTCAATTACAGGAGAAAATTTGGAAGAAACACAAATACATGGAGGTTAAAGAGCATCATACTAAAGAATGAATGGGTCAACCAGGAAATTAAAGAAGAATTTTTCAAAATACACAGAAACAAATGAAAATGAAAACACAACCATTCAGAACCTTTGGGATACAGTAAAGGCAGTCCTCCGGCACCTGGGTGGCTCAGTGGGTTAAATCCCCTGCCTTAGGCTCAGGTCATGATCCCAGGGTCCTAGGATCGAGCCCCGCATGAGGCTCTCCACTCAGCAGGGATTCTGCTTCCTCCTCCTCTCTTTCTCTCTGCTTGCCTCTCTGCCTACTTGTGGTCTCTGCCTGTCAAATAAATAAATAAATAATCTTAAAAAAAATGCAGTCCTAAGAGGGAAGTATATAGCAATACAAGCCTTTCTCAAGAAACAAGTCTCAAATACATAACCTAACCTTACATCTTAAGGGGTTAGAAAAATAATGGCAAATAAAGCATAAATCCAGCAGGAGAAGAGAAAAAAGATTAGAGCAGATATCAATGATACAGAACTCAAAAGAAGAGAACAGATCAATGAAACTAGAAGCTGGTTCTTTGAAAGAATTAGTAAGATCAATAAACCCCTAGCCAGACTTATAAAAGGAACAGAGAAAAGACCCAAATAAATAAAATCATGAAAGAGGAGAGACCACAACCAACACCAAAGAAATACAAACAATTAAGACAGAAAACAATTATAAGAATAAAACAATTATATGCCAACAATTTAGGCAATTTGGAAGAAATTGATGCATTCCTAGAAACATATAAACTAACAAAACTGAAACAGGAAGAAATAGAAAACATGAACAGACCCATAACCAGCAAAGAAATGGAAGCAGTAACCAAAAATCTCCCAAAATCAAGAGTCCAGGGCTAGATGGCTTCCTAGGGGAATTATACCAAACATTTAAAGAAGAATTAAAACCTATTCTTCTGAAGATGTTTCAAACAATAGAAATGGAAGGGAAACTTCCAAATTATTTCTATGAGGCCAGCATTACCTTGATCCAAAAACCAGACAGAGGCCCTAGCAGAAAGGAGAACTAGAGACCAATATCCCTGATGAACATGCATGCAAAAATTCTCAGCAAGATACTAGTCAATGGGATCCAAGAGTACATTAAAAGGATTATTCACCACAACCAAGTGGGATTTATCCCTGGACTACAAGTATGGTTCAACATCCTCAAATTAATCAATGTGAGACACTACATTAATAAAAGAAAGGACAAGAACTATAATGATCCTCTCAATAGATGCAGAAAAAGCATTTAACAAAATACAAGCATCCTTTCTTGATAAAAGCTCTGTAATTTATGGACAGAAGAAACATACCTAAATATCATAAAAACCATATAAAGAACCCACAGCAAATATTCTCAATGGGGGAAGAGCTGAGAGCTTTTCACCTAAGGTCAGCAATACAACAGGGATATTCACTCTCACCACTGCTGTTCAACATAGTACTAGAAGTTGTAGCCTTAGCAATCAGACAGAATAATATAATATTTATCAGAAATAAAAGGCAGCTGAATCAGCAAAGAAGTCATCAAACCCTCACTCTTTGCAGATGACATGATACTCTATGTAGAAAACCCCAAAGACTTTACCCCAAACTGCTAGAACTCATACAGGAATTCAGCAAAGTGGCAGGATATAAAATCAATGCACTACAGAAATGCAATTATACACCTCAAATGTATAATTGCATTTCTATACACTAACAATGAGGCAGAAGAAAGAGAAATCAAGGAATTGATCCCATTTAAAATTGCACCAAAAACCATAAGATACCTAGGAATAAACCTAACTGAAGAGGTAAAGGATCTGTACTCTGAAAACTCTAAAGTACTCATGAAAGAAATTGAGGAAGACATAAAGAAATGGAAACACATTCCCTGCTCATGGACTAAAGAACAAATATTGTTAAAATGTCCATACTACCCAAAGCAATCTACACATTTAATACAATCCCTATCAAAATGCCAACAGCATTTTTCACAGAACAAACAATCCTAAAATGTGTATGGAACTACAAAAGGCCTTGAATAGCCAATGCAGCATTGAAAAAGAAAAAGCAGGAGGTATCACCATTTCAGATTTCAAGTTATACTACACAAATCTGTAGTAATCAAAACAGTAAGGTACTGGCACACAAATAAACACACAGATCAATGGAACCAAACAGACAGCCCAGAAATAAATTCACAATTATATGGTCAATTAATATCTGACAAAGGAGGCAAGTATATGCAATAGGAAAAACAACAAACAGTATTGGAAAAACTGGACAGCTACATGCACAAGAATGAAACTGGGTCCTTTTTAACACTATACACAAAAACTCAAATGGATTAAAGGCCTAAAGATGAGACCTGAAACCATAAAAATCCTAGAGCAGAGCACAAGTAATAATTTCTCTGACATCAGCTGTATCAACATTTTTCTACATATGCCTCCTAAGGCAAGGGGAACAAAAGAAAAAATAAACTATTGGGACAACATCAAAATAAAAAGTTTCTTCACAGCAAAGGAAACAATCAACAAAACTAAAAGCCTACAGAATGGTAGAAGATATTTGCAAATGACGTATCTGATAAAGGTTAGTATCCAAAATACATAAAGAACTTATCAAGCTCAACACCAAGAAACCAAATAGTTTAAAAATGGGCAGAAGTAAACAGACATTTCTCCAAAGACATACAGATGGCCAACAGACACATGAAAAGATAGATGCTCATCATCAGGGAAATGCAAATCAAAACTACAATGAGACATCACCTCACACCTGTCAGAATGGCTAAAATCAACATAAGAAACAACAGCTGTTGGCAAGGATGTGGAGAAAAAGGCATACTTTTGCACTGTTGGTGGGAGTGCAAACTGGTACAGTCACAGTGGAAACAGTATGGAGATCCCTCAAAAATGTAAAAATGGAACTACCCTATGACCCAGCAATGGCACTACTAGGTATTTACCCCAAGAAGACAAAAACAAATCCAAAGGGATACATGCACCCCTATGTTTATAGCAGCAGCATTTACAGTAGCCAAATTATGGAAGCAGCCCAGGTGTCCACTGTCAGATGAATGGATAAAGAAGATGTGGTGTATATACACAATGCCATACTATTCAGCCATAAAAAGAATGAAATCTTGCCATTTGCAACAATGCAGATGGAGCTAGAGGGTATAACGCTATGAAGTAAGTCAGAGAAAGACAAATACCACATGATTTCGTTCACATATGGATTTGAAGAAACAAAACAAATGAACAAAGGGAAAAAGAGAGACAAACCGAAAAGTTGACTCTTAATTATAGAAAACAAACAGATAGTTTTACCAGAAGGGAAGGATATGGGAAAAACAGGTGAAAAGGATTAAGAGTAGACTTAATCTTGAGGACATTGAGTGATGTACAGAATAGCTGAATTGCTATATTGTACACCTGAAACAAATATAATGCTGTGTGTTATCTATACTGGAATTAAAATAAAGCAAAAATTCAAAATGGATTACAGACTTGAATGTAAGACCTGAAACCATAAAGCTCCCAGGAGAAAAAAGAGACAAACAAACAAAAAGAAAAATAGGCTTTAAAAAATAAATTCCTTATGCAAGAAAAGTAAGGGGGAGTGCTTTTGGTAAAAGAAGGTATGAGGAATGAGATGCATTTTTGTTGAGGAAACAAAGCCAATAATTTTGTCCTAAAGTGAAGCTGAGGCTGTTTACTTAAGGAGGAGAGACTTAGGACAAACTCTATTTAGGAATTTTTTTTTTTTAAGATTTTATTTATTTGACAGAGACACAGCGAGAGAGGGAACACAAGCAGTGGGAGAGGGAGAGGGAGAAGCAGGTCTCCTGATAAGCAGCGAGCCCGATGAGGGGCTTAATCCCAGGACCCTGGGATCATGAACTGAGCCAAAGCCAGACTCTTAACTGACCGAGCCACCCAGGTGCCCTGAAAAGGAATTTTTTAAAAGGAATTTTAGGGATGCCTGGGTGGCTCAGTCAGTTAAATTATCTGCCTTAGGCTCAAGTCATGATCCCAGGATCCTGGGATTGAGCCCCTCATTACGCTCCCTGCTCCATGGGGAGCCTGCTTCTCCCCCTCCCTCTGGCTTCTGCTCCCCTCGGTTATACTCTCTAATAAATAAAAGCTTTAAAAATTTTTAAAAAGAAATTTTAATGTATGGTCAAGCTGGCTAAAATTAAAATAAATTTATTAGAAGTGAGTTTTAATATCAAAGTAAGCTGGTACAAAATTAAAATTTGTCTTTCTGTTAAAAATTTTCTTCGATTGATCATCTTTTAATAAGAAATTGTAAAGAAATGTTTTTCTTTACCTTTAATGGAATCTATCTAGAAAAACAAAGATTCTACATTTTATCTTTTGTTTTTTTAAGATTTTATTTTTAAGTGATATCTACACCCAATGTGAGGCTCAAACTCATAACCCCAAGATCAAGAGTTGCACGCTCTTCCAACTGAGCCAGCCAGGCACCCCATACATTTTGTCTTTTTCAGGTCTTTGATTACTTAAGATATTTCTATTCAATATTAAAAGAGCTAAGGCTTTTTACAAGTGTTTAACTGTCTGTATTTATCTGTGAAGATTTTAATTGCCACTTTGGTTAAATGGATTACCAAGTATTGTTTCATAATGATCTGTGATCCTATTTAATCAAATGACCAAGTCTTTTTATATTTTTCAAAAAACTTCCCAAAATCACATTCTAAAGTCTTTTTTTTTTTTTTAAAGATTTTATTTATATATTTGAGAGAGAGAGAGCAGGAGTAGGGGGAAAGGGAGACTCAGACTCCCCACTGAGCTAGGAGGCTGACATGAGACTTGAACCCTGGACTCCAAGATCATGACCTGACCCAAAGGCAGATGCTCAACCAAGTGAGCAATCCAGGCACCCCTGACTGAAATGAAGTCTTTTGACCAGAAACTAACCTTGAAATATTTAGCTGATCCCTGGAATATCTAAAAGGATTTGTTCTCATAAAAGAGATAATAAGTTAATTAAGTTTATTTGGTATATTAAGTTACATGGGAAGCATTGTGAAAAAAGTGATGCTAAATCTTCTTAGATTAAATTTGTGGAGATATATGTTATTAAAATATAAGTGTCCTAGAAATTATATGAAACTCCTAGAAATCTGATGTGTCTTGGTATGTTATCACTTTTAATTCTAGTTATTATCTTGAAGTGCTGTGTGTCACAGAAATAACCAAATTTCCTTATTAATTGCATTGTAACAAACGCTAATCAGATCTTTAGCCATAGGTATTCTTATGTCTTTTTGTCATTTATACACAGTTAATTGTTCTAATATTTTGGCAAGACTGCTTCATCATCAAGGAGATTCAGAGAAAAATCTCTGGCAGGTACTCCAAAATACAGGTCTCTGATAACTTAAAGATCATACCATTGAATTGTATAAGAATTTACAGAACTCTGATGGAGAAACTGATGGCTTCATAAAACTACTAAAAAAGATCAAGATCAACAAAAATTAATTATGTAGGACTGAATAAACTGAGGAGTATGGTTATAATTTGTAATACTTTTTGTTAGAAATTTTGCTGGTTTTTAATCTTTTGTTTTCCAGATGTAAGAAAACCTTTTCTCTTAAGCTATGATTTATAGGTTATAGCTAAGCAACCTAGATGAAATGGATGCATTCCTGGAAACCTAAACTTCCAAAATTGAAACAGGAAGAAATTGACAACCTGAATAGACCAGTATCTAGTAATGAGATTGAAGCAGTGATCAAAAACCTCCCAAAAGACAAGGGCCCAGGACCTGATGGATTCCCTGTAGAACTCTACCAAACATTCAAAGAAGAAATAATACCTATTCTCCTGAAGTTGTTTCAAAAAAATATAAACAGAAGGAAAACTTCCAGACTCTTTATGAAGCCAGCATTACCCTGATCCCCAAACCAGGCAAAGACCCCACCAAAAAGGAGGATTTCAGACCAATATCCCTGATGAACATGGATGCTAAGATTCTCAACAAGATCCTAGCTAAGAGGATCCAACAGTACATTAAAAACATTATCCACCATGACCAGGTGGGATTTATCCCTGGGATGCAAGGGTGGTTCAATATTCACAAATCAATCAATGTGACAGAACAAATCAGTAAGAGAAGAGAGAAGAACCACATGGTCCTCTCAATTGATGCAGAAAACACATCTGACAAGATACAGCATCCGTTCCTGATTAAAATGATTCAAAGTATAGGGGTAGAGGGAATATTCCTCAACTTCATAAAATCTATCTATGAAAAACCCAAAGCGAATATCATCCTCAATGGGGAAAAGCTGACAGCCTTCCCTTTGAGATCAGGAACACAACAAGGATGTCCATTCTTGCCACTGTTGTTCAACATAGTACTAGAAGTCCTAGCAACAGCAATCAGACAACAAAAAGAAATAAAAGGTATTCAAACTGGCAATGAAGAAGTCAAACTCTCTCTCTTTGCAGATGACATGATACTTTATACGGAAAACCAGAAAGACTCTACCCCCAAACTACTAGAACTCATACAGCAATTCAGTAATGTGGCAAGATACAAAATCAATGTACACAAATCAGTTGCTTTCTTATACACTAACAATGAAAATATAGAAGGGGAAATGAGAGAATTGATTCCATTTACTATAGCACCAAGAACCATAAGATACCTGGGAATAAACCGAACCAAAGAGGTAAAGGATCTGTATTCGAGGAACTACAGAACACTCATGAAAGAAATTGAAGAAGACACAAAGAGATGGAAGACCATTCCATGCTTATGGAATGGAAGAATAAGCTATGACAACATCTTTGGAAGCAGAACTGAATAATTTATCTTTTTTTTTCCCTATCCAATCCCTCCAGAATTTGGAAATTCTCAGTGAGTTTTCTTATGCTTTCATGGCCGTATATTAGCATAATTTCCAATAAGAATCTGTTCTCCTTATAACAGGACACAATTGGAAACACTGGTTATATAACAAGGCTTTGACTGGAATATCCTATTTGAGAGAGACATGCATAGATTCAGATATGACCAGACAGCTTTTAGGAGCTAAGGTTGACTTTTGGAGCCAATAAGCATCTTGGAAATATCAGCTTGATACTTTGCTTACAGGGTTCCTAGCATCCTTGCTGGGTGAGCACATCACTTCCTAGAAGGATCAAGAACCTCATGATAGTCAGAGAACCTCAAAAAGATAAGAAGTAACCCAAATCTATAGCTTTTGCAGGTGAAGTCTGATGGCTAGTATTTGGCTTGGCTTCTAAACTATGAAAGGCTGTTAAAAGTTCAATCTGAGATTGTTTATGAAAAGTTCCAGCAAAGCAAATTTGAAAGAGTCTATATGACAAATCACTACTCTTGCTGCACTGATGTAAATAATCAAGACAATTTTATTGAATTAGACTTCAAATTAGTCTTACTGTGGTTATCACTGATAGAAATTGGGGTAACTATGGAGAGAAAAATGTTTCAGTTGAAACTATAATATATACTTTTGCATATTAGATTCTAGTTTTGTTCATTATTTTTGAGGTTCCATTTTCTATAAACTAGACTAGATCTTGAATTCTTCCGGTTTCCTCCAATGTCTAGCTACAATATCCAAACTAACATTCCCCTTTGTTTTATTTGAAATTGAAAACCAATAACCGCCCTTTTTCCCTGAGGCTACAATAGCCCTTATATAGACAATCTTCCTGTCTGTTGCTGTGCGGGCAGGCCACTCAAAATGTCAAGAGTTTATAAAGCTTCAGGAAAATTTATCAGATTACCACTGCCTGACCTCACTCCACCTAAAGATGCCTCAATCCTGACATCTAGAAATCTTCTCAGCTGGTTACCTTTGCAACTGGCACATAATTTGTTCCAGTCATTAACCATTATTTTTCCTTATTTCCATAGAAATGCCTCTTATTTAATTCTGGTATTGCACCATAGCCCTAACTTTGGGAACACACCCGCATCACTGCCTCCTGAAATGAGTTTAACTGAACTGACTCATTTTCAGAACTAAAAATCTACCAGCTTAGTTTTTTAGGACTTGGAACTTCTGAGGAAGTTGCAAAGGAGGGAAGTGTAGGGGCCCGGGGCAGGCCACCCCAAAAGGTGCCACTTGGGCATATTGATTATTTTGAATTAAAATTATTAAAGAAACAGCCAGTGCTTGAAGAACACTCTGACCCTCCTTTGTCCATGAAACGTACCTTCCGTGGCTCTACCAGGAGGCAGAAGGGCAGAGAAAAGGAATCCAGGGCCAAGAAGTTTGTATAAACAAGCCTGGCTCTTTTTACTAATTTATTACCCCAGCCCAAATCCTGTTTAAGATTTCTTACTAACTGAAGCTCCTGAACAAAAGAACACAATTGTCCTGTTAACTCCTCACAGGGATGTATTTCTTTGTCTAAAATGCATAAAAGCTTTGGTCATTCTTTGGGTCTCCATGTCATTGTTGGGTCCCCGTGCATATGTAATAAAACATAATAGGTTTTGTCCACCTATTAATCTGTTTTATGTCAATTCAATTTTTAGATCAGCTAGAAAAAAACTTAAAGGGTAGAAAAATATCTTCTTGGAAACCAGTCATCGAGCCTCCCAGTAATTACTCAATGAAGGGTACCCCAGCCATCTCTCCTGGCCCCACCCTAGCAAAACAGTCTAGATTCCTCCAGGCTTGCCTGCAGGAAGAATGTGTGCTTTTATGTAGTTGGGACTTAGATTTAGGCAGATGTCATGGATCCCAAAAACCCGCTCTTGACACCTGAACTCTTCTGACACATGCACGGTTCCAGGCCCCTCGACCTGGACTTGTGCAGCTTGTGCAGGCACAGTATGCCCCTCCATCAGCTGCCCTTGAGCACTTGGAGCCCTCCAGGCCTAGAGAGCTCTGGCTGGTCCCTAACACCTGTGTACCCTCCAGAATGAAAGAAGCCCACCTCCAAATATTGCAGCTTTAAACAGGAGATAATCAGTCTCTAATTGGACTGCCTGATGGGGTCCTGGGGTTCTCCAGTAATCAAGGCTCCCAGGAGATCCTAAGAGGATACTGGTGTGGGGCCATCTTCCTGACCCCACCCCAGCAAGGCAGTCTGGTTTCCTCCAGATCTGCCTTCACGGGAATATGTGCATTTGTGTAGGTTAGGGCTGGGAATTAGGCAGATGCCAGTTACCCCACAATAGCCCTCCCCAGTAACAAGGCTTCTCCCGACAATGTATGAACTTCATCAACGTGCTACTGTAAGAAAACATATATTGAACACTGTTGGGAAAGGCAGGAAGACAATAGCAAATATGCCCCAGTCACTAAACCAACCAAAATTACTCAAGAATTGGTTTAGGGGTAGTATGGATTATATGTTAACTTCTTTGGATCCCTGAAGACCCACTGAAGACTTAGTCTGGACCAATCTTAAAATGAAGATAACTTAAAATGTTGTCCTGATCACTTAATCCAGTAAGTTATAGCCTATATTTTAAAAAAAGTAAAGAAGTGGGGAGCTGGCTGGCTCAGTGGAGCTTATGACTCTTGATCTCAGGGTCATGAGTTCAAGCCTCACACTGAGGGTAGAGTTGAATTTAAAAAAGAAGCAACAAAGGAAAACATTCCAGTGCTCTAATTAGGTGCATTAAGTAATAGATGCTGATAGGATGAAAGGAAAAGTACTAGAACAAAAAGTGCCTGCGTGGCTCAGTTGGTTAAGCATTTTCCTTCGGCTCAGGTCATGATCGCATGGTCCTGGGGATCGACCCCTGCATCCAGCTCCTTGCTCAGTGGAGAGTCTATTTCTCCCTCTCCCTCTGCCCCTCCACTCATGCTTTCACTTTCTCTAATAAATAAATTTTAAAAAAATACAAAAAGCAAGTGATCTCCAGGGGCACCTCGGTGGCTCAGTCGTTAAGCTTCTGCCTTTGGCTCAGGTCATGATCCCAGGGTCCTGGAATGGAGCTCTGCATTGGGCTCCCTGCTCAGCGGGAAGCCTGCTTCTCCCTCTCCCTCTGTCCCTGCTTGTGTTTCTCTCCTGCTGTCTCTCTCTCTGTCAAATAAATTTTTAAAAATCTTTAAAAAAAAAAAGTGATCTCCAGAGTAGGAGGAAACCTACTCTAGGAAACCTAGAGCCTTTTGCTCTTAAGGACAACAATCCATACACTGAGGAGGAGGATTTTTTAAAAATCCTTTTGGCCCTGGTAACTTTAACTTACTATATTTGAGGACCATGAAAGTACACAAAACTACAATCAGAGTCACTGGAGGGGGAGCTTATTCCAGACAAGAAATGGCAAAAATTAGAATGGAATTCCAAGAGACTGATTTGGACCAAAAAAACCCGGTGGCTATTAGTAGTCCAAAGTAGGACTAACCCGGTCCTCACAGGAATAGAGGCTGCATAACTTGGACCCATTACACAGATGCTAAATTTAATCAACATCTTAGAGCATCTGGAGAAAATAGTACTAATTTACAAAGATCTTTGTTTGACAGGATAGTAGCAACCTGGAGGTTAAGATGGCTTATACCTAATATGGCCCTAAGATGTCCCTTAAGACATCTCCATGGAAAATATCTGGGGGAGCTACTAATGTGATAATGAGGACTATTAACTATGACTTATGTTAGGGGATAGACACCCTCATCATTACATGCAAAAGTGACAGAACAAATAAAAAGGCCCTTTTTCCGTTTGCAATGACTTGGACGGGGCTAGAGAATTTTGCTAAGTGAAATAAGTCAGAGAAAAAGAAATACTGTAGGATTTCACTCATGTGGAATTTAAAAACAAAAGAGCAAAGACAGGAAAAAAGAAGAGAGAGGCAAACCTAGAAACGGACCCTTAACTATAGAGAACAAACTGATGGTTACCAGAGGGGAGGTTGGTGGGAGGACGGATTAAAGAGGTGACAGGACTGAGAAGTGCACTTGTGGTGAGCACCAGCTGTTGTGTGGAAGTGTTGAATCATTGCATTGTACACCTGAGACTAATACTACACTGTTAACTGGAGTTTATGAAAAACTTAAATAGAAAGGTCATTCTTAAAGCTATACCCCACAGAACAGAACAACATTATTAATAGTTATTTGCAGTTGCCAGAAACACAGAAACTGATTGACTTGATAAGAACAGCTGAGGAACTAAGATAAAGGCTATAATTTTAACACTCACATATATGGATAGAACAGGCCTTTACTTAATATAAATGGGCCTAATCAAAATGGACCATAAAAGCCTAAACCAACAAAGGCCCTACTGGCCACCTTAACTATTTAGACCACTACACTGTAAAACAAATTATAAAAATAGAAACCCCAGAAACGGGTGCCTGGGTAGCTCAGTTGGCTGAGCATCCAACTCTTGATTTTGGCTCAGGTCATGATCTCAGGGTCTTGGATCGAGCCTCTGCATTGGGCTTCATGCCTTTCCCTTGGTCCCTCCCTTGGCCTCTCTCTGTCTCTAGGAAATAAATAAAATCTTTTTAAAAAGATAGAGAAAACCCAGAAACTACTTACGGTGGCAAAGAAACAGAAATAAAGAACCTTTTAGAGTAAATAGACCTACGAATAGAAACCCATATGTAGACCCACTAATTCAGTATAAGTAATAGAATAACTTCATTATAAACCAACTGCCCCTATGTTACACTAACTATAGAAACCCTCTTGTATATAAAAATACATATACCACTCTGATTTTAGATACAGGGTCCCAAGTAAAAATGATTACAAGGATAGTCTAGTAATTTAGAAAACTTTAACAATAAAAAGGGACTAATGAAGGATTTGGAGAAAAATCAACCCAAGGGATGTGAGTGCACAGACTGGTGACAGACCACTCATTAAGGCTAAAGGTTTCTACAAATCAATCAACCAATCACTTTGGGGCTGCCTGGGTGGTTCGGCCAGTTAAGCATCCAATTCTTGATTTCAGCTCAGGTCTTGATCCCAGGGTCTGAGTTCAAGCCCCATGTTCAGCTCCACATTGGGCATGGAGTCTACTTTAAAAAAATAAGTAAAAATATGGCCTATGGTTTCACAGGTCTCAATTTAGAAAACATGATTGGAATGGATGTCACAGGACATTTTCAAATTAAGGGAAAAATTCAGGAACTCCTAAAGGAACTAATTATTGCCTACTATTTCACCATATAATAACCCAATCCACCCTTAAAAACACAGATTATAGGAATTTAAACAAAACTCCCCCCAAATTGAGGGAGCACTCCCAGATACAGGTACTATCATAAACAGTATCACCACTGGATCCAGAACTCATTACACAGTGACAGACTTACCTGACATGTTCTTTGCTATTCTAGTCGATGAGGAAAGTCAAACCAAGATTGCAGGTACTTGAGAAGGCAGGCAATATAAGTTTACTAGATTACCACAAGGATAACTTAGCAGACTAGTAATAGCCCACAACACTCTAACACAAGACATACAGGCTGTTCGTGAAAATTCAACATACACACAAACCAGTATTTCCTTTATTAATGATACTCCTATTTCTGGTGATAACTTGGAAGAACAAACTAGCATCAAAAGTTGAATTAACTGAATTCTTTACACTCAGAGGATGGACAACCAACCCAAGTAAGGTCCAAAGACTACACACTACTACAGAATTTTTAGGCATAATTTGGTCCTCTGAAGGCAGATAAATACCAGACCAAGTCATAAACCAAACAGATTGCATACCAACTCCTATCACAAAAAAAGCAGATCAGAAACTGATAGGACTGCATGTATATTGGAAAGAAACATATCACATACGGGGATATATTAAAACACATTTATAAAATAGCTAAGAAGATTAGGGAATTTAGATGGGCAGAGACTCAAGAGGCAGCCTTTACTTATTTGAAAAAATGTCAGAACATTTAGTACATTGTCATCAAATAATGAGGACTCCAAACATAAACTACATTTAGAGTATCTAAATTCACAAGGGTTTGCAACATGTTATTATGGACTGAACCACTGTAGAATCCCAAATTTTACCCAATTGGATTTTGGACTAAGAATTTCTCATGGTCGAGAACAGATACCAACCAACTGAAAGGCTCACTTGTGCAGTCTCTGAGGCCCTACAAAATACAGAGCCACTAGTAGAAAATAAAGTAATTATACTTAAAATCCAATAGCCTATTCTGGAGTAGGTAAAGCATACTCAGACCAACAGAGAAAGGAACTACTCTGGCCCAAAAAGTCCTAACATGCAACTGGTATATTTCCAAGCAAGACATATGGATGGAGAATCAACCTTCTGCATTAACTAAGGAGATCTCAGCAATGCCAATGGTGAACTTTACAGAACTTCCAAAGAATGAGCCTCTCCAAACTTGAACAGTCGGGCAATGGGGACCATCCTGGTTTACAGCACTCAACAACGCATGGCTTACAGATGAATCAGCCTCCATGATGCCATCTGGAATATGCTGGCAGACTGGTCTTGATGCCTTCTGGAATATGTTGGCAGACTGGTTAATCTAACTAATGATGGTCTAATCCTGACAGAATCAGGCTCAGGAGAAGCAGCACAATAAGCTGAACCAAGAGCCATAAAATTGACCATGAACAACCAGGTAAGAAAAATCAGAATGAGCTCTATGTTTTCTTAGACTCATGGGCAACAGCTAAAGGAGTAGCTCTTTCATCAGGAACATGGCAGGAAAGTTACTGGAAAGTCAGAAATATGAACATGCAGGATAAGGGCATGTGGCAGAAAATATCACTGGCTGATCTATCCATATTCATCACACGGGTCTCTGCCCATCAGAAGGATAACCCTGAAGTAATCAAATTTAATAACCAGGTAGACAAACTCACCAAGAAAACTAATGAGGCAAAGATCCCTAAAATTTATCTTAGAATAAAATGATTCACAGGCTAATAAGGAAATCAATTCAAATCATAACTATAAACAAACAAGAAAGAGAGTGGAACATAAAATCTGAATACCGAGATATGCCAATTGACAGGTCAGGTCACCAAATGCTTGCACACAGCACTAGAACATGGTTAGAAAAAAGAAACATACGGATACCTGCCAAATTTCAATCAAGATATATGAGAATTGCTGAAAGTGTAAAGCTTGGAGGCCATTGATGAATACTCAAGGTAAGATCAAACCTGACAGACCCTTCCGAATTACACAGATTGAATACATAGGATCCTTGCCTGTACCACAGAATAAAGCATACGCATGCCACTGTACCATGTGGTCAGGAATAGGATCACCCTATCTTTGCATGATAAAAAATCCACCATCAGAATGTTAGAAATCTGGATTGCTTGTCATCCTACAATTAGCTTAGGGGACCCACTTCACAGGAAAGCTAATACAAGAATGGGCTAAGGAGCAAGACATAATGTGGAACTTCCACGAGCCCTACAACTCAATCATCTCTGATTCAACTTAAAGGTATAATGGGTTGCTCCAGCAAAAATTAGGTTGCTTACTAACAAACTATATATGAAAGCTTAGACTAAAACAATCTGGGAGGTGGCAAGATTTCTAAACTGTAGATACACAGGGGCACCTGGGTTGCTTAGTTGGTTAAGCCTCTGCCTTCGGCTCAGGTCATGATCTCAGGGTCCTGGGATGGAACCCCGCATCGGGCTCTCTGCTCAGCGGAGAGCCTGCTTCTGCCTGCCTCTCTGCCTTTGTGATTTCTCTCTGTCAAATAAATAAATAAAATCTTAAAAAAAAAATAAACTGTAGATACACAAAGAATGGGAAAATTCCTATTAATATTGTAGGCACCAAGAGAGATCAGAATTAGCACTAGCAACACCCCAGAATCTAAGTTAAAAGGAAAAGTGTTAATTTAAAGACATAATGATGTATGTAGTACTGCAAAAATTATTGCACCTGCTACTAATGAAACCTCCTGGGTAACTGAAGGAAAGGACCCATTACATCAAATTTTTAAAAATAACATAATGCCTCGGGGCACCTGGGTGGCTCAGTGGGTTAAGCCTCTGCCTTTGGCCCAGGTCATGATCCCAGGGTCCTGGAATCAAGCCCCACATCCAGCTCTCTGTTCAGCGGGGAGCCTGCTTCCCTTCCTCTCTCTCTGCCTGCCTCTCTGCCTACTTGTGATTTCTGTCTGTCAAATAAATTAATAAAATCTTTAAAAAAAATAACAAAATGCCTCTGTAGAAATTTCAGGCCTGAAGAATATCTTTTATTCTGTCAACACTAGATGCCTAATGTTTATCCTAGCATGGTGCAGGGTGATGATGCTCGAGGCAATATTGGGAATAATGGCCATGAAAACCACAGATTTCCTTGAGTAGCAAGAACAACAAAAAACTAAAAATGCATAGGACACTATCTTTATTTTGCAGGAATGAATGTGGTATGCATCTTTGGCCATATCAAGGTTACTAAATGGGTCAGTGCTGCGTGGCACCAGCTGACCATATTATATTGCCTATTGCGTTCTACTGAATGGCACTCTCACTGCTGCTCTGGATACTCCTCTGATAGCACCAGCAATGGTTGTGCCACCATTCCAAATCGGAATGACAGCTTTTGGTCCAGATCCAATTCCATGGTCTGTGACATCCTCTACTTCCTCCGTGGATCACCCTGCTGGTCACCTTATTGCAACTTAGCATCCCAGCATCACCAAGCCGAACATCCTGACTCCATCTTTTGCTATCAGCATGATCTAGGTTTCCCATGACTGGGAAACCTTCAATCAATGGAGAAACAGAATACTTAGAGAAGCCGATGAAGCTGTGGAAACCTTCCACTTCAATCTCTGTAAGAACCAATGAGGATCCTGAACAACTGTATTAGATGTTGATTTGGAGGATGAAAATTGGTCTGAACTACTAACTGGCTCTTGGTATTACAACCCAGAGCGTATGGTGACCCAGGTACCGACTTTTGTACTTTTCCCTTATCTTACTGAATTGAGTGCAGTGTTGAACACAAAGCAGACTCTCTAAAAGTAAGCACACTTTAATTCCTAATTTACTCTGTGCACTAGCATTTCATTGTATGAGAGAAGCTGCTGGATATGCAAAATGGGCAACTATACCTTATAATATAAATAAGCAAAAAAAAAAAAGATTATTTACTACACTCCAACTTAATCCATGTTCACTTATTAGAAAATTAACAACAGATCTATGGATATTATGTCCAGTCATTAAAAAAAGAGGGACAGCTTGTAAGATGGATGGTGGGCACATAGAAAACAGCATATCACACATATCAGTATCCGTGGTGATATACATCAGGCTTCTGCCTCCCACTACAGATTTCTATCCAAGAATCTAGGATCTTCTGATAATAAAACCTCTCATGCTTATATTAGAACCTAAAATAGTAGCCTATACTTTGACATTTAATACACAGCACTTTCAAGCCAGATATAGATCCCCTAATTGTGCTCAGTTTTATCCACCTTCATTTGTGCCAAATTTACAACTTATGCCAAAAATAGATTTGCTAAAGAAAGAAGATGCTTGTTGGACTGGAAGGAGGCCTAATTGGAGGATAAAAGGCAGTTACTTTTTCTTATTCCAAACTGATGAAATTAAAAAAAAAAAAAACTTAAACCAAACAATCACAATTTCACGTGTATGCCATGGCAGCTTTGTCGTGGTTGTGTACACAGACGGAGAACATTAGCAATATATTACAGAATGTCAATTAATTTCATAAGGATGTAAATAGAGCAATGAAAATTTGGTTGGAGGGAGTGCTAGAAATAACAAAATACTAAGGAAAGACGTAAAAGATGCTTCTTTGCCTGTAGATCATCAATTGTTGCCGTTAGGATTGGTTGATGTGTGGAATACTCTTGGAACAGCGATACTCTCAATCGCTTCTCGGCCTTTTGGCTAAGATCAAGCGTAGAACAGCAATGTTCTCTGGGCGCCTGGGTGGCTCTGTTGGTTAAGCATCTGCCTTTAGGTCAGGTCCTGATCCTGGCATCCTGGGATCAAGCCCTGCATCAGGCTCCTTGCTCAGTAGGGAGTCTGCTTCTCCCTCTGCCTCTGCTTGCGATTTCACTCTCTCTCAGATAAATAAAGCCTTTTTTAAAAACCCAAAAACAAACAATAAAAAAAACAGCAATAGTCTCAGGACAATACTGAGATAACAGCCCAAACATCAGTCAAGTAGGTGCCACACATCCTAACAGCTGTGCTTCTTTGAGCCACTGTGAAATTAGAATATTGGCATTTCTAGGAGGAGCATGACAATGGTTACTACACTTGTGTAGTTCCCCAACATTAAAACTCAAAGTGAAGCTTACAGGCCCAGAAATCCTCCTTATGATACAAGGAAAACATGTACCTAAGGATATGTTGATGGAATTGAACCAAAATAGCTTTATTACTGCTAGACTTGTGGCTATGCCTACAGTATGAGTGCCTATGACTCTGGCCTTATTGCCTGCTCAACCAGTTAATACAGGAAATTGGACCATGAGAGCATGGGCTAAGCTAACCTCTCTCACTTGGTCCCAGGACCCTGGAGTCAAGGGAAAAATAAGGAATGCAGCATGATGGGATGTGTAAAACTAGAACAGATAATGAATGCGACAATAGAAGGAAATAGAAGGAAAAGGATATTATTTGAGCTCAACAGAAGATGAAGGAACTATTAAAATAACCAGAGAAATGTTTCACACTGAACCGCCTAAAATTAATCTAATAAATGTAAACCATGCATTAGAAAACTTAAGGTAGGAAACATTTGGAAGATGTGACTAATAAAGTCAAAATAATTTGCAGGAATTGAAAAGAGAACAAAAACAAAATAAATAATAAATCCTAAAATAATGGCAGCCTTGAATTCTGATGTTATGACAACGGAATTTGACAGTGTTACGTAGGCCATACCCCATGGAGCTTCATAAAAAATATCTTTACCTGGAGGGACACCTGTCTGGCTCAGCTGGTGGAGCATGTGACTCTTGATCTCGGGTTGTGAGTTCAAGCCCCACACTGGATGTAGAGGTTACTTAAAAAAAAAGAAATAAAATCTTGAAAAAAGATTTTTACTTGGAAACATAATTGTCAGAGAAGTTACACCTAGTGGTTTAAGAAGCTTAACTTTTGGGGCACCTGGGTGGCTCAGTCGTTAAGGGTCTGCCTTCAGCTCAGGTCACCATCCAGGGTCCTGGGACCAAGTTCCGCATTGGGCTCCCTGCTTGGTGGGAGCCTGCTTCTCCCTCTCTCACTCCCTCTGCTTGTGTGTTCCCTCTCTTGCTGTCTCTCTCTGTCAATGAAACAAATTAAATAAATAAATAAAATCTTTTTTAAAAAAAGAAGCTTAACTTTTGGCCATTTTGTGATTGATATGATACCATGTTTTGGTACCATTCTTTGTCATCCTTATTTTGGTAATACTAGAAGTGTGGTTGCTTAAACTGGTCATTAAACTATGGTGTAAAAGAACGTGTGTCAAAGGAAAAATACTTGCAAAATACGATCGAGTGTTGTGATTAAGATTGTTAAGTGACGTAGAATCACAATGTGGGTTGATATTTCCCTGAATTTATGTTTGTACAGAGCATTAGGCCTTTAGTATTTTTTTTAATATTTATTTGAGAGAGAAGGAGAAGAAGGGAGAAGGGGAGAGAGAGGGAGAGAGCACATGCAGGAGGGGCAGAGAGAGAGGAAGAGAGAAGCTCAAACAGACTCCAGGATGAGCACAGATCCCAAAATGGGCTCCATGTGGGGCTTGACTCCAGGACCTTGAGCTCATGAACCAAGTGGAAACCAAAAGTTGAGGGCTCAACCGACTGCACTACCCAGGTACCCCATTAGGCCCTTAGTATTAATTAGAGTGAGAGTGATTTGAAATCACAAGATGGATTTTTGTGTATTCATTTGAAAGGCTTTCAAATCCACTTGCTTATGGCAAAGACACAAAAAGGTGGGGTTTTTTTTAGTAGTGAAGTTGTTTTGATATAAGAATAAATTAAGTGGTATCAGGTTGGCACTATCTCATCTGCTCTCACCCTTAAGAACTCAGTAGCTCAGCAGTGAAGGGCCCTGCTGGGGGCTTATCACTAAACAAGGACCAACCATGGCAAGGGGACATTTTGACTATAAATACAGAGATTTTTGTAATTACTACACAAAGGTGTTCTGTCTGGACAAGGCTACTCTTTGTTGATCTGAAAGAGCTTTCCAAAGCCCTTGGGACAATTAGCTCTGGCCAGGGTAAAGGTGACTCTTACTGGCAGTGGCCCTCTGCCTAGCAAGCCCAGCATCCTCCTGCCTCAGCACCAAGGGACTTGGACTTGATGCTGGCAAGTAGCTAAGCAGTCTCACCCAAGAACCAGCTCCTTTACTGAGGAAGAATGGCAACTAAATTAGAGCTTCATTCCTTTCATCTCCCCTTGACCAGAGCAAGAGTATGATTAACAACTTCGGTTTGGAGTATGCGATTTCTGTATTGGTAAATTTAAAAGTCATTACCCCATATGCTAATGGCTTGTGAAATTCACACCATGAATTAGTGTTAACTCCGTTGCTGGCAAAGACAAGAATCAGTCTGAACAGGATTTGCCGTGCTCACTTCGGCTGCACATATACTAAAATTGAACAGGATTTGCCTCCCGAAACAAAGCAGAGTTGGGGTAATACGTACATTTGTGTAGGTAGGGCATGGAATTAGGAAGCCGCCAGCTACCCCCAAAAGCCGGCTTCTGTGACCTGGCCTCTCCCTAAGCTGCCCTGTCTCAGGTCCCTGCTTCCCCTGACCTGTGCCCACCCTGCAGTTCTGCTGGGTTCAGGCCAGTCTCCAAACCCTGCAGAGCCTCTGGGGTGGAAAATACCCGCTCACTGGAAGTCTTCCTGAGGCAACAGCTTTAAACTGGTGACAGACCAGTTTGACAGACCGCTTGGACCAGCTGCCTGATGCCATCCGCGACTTCTCTAGCGATCAAGATACCCAGGTGTCCCACACTACCCACCCTCGCAGGGCAGTCTGGATTCCCCCAGTTCTGTGTTCAGAGGGAAAATGTGCCTTTGTGTAGGTTAAGGCTTAGAATTAGGCAGATGGCAGGTCCCCTCAGTGGCCTCCTCCTGTCAGCCAACCTCCCTTGACAGTGTCAGGTGTCAGGCCCCGGCTCCCCTGACCTGTGCTGCTGAGGCATGGGCAGTACCCACACTGTCAGCTGGCCTAGGGCTGTAGGGCCCCGTCCAGGCCCACAGAGCTCTGGCAACACCCCAACCACTTAATGGCTTCAGGGTGCAGAGAGCCTACACCCTGAAAATATTTCTGAGGCTCCATTTTAAACTGGGGGCTATCAGTCCCCATTTGGACTGGATGCCTGATGGCGTCCTGGGCTTCCCAATAATCAAGGATCCCAGGTGTCTCTCAGTAAAGCATACCCCAGCAGATGCCCAGAAATGGTCTTCACAATGAAGTCCAGGCTCCGGAAGCCTTACCTTCAGGGAGAATATGTGCACTGGTGTTGTTTAGGGCTTGGAATTAGGCAGATG
This sequence comes from Enhydra lutris kenyoni, assembly GCF_002288905.1. Taxonomy (NCBI): domain Eukaryota; kingdom Metazoa; phylum Chordata; class Mammalia; order Carnivora; family Mustelidae; genus Enhydra; species Enhydra lutris. Next base: position 59,465,787 of record NW_019154093.1, read on the forward strand.
AATTGTACCCTCCACAGCCCATTTCCATGACTTGGCCTCTCCAGACACTTGCCCTATTCCAGGTCCCTGGGTCCTGGCCTGTGCACAGCCCGCCCTCCGAGGGCAGCCCAGGCCCTCCTGGCTGGTGGAGTTCGGTTTGGCTCATCCTCCAGGGTGGAGGGAAACTGCCCCAGCTAAATCTTTCTGAGGCAGCAGCTTTACAGAGGAGTCAGTCGGTTCTCATTTGATGGGTTGCCTGATGGCATCCCAGGCTTACCAGTAATCAAGGCTCCCACGCATCTCTTCATGAAGGTTACCAGGCAGCCAGCCAGACTCCATCTTGACAAGGCAGTCCTGTCTCCTCCAGCTTCGACTCCAGGAGAAATATTTGCATTTGTGAAGGTTAGGTAGATGCATTATAACCCCAATAGCTCACTGTCGTACTCTGACCTCTCCATACACTTACCCAGTTCCAGGTCCTCCGCTACTTGGGGCTGGGCGGCTTGTGCATGCGCAGTACGAATCCCCCGTCCCACCTTGGGCAGATGGGACCTCCTAGCGCATGGAGCCTAGTCGTCAAGAAATTCAGGTGTTTCCAATTCCTGAATACCCAGGCTATTAGGCCTGGCCCCACCTTGGCAAGGCAGTTCAATTTCCTCCAGCTCTGCCTTTAGGGGGAAGATGAGCATTGTGTAGATTAAGGTTTGGAATTAGGCAAACGCCAGGTACCCCCAACAGCTTGCTCCCCCCACCAGGCTTCTCAGGACACTTCCTGCAACAGGTCCCTGGCCAACCTGACCTATGTCGCATGTGCGCAGTAGAAATGAATCAGCTGGTCTTGGGCAGGTGGGGCCTATCCCCAACCACCTGGATCCTGACAGGAAGCAACTTTAAACTGGCCACAGCCATGGGGCGCCTGAGTGGCTCAGTGGGTTAAGGCCTCTGCCTTCGGCTCAGGTCATGATCCCAGGGTCCTGGAATCGAGCCCCGCATCGCGCTCTCTGCTCGGCGGGGAGCCTCTTTCCTCCTCTCTCTCTGCCTGCTTCTCTGCCTATTTGTGATCTCTGAGTGTCAAATAAATAAATAAAATCTTAATAAAATAAAAATAAACCGACCACAGCCAGTCCCCATTTTTACCCATGGCATTATGGGGCCCCAGGCTTCTACCATTTTAACCTAATAACCAAATCAGCTAAATGTTTAGTGATTTAAATATATTTCTAAATAATATTTGCGTTGTCTGGCCACAAATCCATTTACTTCATTAAATTTCGATATCTTCATATATTGTGATTCATTTGAAAAGTTAATAGCCTCAGTATTTTACAACAGTCACTCTGTGCAGTTAGGAAGACAGAAGCTTTTATTTCACATCATTTTCCCTTGAACTGAGAGCTCAATAAGCTATTTCCTCATGTTGAAATAAATGCTATTTAATGAGAATGCAGACCAAATTCTGTCACTAAAGAAGTATGCATCTGTAATGAGCCCAGTCAAACAATATTTGATATATCTAAATTCTAGCTCAATCAAAGAATTTTGACAAGCTCTTAGGATTCATTTTGACTTATTCTGTATGACTCTGATCAGTATGCTTATTTATTTGCCTGGATTTTTAAAAAGATTTTATTTACTTATTTGACAGAGAGAGAGAGAGAGAGAGATCACAAGTAGGCAGAGAGGCAGGCAGAGAAAAGGGGGGGAAGCAGGCTCCCTGCTGAGCAGAGAGCCTGCTGCGGGGCTCAATCCCAGGACCCTGGGATCATGACCTGAGCTGAAGGCAGAGGTTTAACCCCCTGAGCCACCCAGGCACCCCTGTTTGCCTGTTTTTGAATGGTATTTATTCTGCTTGTTGAATTCATTGCCCAATGGCTGGTTTGTAAAAAATACAGTCTACTTGACTTCTCTGCCCCATTTGATACTATCCATTACCATGGTTTCACGGTCCTTCCTCTCTGATCTTCTCAAATGCCACTGTCTGAAGTCCTCCTAACTGATCATTCTTCTTATCTTGGGCTCTCTCACTGCCTTAGCTGTTGTGATTTCTCTTGGGACTCCTTCTTTTCTCTCTGGTGTGCTTATCTGATGTCCTCAACCATTCTTATTGCTTCATTCATAGATATTAACTCTCAAATCTGTTTCTTAAACACCAACCTTAACCTTGAATTCCAGACTTGTATTTTTAACTGTATTTTGGACATCTCTATGTGGCCATACAAAATATATTTTTTTCATTATCATTTATTACCCACCTGAATACACAAAACAATGGTCCTTTTCCTAGATTCCTGTTCTTTGTGCATGGTATTGCCATCCATCCTTTTTCCCAAGCTGGAAATCTCAGTTATTCTCAATTACTCCCTTTTTCCCCTCTCATGTTCAGTTAGTAATTCTGAATATTCTCTTTCAGAAAAATCTTCAGTCTAGCCCATCTTTTCCATTCTCTGCCTTTGCCCTAGTTTAGGCTTACATCATCTTTCACTTGGACTATCCAAAGAGCCTCAGAATTGGTCTCCTTTTAGTACAGAGAACTCCCGTCAAAATAAACAAAAGCAGGCCAACACCAAGACATATTCTAATTAAATTTGCAAAATGTAGCAATAAAGAAAAAAATTCCTAAAAGTAGCAAGACAAAAGAAGTTCCTAACTTACAAGGGAAGACCAATAAGGTTAGCAGCAGATCTCTCCCCAGAAACTTTTGGCAAGCCAGAAGGCAGTGGCATGATATATTCAATGTGCTGGATAGAACAGAATACTAGATAGAACAGAGAGAATAGAATACTCTATCCAGTAACACTATCATTCAGAATAGAAGGAGAGATAAAGAGTTTCCCAAACAAAAACTAAATGGGTTCATGACCACAAACCAGCCATGCAAGAAATATTAAAAGGACATTTTGAGTAGAAAGGAAAGACAAAGACTAGAAAGGAACAGAGAAAATCTCCAGAAACAATGACAGAACAATAAAATGGCACTAAATACATATCTATCAATAATTACTCTGAATGTAAATGGACTAAATGCTCCAATCAAAAAACACAGAGTGTCAGAATGGATTAAAAAAAAAAAAAAACCAAGACCCATCTACATGCTGCCTACAAGAGACTCATTTTAGACCTAAAGACACCTGCAGATTGAAAATGAGGAGATGGAGAAATATTTATCATGTAAAGGGACATCAAAAGAAAGACAGAGGAACCATGTTTATATCAAACTCAATTTTAAACCAAAGAATGTAGCAAAAGATGAAGAAGGGCACTATATCATAACAAAGGGGTCTATCCAACAGGAAGATCTAACAATTGTAAATATTTATGCTCCCAACATGGGAGCACCTAAATATATAAAACAATTAAAAACAAATATAAAGGAATTCATTGATAATAATATAGTAATGGTAGGGGACTTTAAGGCCCCACTTACAGCAATGGACAGATCATCTAAGCAGAAAATCAACAAGGAAACAATGACTTTAATGACATGCTGGGCTTGATGGACTTAACAGATATATTTAGAACATTACATCTTAATGCAGCAGAATACATATTCTTTTCAAGTGCACATGAAACATTCTCCGGAACAGATCATATACTAGGTCACAAGTCAGGCCTCAACAAGAACCAAAAGACTGAAATCATTCCACAATGCTATGAAACTGGAAGTCAACAACAAGAAAAAATTTGGAAAGACCAAAAATACATGGAGGTTAAAGAACACACTATTAAACAATGAATGAGTCAACCAGGAAATCACAGAAGAAATTAAAAAAATGAAAACAAATGGAAATGGAAACACAATGGTCCAAAACCTTTGGGATGAAGGAAAAGTGGTCCTAGAGGGAAGTATATTGCAGTACAGGCCTTCCTCAAGGAGCAAGATAATTCTCAAATAAACAACCTACCTTGCACCTAAAGGAGATAGAAAAGAACAACAAAGCCTAAAGCCTCCAGAAGGGAAATAATAATGATTAGAGCAGAAATAATGGATATAGAAACTTAAAAAAAAAAAGAACAAAACAATGAAACCAGGAGTTTGTTCTTTAAAAAAATTAATAAAATTGATAAATCCCTAGCCAGATTTCTATCAAAAAGAAAAGAGAAAAAGGGCACCTGTCTGGCTTGGTTGTTAAAGCCTGAGGCTCTCGATCTTAAACCCCACACTGGTGTAGAGACTACTTACATAAATAAGTAAGTCTTTAAGAAAAAAAAGAAAAGAGAAAGGATCCAATAAATAAAATCACAAATGAGAGGGGAGAAATAACAACGAACACCACAGAAATACACACAATTATAAGAGAATATTATGAAAAACTATATGCCAACAAATTGGATGACCTGGAAGAAATGGATAAATTCCTAGAAACATACAAATGACTAAAACTGAATCAGGAAGAAAGAGAAAACTTGAACAGACTGATAACCAGCAAAGAAACTGAATCAGTAATAAAAAATCTCCCAACAAACAAAAGTCCAGGGTCAGATGGCTTCCCAGGGGAATTCTACCAATTGTTTAAATGAGAGTTAATACCTATTCTTCTCAAACTATTCCAAAAAAAAAAAGAAGGATAACTTCCAAACTCATTCCATGAGGCCAGCAATCCCCTGATACTAAAACCAAATAAAAGCTCCACTAAAAAAGGGAACTACAGGCCAACATCCCTGAGGAACATGAATGCAAAAGTTCTCAATAAAATACTAGCAAATCAAATCCAACAGTACATTAAATTAATCATTCACCATGATCAAATGGGATTTATTCCATGGATGCAAGGGTGATTTGATATTCACAAATCAATCAATGTGATGCACCATATTAATAAAAGATGCAGATCTTTATGATCATTTCAATAGATGCAGAAGAAGTATTTGACAAAGTACAACATCCATTTATGATAAAAACAAAACCCTCAACAAACTACGTTTAGAGAGAACATACCTCAGTATTATAGAGGCCATATATGAAAAACTCTCAGCTAATATTTCCTCAATGGGGGAAAAACCGAGATCTTTTCCTCTATGATCAGGAACAAGACAAGGATGCCCACTCTCACCACTGTTGTCCAACATAGTACTGGAAGTCCTAGCTTCAGCAATCAGACAACAAAAAGAAATGAAAAGCATCCAAATTGGCAAGGAAGAATCAAACTTTCACTATCTGTAGATGACATGATACTGTATATAGAAAACCCAAAAGAGTCCACCCAAAAGCTGCTAGAACTGACACATGAATTCAGTAGAGTCATAGGATATAAAATCAATGTACAGAAGTCTGTTGCATTTCTATACAGTAATAACGAGCAGCAGAAAGAGAAATTAAGGAATGATCTCACTTACAATTATACCAGAAACCCTAAGACACATAGGAATAAATCTAACCAAAGAGGTAAAAGATTGGTACTCTAAAAACTACAGAACACTGATGAAAGAAATTGGAGATGACACAAAGAAATAGAAAAACATTCCATGTTCATGGATTGGAAGAACAAATATTATTAAAATGTCTTTACCACCCAAAGCAATCCATACATTTAATGCAATTCTTATCAAAATACCAATAGCATTTTTCACAGACATAGAACAAACAATCCTAAAATTTGTTTGGAACCATGAAAGACCCTGATGTAGCCAAGCAACATTGAAAAAGAAAAGCAAAGCTGGCGGCATCAATTTCTGGGCTTCAAGCTCTATTAGAAAGCTGTAATCATCAAGACAGTATGATACTGGCACAGAAATAGAGATATACATTAATGGAACAGAATACAAAACCCAGAAATGGATCCACAACTCTATGGTCAACTAATTTTCAACAAAGCAGAAAAGAATACGCAGTGGGAAAAAACCACAGTTTCTTCAACAAATGGTGTTGGGAAAACTGGACAGCGACATGCAGAAGAATGAAACTGGACCGGTTTCTTATACCTTACACAAAAATAAGTTCAAAATAGATGAAAGACCTAAATGTGAGACAGGAAACCATCAAAATCCTAGAGGAAAACATAAGCAGTAACCTCTTCTGACATGTGCCATAGCAATTTCTTACTACATATGTCTCCTGAGGCAAGGGAAACATAAACAAAAACAAACTACTGGGATGTCATCAAAATTAAAATCTTCTGCCAGTGAAGGAAACACTCAACAAAACTAAAAGGAAACCTATGGAATAGGAGAAATTCGCGAATGACATATCTGATAAACGGTTAGTATCTAAAACTATGAAGAACTTATCAACCTCAACACCCAAACACAAGAAACAACAGGTGTTGGCAGGGATGCAGAGAAAGGGGAACCCTCTTGCACTGTTAGTGGGAATGTAAACTTGTGCATCCACTCCAGAAAACAGTATGGAGGTTCTTCTAAAAGTTAAAAATAGAACTACCCTTTGATTCATTAGTTTCATTTACCAGCGGATACAAAAGTACCAATTCAAAGGGATACACGTGTCCCAGTGTTTATACCAGCATTATCGACAATAGCCAAATTATGTAAAAAGCCCAAATGTCCATTGCCTGATGAATGGGTAAAGAAGATGTGGTATACCTACCTATACGATGGAATATTACTCAGACATAAGAAAAGAATGAAATCTTGTCATTTGCAATGACATGGATGGATTGAGAGTATTCTGCTAAGCAAAACAAGACAGTCAGAGAAAGACAAGTACCATAGGATTTAATTCATATATGGAATTTAAGAAACAAAAGAAATAAACATAGGGGGAAGAAAAGAGAGGAAAGCAAAGAAACAAGCTCTTAATTATAGAGAACAAACGGATGGTTACCAGAGGGGAGACGGGTGGGGTGATCAGTTAAATGGGTGATGGAGATTAAGCAGGGCACTTGTGATGAGCACTGGGTGTTGTATGGAAGTGCTGAATCACTAAATTCTACCTCTGAAACTAAATTTATACTGCATGTTAACTAACTGGAATTTAAATAAAAACTTGAAAAGAAAAACAGAACTGGCCTCCTTTCTTAAGCCCCCTGATCGGGTCCATCCTCTTCAATGCCAACAGTATAATTTGTCAGTGAAAGACTTTTGTCAATACCACAGCTTGCTTTTGCCTATCAAGTAAGGCCCAAAGTACTTGCAAGCTACTTATCACATGTTTACCTCATGACTCTTACAGCCGTATCAAACATCCAGTCTTTGTTGGTCACTGAAAACATAAAGAATCAAAATGAAGATTTTTTTTCTATCATGTTTAACACTGGATTAAGCTGCAGTTTCACACAAAAACTTGTATCAAGGTCTGCAAAGAACTACCTTAGGACAAATAAAAGGATAGTCTTTACATAGAAACTATAAGGAAACGAATTTTAATTGAGTAATGCTTTTACAAGTACATTCATTAATATTTAAATAGTAATTAATAGCATTATATTGACCCATTTGCAGAGTTAAATTCCCTTGTGCAAATTCTCTAGAGTTGGATGGAGATATTGGGAAATGGATAGAAGAAAGCTTTCCTTGATGGAAAAATTGCTGTTGTCTCTTTGACTGCCATTTTATTTTATCAAAGACAGCTTCTTTTTTGTTTGTTTGTTTTGTTGTTGTTAAGAAAGCTTATTTTTAATTATGTAACAGACAAATATTGATTGTATTTTCCCAATTAAAAATTTTAGCTTTGCTGCCAGAGAACACTGCGGGTGGGGGTGATACCCTCTATATCAGGACATTAAAACCCGAGTAGTTCCCCCCACCCTAAAAAATATCAGTTATTTTTTCCACAAAGTTCTTTCTCTCTGAAGTGCAATTTAGGATCCACAGGCAGGGAATCTAAGTAGCCACTAGGGGGCGCGAGCCACTTACACAATGACTGAGTAACGGTTCCTGGCCTTCCCTCTTCTGAACTATTTCTAGATCAGAAAAGCCAAGTGTGCTTAGTAAAAGCCTTAGTAAATAGTTTGTGTTCTCTCTCCCTTCTGATTTATTGTGATATATATACACATAAAACCGGAGATAGCAATGGCCGCACCATATTTCTCCCTATCATAAAAATAGCTTCATTACAGGGGGCGCCTGTGTGGCTCAGTGGTTAGGCCTCTGCCTTCGGCTCAGGTCATGATCTCAGGGTCCTGGAATCGAGTTCCGCATCGGGCTCTCTGCTCCGCGGGGAGCCAGCTTCCTCCTCTCTCTGCCTGCCTCTCTGCCTACTTGTGATCTCTCTCTGCCAAAGAAATAAAATCTTTTAGAAAAATAGCTTCATTATAGGGCAAAAGGACCAGATCAGAGTTAAATTTCTTTCTCAACTTTTGTTTCCTTGCCCTCCTTGCTGTTTTAAAATTGGCTGTGAAGTTTATTATACTTTTTTATTGTATTTTCTGTTGTACTTTTATTGAGTGTCTGTAATTATATTAACCGACTTTACAGTGGTTGGATTTCTCTTTTCCATCCTTTCTGTTTCTGTTTTGTTATCTTCCCTTATATATTCCCATTTCCCCCTCGATTTCTTTTTTTTTTTTTTTTCAAATATTCGACTCCTAAAAGTGATGTTACAAGAAATGGGGAAGGATGCTATACAAAACTAAGTAAGAGTAAGAAAAGCCTAACATAGAAGCGAGGATCGGCTTGCTTGCTCCAAACTCTCCTGGGGCTGGTCTTCCACAGCAGGTGTGGGTGAACGTGGTGCTTCATCAGCCAGATAGAAAAGACATCTCTCTGAGTCTTTCTAGAAGAGGAAAGTCAGCAAGACGCATGGTTCTGGAGCATTTGGGAATGTAGTTCACAATAACGTGCAGTGTTAGCCGAACAAGACTAAGGCTGTTACTATTGTACAGAAAAGATCAAAGAGTCTGTAAACTCAAGTAATTATAAGAGTTGCCATATTGGTGAGAGCAAAAATCCATTTAGCTCATTTTTCATTCTTGACCAATGTCACAAAGGAAGTTTTGTGGGAATGTATAGTCGCATATTGTAACCTCCTTAAAATGTCTCTTAAGCATCTGTTTGTCTTTATAATCAATCCACTACAGTTCTTCATCTGTGTAATATTTAAATTCTTTTGGCGACTCCTCTATCTCACCCTGTAAATCCTTTTAAGATCACAAGCTCCTGATGTTTAGAGTCACTCATTTATTTAAAAAAAAAGGCATCATTTTGCACTTACATTGTCCGGGTACCATTTGAGGTATGTCCTGAGAATACAAAGATAAAGAGACAGAATCCCCTTACCCTTGAAAAGGTCAGCATAGTAGGGAAAGTGGCCTTGTACACCAATTGTCAAGTAGTATCTTAACTACCTCTTGCAAGGATGCCTCCTTCCTCTAGTATTCTAGAATTTGTTGAATATTCTTTCTTTTCTGGTTCTTACTTTCAGTCACTCTCCGCACATTTTTTCAGTGCCTACAATGTGCCAGGCACTGGGCTAGGATGAAACTACAAATATGACACATTGCTCCTGACTCTCCATGTTGTTTATGTCACATCTCCCGTGTCCTCAAACCTCCAATACTTCCTCTTCCCTCACTCTCAGCTGGTGATCTCACTTTACACTTTGTTGAAGGAATAGAAGCCAACAGGCAAGAATTACTTCATCTTCTCACCATCTAGTCTACAACACATCTAACTCTGAGTACATGTACTCTCTTCACAAGGAAGAAGTATACCCTCTGCTCTCTGGGGTTCTAGATCTCATGCCTGCCAAGCTTTACTCTGGCCATTATCTGCCCTTTTCTGTGTCATGCCTTAAGTGTTGTTTGTAAGTAAATTCTCTCTAGGGTTCAAACCTTTGCCAGTTTCTGCCCTGACTTTCAGCATCCCTTTCACTTACCAGCCATTGTTGGTACTTGGTCTCTTCTTTCTCACTTCTCTGCCTCTGTTCAACCCACTGTAATTAGACATCCATCGAATTTGCTGAAATGACCTTTAAATCAAATCTGTCACCGTGATTCAACCTTGTCGAATACAATGTCAATTCTCAGTCTTGTTTAGTTTTTTGAAAAGATTTTATTTATTTATTTGACAGAGAGAGATCACAAGTAGGCAGAGAGGCAGGCAGAGAGAGAGAGATGGGGAAGCAGGCTCCCCGCTGAACAGAGAGCCCGATGTGGGACTCAATCCCAGCACCCTGGGATCATGACCTGAGCAGAAGGCAGAGGCTTTAACCCACTGAGCCACCCAGGCGCCCCTAGTCTTGTTTAATTTGACCACACTGAAGGATTTGGCAGAGAAGGCCATTTCCTTCTCCTTAGAACACATTCCATTGTTGGCTTCCATTGTTGTGTGCTCTCAATTGTCCTCCTGCATCACTGGAATTGCTTCTGGGCCACCTCTTCCTTTACTCTGCCCCTAAATATTAGGCATCCTAGGTCTCTCTTGTAGGACCTCTTTTCTTCTGCAATTAAAGTCACTTCTCACTTCATAGGTGACTATACCTGATCTTGTTGCTTAAATACAATCTATATGCTGATGAATTACAAAATAATGTATTTAACTCTGATCTCTCCCCAGATCTACACACTTGAATATTTAATTGCTTCCTCTACTTATATCCCTTAGTGATTCTCAAATGTAACAAGACAAAAGTAGAATGTTTTCGCATCCCCAGACTTCTCCAGCTTGGGTAAAACATCCCTCGTCACCCAGTTCTTCCTTTTGCCACCCCATTGGACCCATCAGAGTCCTGTCAGCCCTCCAGCAAACTGGAACCTAAGCACACTTCTGCTCACCACCATACCTGCTATGACCTTTGCCCAATCCACCCTCACCTCTGGTCTGGATGGCAGCTGTGGCCATCCGAACATTATGCTTACCTCCTCATCCACCGCTAAAGAAGCCAGAGACTTTTAAAAAGAAAATCACATGACTGCCCTCCCTAAAACCCTGATGATTTTTCTTGCTGTTAGAATAAACTTGCAGCTCCTGTCCAAGCCTCTGAGACCTGCATAGCTTTCTGGCCTCATCTGCTACCACTCTCCTCCTCTTTAATGTACTCTGAGCGCACGGGCCAGCTTGACAGCCCTCATTGAATACCAAACACATTTCTGCCTTAGGATTTGCTCTTACTGTTCCCTATGCTAGAAATAATCTTCCCATGGATCTCTCCCCCAGCCGGACTCCCTCCCATCATTCACTTCCCAGAGCTGCTTCATCAAATGTTGGCCCCTCAGATCCCCTCACCACTCCGCCCAAAGTGTTCTCCCACCCACTGCCCACCCCTGAAGTCATTCTATACCCCATTACCCTGTTTTACTTTCTCAGAAGACCTACTATCATCTGAAGGTATCTACTTGGTCACATTTTTTGGTCTCTCTCCTCCCTAGAATGTTAAGGCAAAGGGCATGGCCATTGTGCATCTTACTCAGCCCTGTGCCGCCAGTGTCTGGTGCAGAGAGATGTTTATTTATTAAATAAATGATATCTTGAATGAATAGATGAATGAATGGATGGAAGAATGAATGAATGAATAATAGGAAGACAGGAAAGACAGGATAATAACAATACGCAGTGGTATAAACTGGTATAAACTGTGACAGAGATAACCAACCAAGGAAATGGTCCGGGAAGATAAGCAGCTCTCCAATTGCTGGATACTTCTGTATACTTTGAAGATGTAGGATTACATTTTTATCATTCAGATCTTGAATATTTAAAAATAATTAAACCAAACACTTTTCATATAAGAAATCTCACTTTTACCTCTTTCACTTTTCAGTTCCAGGTGGTTCTTCCAAATTAAGGCTTATGTCTGATTTCTCACTTTCTTTCTCTTTTTTAAAAAATTTTATTGTTTTTTCAGTGTTCCAAGATTCATTGTTTATGCATTCACACCCAATGCAATACGTGCCCTCCTTAAAACCCACCACCAGGCCCCACCCCCCTCCGTTCCAAAACCTTCGGTTTGTTTCTCAGAGTTCACAATCTCTCATGGTTCATCTCCCCCTCCATTTCTCACTTTCTTTTCGGGCTTACACAACATGTTCTTCATGAAAACAATAGCAAATTAACAGAATAGAATAGTCATCATATTTTTAAGATGTTATAATTAAATGATATATTGGACTTTGCTAAGAGCAGGACAATTGCTTTCAAGACTTCTGTGAAATACTCTATATCTAATAAAAATTAATAGGTGTATTTGAAATAAACTATCAAAAAGTGTCTTACATTACGATCTTTAGGTCTTTATTTCTTGCACTTTTTTGTTGAGTTTGAACTGACATACAGCATTTTATTACTTTCAGCAATACAACATAATGATCAGATAATTGTATATATTATGAAATAATCACCACAATATCTAGTCAACACCCATCACCACACATAGTTACAGAATTTTTTTCCTTGTGATGAGAACTTTTAAGATTTACTCTCAGCCACTTTCAAATATGCAACACATGATTAACTATAGTCAGCATGCTGTAAGCCATGATTTATTTGTTTTATCAGTGGAAGTTTTGACTCCCTTTACCCATTTTGCCTACTCCTCACCCCCTGTCTCTGGCAACCATCTATCTGTTTTTTGTATCTATGAGCTCTTGTTTTTTGTTTTGTTTTGTCATTTTTTAGATTCCACATATAAGCGAGATTGTATACTATTTGTCTTTCTCTGTCTGACTTACTTCACCTAGCATGATGCCCTCAAGGTCTATTCATGTTGTTGCAAATGGCAAGAATTTATTCTTTTTTTCTTTTAAAGATTTTATTTATTTATTTGACAGAGAGAGATCACAAGTAGGCAGAGAGGCAGGCGAGCCCGATGCGGGACTCGATCCCAGGACCCTGAGATCATGACCTGAGCTGAAGGCAAAGGCTTAACCCACTGAGCCACCCAGGTGCCCCAAATTTATTCTTTTTTATGTCTGAATAGTATTCTGTTACACACACACACACACACACACACACACACACACCAGTTTCTTTATCCATTCATCCATCAATGGACACTCAAGTTGTTTTCATATCTTGACTATTATAAATCATGCTGCAGTGAACATGGGGGTGCCTATATCTTTTTGAGTTACTGTTTTCATTTCCTTCTGATAAAAACCCAGAGGTGGGATTCCTAGATTATATGGTAGTTCTATTTTTTATTTTTGAGGAAACTCTCTGTCTTTTCCATAGGGGCTGAATCAATTTATATTCCTACCAACTGTGCACAAGCATTCCCTTTTCTCCAAATTCTCACCAACACTTGTTATTTCTTTTTTTTAATTTTTTTTCAGTATTAAATGTATATTATGTACTTTTTAAAATTTATTTTTATTTTTTTTTATTTTCAGCATAATAGTATACATTGTTTTTGTACCACACCCAGTGCTCCATGCAATCCATGCCCTCTCTAATACCCACCACCTGGTTCCCCCAACCTCCCACCCCCCCC
>NW_019154093.1:59484086-59581687 GCF_002288905.1 Enhydra lutris kenyoni
GGAACCAGGTGGTGGGTATTAGAGAGGGCATGGACTGCATGGAGCACCGGGTGTGGTACAAAAACAATGTATACTGTTATGCTGAAAATAAATTTAAAAAATTATTATATATATAAAAAAAGATATAGAACAGGGGCGCCTGGGTGGCTCAGTGGGTTAAAGCCCCTGCCTTCAGCTCAGGTCATGATCCCAGGGTCCCCCGCATCGGGCTCTCTGATCAGCAGGGAGCCTGCTTCCTCCTCTCTCTCTGCCTGCCTCTCTGCCTACTTGTGATCTCTGTCTGTCTAATAAATAAATAAAATCTTCAAAAAAAAAAAAAAAAAGATATAGAACATTTCCATCTTCCCAAAGTTTCCTTATGTCTCTTTGTAACTGGCTGTCTTCTTCCATCCCATGTCTACCACTGATTCTGACCCTACAATTTTATCTTTTCCAAAATGGAATCATAATGATTTTTTTCCCTCCCAGCCTCAATCATAATGATTTTTAAAATAATGTTTTTATGATTCATTCATGTAACATGCATGAGTAGTCTTTCCTTTTTATTGCTAAGTAGTATTAGATTCTATGACACTATTTGTTTATCTCTTTATATCTTTCAGTGCTAGCTGCATTTTGAGGTATTATACCCAGAAATATGGTTTCCTGCAAGACATTTTCAGTTTACCAAGTAAACATTTATTGAGCCTCTATGCCTGTGGATTCTAAGGTGAATATGGGGCAGTTTTATTTAGAAGGGAAAATAACAGGCAGGTGAAAGAACAGGACATGAGCTTTTTTTGTTTTTATAAAGGCCCTATGAGAGGGCAAGTTTTGTCAGACTGTGAAAACACTTTGAAACGTAAGTACATAAGTACATACAGTATTTAATTATGGAATTATTTCAGCAAATCTATTTGTTAATTCTCTTTGTTGTATGTGTTGGATTTTATTGATTGCAATGTCCCAATTAAAATCTTACAATGGGATAATACAGTAATTAAGATCATATGCTTTAGATTCACAGTAACATGGATTCAGTTACTGTGTTTGTTGCTTTTTCAGTATTGTAGACATTTGTTGTTTTGTCTTTCCAGAACAGCAACCCCCTATTCTAGAAAATGCTCCCTCAAACTGTGATTCTCATGGAAGCTGCTATCTCTTACGCAACGACTCCTTGAGTACTGAATCCTCTTGGTTTCCTATCTTGGCTCTTCTTTTCTCACCACATTTTCATTTGGACACCAGATCCCTCATTGTCTGTTTTGTGACTGTTTCAAAAATAACACAGCTAGTTTTTTTGTTTTTGTTTTTGTTTTTGCTTTTTTAATGCTAGGAACTTTGCTAATCCTTTTGATGCATTATCTCATTTAATTGTGACAACCACAATGAGTCACGATGCAGTGACTGTTATTATCCCTATTTTTCACATGAGGAAACAGATGTTTAAAGATGTTTATAAAAGTCACAGGGCTAGTAGGAGGTGGGACCAGCTCCCTTCAAAGCCCTTGCTGTTAGTCACAAAATGTGGTCTCAGAAGCCAAAACCTAACTCCTCACCCAGGACATGTCCCGTGGGGTCTCTGGTCTCCTGCACTAGGGTGGGTGGAGTATTCAATTTCTCATTTCACCTCCACTATACTTAAGCTGTACTGGCATCATGGATTCCGTGAGTCTTGTTAAATACTGGGTAGTTTTCACTACTATTTTTAGATCCTTCAACATTTAGCAGAGTGCCTCAGCCTTGTTACCATAGCCTTTGAGGGCCTTCAATATGTCATTTATCTCTTTCAAAATACACATAATCACTCTAATCTTACCTGTCTGTGATTTGCGGGTTTCTTAGTTTCCACTGTTGTAGATGTTTTCTCCAGGTACTTAATGCTTTGGTACTTCTCCTTGGAACTGCAATATTTTTTTCAATGAAACTGGGTTAATTTTTTTTCATTTTGTTTAGTCTTTTGGATGCTTTTCTTTTTGTACAAAGCTTAAGTTTGTTGGGACAGATCTGCTGAACTATTTTATCTCGCCTATTACACTACAATGGACTAAATGGTGTTTTTTTTTTTTTAAGATTTTACTTATTTGACAGACAGAGATCACAAGTAGGCAGAGAGGCAGGCAGAGAGAGAGGAGGAAGCAGGCTCCTCGCCGAGCAGAGAGCCCGACGTGGGGCTCGAACCCAGGACCCCAGGATCATGCCCCGAGCCGAAGGCAGAGGCTTTAATCCACTGAGCCACCCAGGCGCCCCTGAACTAAATGGTTTTATCCTCCAAATTCATGTGTTGAAATCTTAATCCCCAAGGTGATGTTATTAGAAGGTGGGGGCTTTGTGAGGTGATTAGCCCTCATGAATGGGGTAAGTGCTCCTCTAAGAAAGACCCCTTGCTTCTTCTGCCATGTAAAGTTACAGTGAAAAGATGGCCATCTATGGCAAGTGGGCCTTCACTGACTGAATCTGCCAGCACCTTGATCCTGGGCTTCCAGAATGGTGAGAAACAAACTTTTATTGTTGATAAACTACTCAATTTATGGTATTTTGTTATAGCTGCCCAAATGGACAAAGAACAGTGTCATTCAAACTCTAGGACACAACTCACTAGTGAGCTTTGAAATCAATTAGTGGGTTGTTACCAGTATTTTTAAAACAGAAAATAGAACTGAAAATATCAGGATGTATTATACATCTACTCAGTCCATCAGTATCTACTACAAATTCTTCAATAAGTCCTACTGGCTCCAACTTCCAAAATATATCCTGAATCCAATCACTTCTCTCCATCTCCACTCTTTTTTGTTGTTGTTGTTTTAAAGATTTTATTTATTTATTTGACAGACAGAGATCACAAGTAGGCAGAGAGGCAGGCAGAGAGAGATGAAGGGAAGCAGGCTCCCTATTGAGCAGAGAGCACGATGCGGGGCTCAATCCCAGGATGCTGAGATCATGACCTGAGCCAAAGGCAGAGGCTTAACCCACTGAGCCACCCAGGTGCCCCTCCACTCTTTTTGTCTAAGTCAATGGCATCATCACCTCTCACTGGTCTCTCTGCTCCACTCTTGATCCCCCCACTGTCCCCCCATCCACACAGCAGCTAGAGTAATCTCTATAAAGTATAAACCAAATACAGTTGACCCTTGAATGATATGGGCGTTAGAGGCACTCATCCCTTGTACAGTCAAAAATCTACATATAATTTTTGACTCCTCCAAAACTTAACTGCTAATAGCCTATTGTTGACCCTAAGTCTTTCTGATAATATACACAACTAACACATATTTTGTACATCATGTATATATTATATACTATATTCTTTTTTTTAAAAGATTTTATTTATTTATTTGACAGAGAGAGATCACAAGTAGGCAGAGAGGCAGGCAGAGAGAGAGAGAGGAGGAAGCAGGCTCCCTGCTGAGCAGAGAGCCCGATACGGGGCTCGATCCCAGGACCCTGAGATCATGACCTGAGCCGAAGGCAGTGGCCTAACCCACTGAGCCACCCAGGCGCCCCATATATACTATATTCTTATAATAAGTAAGCAAGAGAGAAGAAAGTGTTTGTCAAAAAATATAAGAAAATATATTTATAGATGTTACTGTAAAAACTCCACGTATAAGTGGACCCATGCAGTTCAAACCTGTGTTGATCAGGGTCATCCACAATACAATTTCCCTCTTTAAAACCCTCTATAGACTTCCCTTTGCAAGCAGAACAACCTACAAACTTATCATCGGATCCATGAGATACCCTCCCCTCCCCACCCCAGTCTTGCTATTTCTATTCTGGTGTCTATCCTTCCCCTCATTCCCATTGATCCTCTTTGCATTCCATGAACACACAAGGCTTTTTCTTGGCTCAGGCCTTCCACCTGTTGCTCCTTCTGCTTGGAGAACTCCTCTGTGTCTTTTCCTTTTTATCATTTAGGTGGTAATAAGTGACTCAAGTGTCACTTCTTCTGAGAGGCCTTTCCCGACCACTGTAGCCAAAGTAGTACTCCACATCCCCAGTCCCCTGTGGCTTATTATCCTAGTGTACCTTCTTTGTAACATTTATCAGCGCCTGAGTTCTTATTCACTTCTTCTTAATAGGTTTACTGCCTGTCCTCCCTCACTAGAACATAAACAGAAACCTAAATAGGGGGCGCTATTACTGTCTGTTTTATTCACAGCTGATTTTCCAGTATTCAGAACACTGTAGGCCCCAAAATAGATATACAATGAACATTCATTTAAATTGGTTATTTCCTGGGGTGCCTGAGTGGCTCAAGTTAAGCATCTGCCTTCGGCTCAGGTCACGATCCCAGAGTCTGGATATGAAGCCGTGCACTGGGCTCTCTGCTCAGCAGGAAGTCTTCTGGTCTTCTTCTCCCTCCCCCCCCCACACCCATAGTGTTCTCTCTCACTCAAATAAATAAGTAAAATCTTAAAAAAAATAAATTGGTTACTTCTTTATTCTGCAAGTGGGTTGAGGAAAGTGGAGGGAGAAAGGGAAACCTTCTTTCCTCTGTAATACAGGATATAAAATATTTGGCTGTTAGAAACAGGACGAGCAGGGATTTCAGAAGGGTAATGAATCATTTTCGACTTTTCTCTCCTGCTCAAATGTAATATTTTTTTTATTTTTTTTTAAGGTTTTATTTTTTAAGTAATCTCTACACACAAGGTGGGGCTCAAACCCACAACCCTGAGATCAAGAGACATAGTCCTTGCACTGAGTCAGACAGGTGCTCTTCAAATGTAGTGTTTCTTTCTTTTTTTTTTTTAATCAGTAGTTGAAAATTCTGTTGTTTCAATTCTAATGAACATTTCTTAAAAACTAATTTTATGGAGAAAAGAATTTGATTTTTTACCCTTTTAGACAGCACTGGCTTTCAAAAACACCAATCCCACATCTTTTACAATTCTGGCCTAGAACTGATTTCCTTTAATCCACTGTTTTTATTTTGCTTTTGGTTCTGTTTTTGTTTTCCTTCCTCTCTTTACAGGATCTGCTATATCTGGTCCTGACAACAAAAGACCAAACTCAGGAAAGCACAGGGTCAATGCTTTCTCTCCTTATGGCCTTTCATTATAGCCTTAAGTGATTCCTTTCATGCACCCATACCCACATTTCTATCTCTGTTTCCTGTTCATAAAGTCTAGGTGTTTTGCAAGAATTAAATTCATAGTTTAATATGTTTCTATCTCTCCTTCCCATCAGCAGTCTATATCTTTTGCAAGATTTAAATACGTGCTTGTCAGGGTTGCCTGGGTGGTTCAGTAGGTTGATTTCACTTGTGTCATGATTTTGGGGTCATGCGTCTAGCTCCGTGCTCAGTGTGGAGTCTGCTTGTCCCTCTTCCTCTGCTCCTACCCCTCTCTCATGCGGTCTCTCTCTCAAATAAACAAAATCTTTTAAATTAAATAAATAAATGTCATTTTCTGTATTTGAACAAAAAGTTCTATTCAAGGTATATGTGGGCTGCAAAATTTATTTTCTTAAACTTTTTAATCATGTTTCCTTAAAGTGGCTTTTATGACACTTTTTCTTTGGTTCATTTTTATTTGCTCCCATATGCCACTCCTCTAGAATGCTGTGGTGAACTACAGCTGAGTTTACGAAGGTGATGAAAGAATAATTAAACAAAGAACTACTCTGACAGATGAAAGCACTGTTCATTATTTTCCATAGAGAAATGCTCTTCCATACACAGTATTACAGCTTTTGGAAACCAGATCAACCAGCTGGACATGCTGAACTAGTTCTAGACTATTCCCCAAGTAGAAAGCAACATGTGTGATTCATTTTTGAGACCTTTCAGAAAGCCAAACAT
This sequence comes from Enhydra lutris kenyoni, assembly GCF_002288905.1. Classification (NCBI taxonomy): domain Eukaryota; kingdom Metazoa; phylum Chordata; class Mammalia; order Carnivora; family Mustelidae; genus Enhydra; species Enhydra lutris. The sequence continues at coordinate 59,489,875 of NW_019154093.1, forward strand.
GTTCCGTGTGATATCGCACGTTGATAACTTCATTCCGGTTTAGGAATTCTTTGCCTTTCTGTGGTTCACAAGTGCGGCCAAAACACTAGAACAGACATGGACACGCAGCAATCACCAGTCGGTGGCCAGGCACCCTCACACCTGGAGGGCAGGACCCTCGCGCCTAGCCCAGACTAGGCCTTTTAGGAACAAGCCTCTATTCATACGTGTGTCTACAGACCAAGAACTCTAAGAAATGAAACATTGCTTAAACCTCTTTTAGCATCTATCTGATCTGGAATCTTGATTAGGGAAAGCTTATTTTTAGAGTTGTCCACATTTGGTCAACCACACATGCAGAAGGAAAGAACACAAAACCACTCTGCATGTCTGTCTGTGATTGTTCCTCTTGTTGAACAGCAGGCATGGGCTGGGACTTTGCCTGATCTATTTCCTTACCTCCAAACAGATCTGGATGTAAACTATTCCTAGACTAAATAAACAACAGTTTAACTAATTCTTGCAAATCTCCAAAGAAGATTCTGCAGCTTATAGCAATTCTTACTCCACCCTGCCAAAAGTAACCTTTGTTTTCCCAGGCCATATTTGGGGGATTTTGAGTATGTTGATGACAAGGTAGGTGGTATTTGGTTCTAAGTTCCTACTCTGGTGTTCCTACAAGGACACCCGAGTTCCTTTCATTATCTTGGCCCTCAAGTGGTCTCTCAGTCCCTGGGAGATTTTTCCTTGTTGCTCCAGGATCAGCCTTGTGCCAAGGCTGCCGTCAGGTCTCTGCCAGTCTTTCCCCACTCCTGCTGAGGCTCTGCTAAAACTGATGGGGGAGGGGTGGGGACTTCTACCCCCTTCCTTCTGGTGATTAATGCAGATCTTTCAGCAGTAAACTAGCCTTCAGGGTAATGCAGTTAGTTTCACCCTCACCTTTCTTCTTATGAAGGACTTAAAACAAGTTTTCTCAGACACTAGGCCAGAAAAGCATTAATCTGTGTCATAATAAGCAATTCATAGGCAGACAGTTCTGTCTCTTGGTTTCCTGATGAATTTTAAGAAGAATTTCCTGTCCTTCAAAGAAGTCCCAACCCTTTCCCCCCAAAATGGTTAGAAAAGGTCTCTTTCTTCTTATTTGGTTTAGGAAATAGAATGAGGGTATTTTGGGAACTGGCCATCAATCCCAAATTCTTATATCATTTCCTCCAGAAGGCTTTGAGGCTTTGAGACCTTCATGCAAATAGTACTCTCTTACTCTGGTATCTTATACTTAGACCAAGTGAACTTATAAATTATACATCTTTCTATCCCCCTAGTTAACCAAGGTGGGCCTTGTCTATACAGCATCTCCAACACTTTCCGGGGGTAATGGAGTCCCCAAGGAGTTACGGTATATACCTCTGTCTCATTCTGCACAGTGATTCTTGGCACCAGCTTCTCCTTTCCACTAGTTTCAACTTATTCTAGTCCTTCCACCCTCCACCCAACTCCTACACATGGTGATTACAAAGCTCAGAGATATTAAAAAGAGCCAACACCAATTCATTAAACACACACACACACACACACACACACACACACACACACACACACAAGTTTTGAGCTCTTGGATTTAAATGATTCCAAAGATGGAAAAATGTTTGCTGTTTCTTTGGAGACAAAATAGGCAACACTTTCAAGTCAATGTTCAGAACTACCTTCCTAATGTCTATCAACTGCAAACAAAACGGGCTTTTAGAGTTTGTCACCACCATAACCCAAGCCACCGTCATCTCTTGCCTGGACACTCAAACCAATTTCCCTATTTCTGCTGTTCCCCACATCCAACATTCTCCACACAATCTCTAGTGTTCCTTTCAAATCAGGTCCTATCACTTCCTTGTTTAAAACCCTTTGATGGCTGCCCATTTGACAAAGAATGGAATCCAAACCCCAAACTCTAGCCTCCAGGGCCCTGATGGGCTTACCTCTCCAAACTCACCTCCTGTACTCCCATCCCACCCTCAGCCCCACTCTTCTCCAGTAGTATAGTCCTCTCTCCCTTCCAATGCCCCCAACAGGCTCTTCATTCAATTAGGACCTTGTACTTGCTGCTCCATTGCCTGGAAAGGCTATTTTCCTGGTTCAGTCCATAACTGGCTCCTTCGCACTCTTTAGGTTTCAGATTAAATGTCACCTTCCCAGATGGGCCTTCCCTGCCCATCCTGTTATGGTAATGATAATTACTATATTGCTACTACCTCTATAGTCATAGTAGTGGTAGCATGATTTAACATTGACAACAGATAAGACAAATAGTAGGTTGTCCCTCTTATTCTCTGTCATTGACCACTGTTACCTCCTTCAAGACTTTCTTGTCCTTCATGACTTTCTATTTGTTTGCTGGCTTCTCAACAGGATGAATATTGTTTGCCTTGTTCACTGCTAGGTCCCTATCTCCTGGTAGAGTGACTGGCATACATACTAGGCAATTAGTAAATACTTGTTGAAGCAATAAATTTTGAGGATTAGAAAGTAATTTTGAAGTCATTTTATCCATCTAGTCCCTTACCCTAATCCAGGGCTTTATTTTCAGCCCTCTGTCATGCAGAGGTTACTTTTAATAGTGGTGTTTATACTAGCGGAGAACAAAAAAACAAAAACAAATAAACAGCAGGGAGGAGCTGTTTCCCTTTTCCTAATTGATTTTACCTTACTTGTCCTGACATCAGCTTTGCTTTTTACCACATAGACAAATAATCATATGAGTCATTTATTCTTAGCTAAACAGCTAATCATATGGCCACTCCTTTTGGGGAGGGTTATTATACTCGAATGGGTTTTAGACTAATTATCATCTAGTTCATGGAATCATAAAGATTTTGTCTATTAATATCTCTAATTAGCCTTTAGTGAAGCATTTTCCAAACCATGGGCTTAAACTGTGTAGTGAGTAATGATATCTATTTATTACATCACAATTGGCACTTGAAAAATAGACTAGAAAATACAAGAGTGCTTTGCATATGGTAAAGATAAGTATTGTCTGGTGACTCTTTTGTTTCAATCATATATTTGATTGTGTATACATGTGTGTACTATGTATGTCTTGAAGCAAAATATATTTCTTACTGTGGGAAGTAAACTAGTAACAGCAAAAACAAGGTCTGAATGCCACCGCTGAAATAAACACTCAATGTCTTACGGTAGAAAGGAAGCTATCTGACAGTCTTAGAGTGGCATTTGGGTTGACCTTCTGGGCCCTTTTCAGCTAGAGTGTTAAGGCTGTTCAGGACTGAGGGGGATGAGAGTGTTAATTTTGCCATACTTCTAAATGGAAGCACTATCTTGGAGCCTGGAAACAGAAAAATGTCATAGCAACGTGGAGACCACATCAGCTATTTGAAATAAACTACAAATACAACAAATACATTATTATTTTCCTTATTAGTTCTTCAGTACTTTTCTCTGTATTCCTGTATCAGCATAATTTTGGCTTAGCAGATTATGGCCAAAATGGCCAGGAATCTGGTAAGAGTTGGGTTGGAAGGGAAATGAATGAAGAGGTTCAAGAGTTAGGCCCCAAAAGAACATTATGAGTTCTCCTTTTTTGTGCCAATTTTCTTCTGATGGCTTCTCCTTTTACAGAGAAGCAGGAAGCAAGATCACTCACTGGGAATGAGGATGGAGGTTAGAGGAGAGGAGAAGGCAGGAAGTCATGGGAATGTGAATGCATTAAGGAAACATGATTATGGGCAGGACTAAGGGATGTGTATTTAAAGTGGGTCTAGGGCACCTGGGTGGCTCCCTCAGTTAGGCATCTGACTCTTGGTTTTGGCTCACATCATGTCCTCAGGGTCGTGAGATCCATCCCTGGTCGTGAGATCCAATCCAAGTAGATGAACTGAACACCAGCAGTTCATCTACTTGGATTCTCTCTCTCCCTCTCCTGCTCCCCACCCCAAACCCCTAAACCTGCTTTCTCTCTTTCTCAAATAAATAAATAAATCTTTAAAAAAAAAATAAAGTGGGTCTAGTGAGGACAGTACATGTTCAGCTGGGGGATGCAGGCATGAGGCAGTCAGAGAGTTGAATTTAACCATAAATGAAAGATAGGCTTTGTTTAGGGAGATTGAATAGCATAAACAAAGTCTGAGTGCCTGGAATTACATGGTATAAATATACTAAAAAAAAAAAAAGTTTCTAAGAATCAGTAGCAATTCATGCTAGATCCAATGTCCACCCAGGAAGCTGAGAAACAACCTGGTGCTCTCTTCCTGCAAGTGAAATGGGTAGCACCCCACACTGAATTAAAGAGGCTAACTGGAGGTCTCCCCAGGTCTTCTGACTTAGCTCTGAATCTCTGCTACAAGGGTCATTCAGGTATCTGATTGAGCCACCTGTTTTCATCTTTCACAATGTCAGGAGGGGCTTAAATTACCACATGACCAGAAAGAGTTGAAAAAGACTGAGACCCCACTATGAAGTGAGAACTATAAACAGTTCACTAGACAGTTAATTTCAGCAAAATTCCAGAATATGTCAACAAACCATAATTAATTTCAGTGGGGGATTTATATTTTTCCACAGTGAGAAGCCAGTAAAGCTAAGGATTTAGGTCTAATCTAATATGATGCCTTCTTTTCTTGCATTAATCAAATCCAGACTCAACTAATCCTCTTCTGTGTAATCCCCTGTTTTTATCTTAAGACATCCCCCCTTAAGATGTGTACCTTGTTGTATCCGAGTCTTTATAAACATCTACAAAAAATGTTCACTCTCTACTTCATATTTATTTACAATGATTTTTGTCTTTCATTCAACAAATCTTTATCAAACGTATGTTGTATGACCAGACCATATCTGACCCTGGAGATGCGAAGTAAACAAGTAAAATTGTCTCTGCCCTCCCAGAACTTTCTTTCTTAAATAAGCAGTCACAGTGGGTTGTGCTAGGTGCTTAGAAAAGATGAAATATAGAGTTGTCAGATAAAATATAGATGTTCAGTTAAATTTTAATTTCAGATAGATAATAATGTATTAGTGTAAATATAGCCCATGTAATCTGCACCCCTATAGAAGTTCAGGACAGAAGTTTTTAACCTAGTTTAAGGAGATGAGAATAGCTTCCTGAAGAAAGGGACTTTTAAGGGGCCCCTGGGTGGCTCTGTCGTTAAGCATCTGCCTTTGGCACAGGTCATGATCTCAGGGTCCTGGGACTGAGCCCTGCATCAGGTTCCCTGCTCAGTAGGAAGCTTGTTTCTCCCTCTCCCACTCCTCCTGCTTGTGCTCCCTCTCTCTATCAAATAAATAAATAAAATCTTAAAAAAAAAAAAAGGGAAGGGACATTTAAATCTTTTTATTTATTTATTTATTTATTTGACACAGAGAGAGAGAGAGATCACAAGCAGGCAGGCGAGGGGTGGGGGTGGGAAGCAGGCTCCCCACGGAGCAGAGAGCCCGATGCAGGGCTCGATCCCAGGACCCTGCGATCATGACCTGAGCCGAAGGAAGAGGCTTAACCCACTGAGCCACCCAGGAAGGGACATTTAAACTGAAACCTAAATTGTATTTTATGTACCAAGTCGTTATCAGTGATCATTGCAAAGTAGGATCTAGTTCTCTCTGCAAAGTGCCCTGCCCATTCTTGGGGTGTGGCCATTGTCTCTCTCTCCAAAGTGTTTTCCCATAGTTTGAGGAGAGAAGGTCTTTTAAACTCTTCTCTTTTATGTAAAAAGAACAACTTTCAAATTGGAGTCTAAGTTGAAAATTCATTGTCCTCATTTGACAGAAAATGGCTGCCACATAACTTCCTGTGCTATACTATTAAGTACTCTTCTGGGTTACAGTGGCTCAAGGTTTTAAGGTTTTATCACTTATGCCCATACCCACTTAGGAAACACAACCTATTTATTGGTGGTATAATTTTCAAGATGGATTTTTTTAAGAGATTTTATTGACATATAGAGAGATAGTGAGAGGGAGAGCACAAGCAGGGGGAGCTGCAGACAGAGGGAGAGGGAGAAGCAGACTCTCTGCTGAGCAAGAAGCCCAATGTGGGGGTTGATTCCAGGCCCCTGGGATCATGACCTGAGCTGAAGGCAGATGCCTAACTGACTGAGCCACCCAGGTGTCCCCAAGATGAATTATTTATGTACAGTCTTCAAATAGGGTACACTTTGGATTTAAATAAAGAGGACTTTAAAACACACACACACAGGGGTGCCTGTGTGTGTGTGTGTGTGTGTGTGTGTATAGGCACCTCTCTTTCCCTCTCCCTCTGCCCCTCCCCACCCCTGCTCTCTCTTTCTCAATATATAAATAATTAGAATTATATGTATGTGTGTGCATAGACACACACACACACACACACACACACACACACAATTTATACTAGAAATGCTATCCCAGGTTTTTCCCTGAGTCTCTTCTGTTGTTCTCTATCTGTCTTCAGGGCTATTTCTGACTATTGTACAGTGTAAGAATGCCAGCTGTTTCTGGGGAAAACAACAAGCAAACCAACCCTTACCACTTCTCAATAAGTGATACTAAAAATACTAGAATATACTTCTATGTTTCTCAGGGACTAGATTATTTCAATCAGCCCATTTATAATCATTCAAACTTGTTAACCACCAAATCAGCTGGGCAAGATGTGAAGGTGGTGAAATCAATTCTTTTGGATAAACTCCATCATTGTCACCTATAGAAAAAGTAACTTTATATTTTTAGGGAATATTGTCACAGAGAGAAAAAAAAATTACCAATACCTCTCTCAACTCTCTTTCAGTCTGACCTTCAAGGTCAAGACATCCATCAAGAAGGCCCGTCTGTGGAACTGCAGACCATCACACCCCTGGCTGCCATTTAGCTCATTGGCTTTCCCTAAGGGGAGAGATCTGCCCTGCCAGGATCTACAAGGTCTATAGCACGGCCCTTGTGTAGTGAACACATTTTGGAACATCCTGGTGGCTCACAGTGAACCTTTAACTTGTCCCTCACCCACAGCAACATCTGGCCACAGCCACTGGACTGGGACTAGGCTACTGACGCAAGCTGAGCAGAGCCCCTTTGCAGGGAATTTGGACGTGGGGATGGAAGAGAGAGAGAGAGAATGAGTCTTTCCATGTGGCTGGATCTATAAAAGTAAATTTGGGAGCTGTGGCTGCCATCTGCCAGCTGCCATATGGCTCAAATAACTGAGAAAGCCAGATGCTGAGGGAAACAATGAAGTGAGAAACAGGGAGTTCTCTGAGTTCTGCTGACCTTCCTGTTGCAGTTCCAGTCCTGACACCTGGCTGCTTATATTCCTTAGCTCAGTGACACCCTTCCTTTCTTACAGTTTCTCTTTTTTCTGTTTAGAGTAGTTCAAGTTGGGTTTCTACTATTTGTAAACATAAACATCCTGAGGAGTCAGTCAGACAGTGCCTGGCTGGCTCAGTGGGCGGAGCCTGTGACTCCTGATCTCAGGATTATAAATTCGAGCCCCACATTAGGTGTAGAGATGACTTAAAAATAAAATCTTAAAAATAAACCCCCAAACAAAAAAACATCCTGAGGCATCCTGATGGTTGGGTGTTCTGTCCCACAACCCCCATGGTGAGACACTGTTCCTCCAGGTATCCTGTCGTGGGCACAATGCTCTTTCCTTAGCTCCTTATCAATCCTGCTGGGCAAGTCAAATGAGAAAATATGCATGAAGTGGAGTGGGAAGAAACAGACAGAACTGAATTCAGATCTAACTATATCACTTTTTCCCTGTGGGACCTTTTAAGTTCCTTAAGCTGTCTGAACCTCCATTTATCAATATATTAACATCTGCTTTGCAAGGTTGATTAAATGAAATAATGTATATAAAAATTCTAGAAGAGGATAAGCACATGGTAGGCACTCTGTATCTGATGACTACAGATGGAATCATATATTAATATATAAATATTATATATTTATATTAAATAATATACATATATATATTTAATATATATATAAAAATAATACATAAATATTCTGGCTCTTGGCCCAGTAACTATGGCGATGCTGACTTGGTATCCAGGGGCATGTTAAGTGGCTCTTTCACAGTAAACAATGAGATACTTAGGAGGTTTTCAATTTTTCTGATATTAACATTACCTTGTGATGAGCATCCTCACAACTAAATCTTCAGGCACATATATTTTTATTTTCTTAGGATAAATTCCTCTTAAGTGAAAGCACAGGTATGTTGTTCTGGTTCTTGATGCATATTGCCAAAATTCCTTCCAAAAACCTGAACTTAGTTACACCTCCACCAGCAGTGTATGCCTAGGTATCAGTGTGGTAGACAACCAGCTATCCTCCAAAGTCACCCTCCCTTTCTTCCATAATTGAGGTTGAGCAGAGTACATGGTGGCCCAGGCTGCCTGCATTTCCAGGCTCCCCTTGCCACCAACTGTGGCCCTGAAACTAAGTTCTACCATTGGTTCAAGAGATTTGCAACTTCCATATCATTTACGTAAAAGGAAACTCCTTGTTCTCCAGTTCTTCTTTTGCTCCCCTCTCCCAGGCTGAGACTCAAGCCCACCTTAGACATGTAAATGAGGACAGCATTGTAGGGGATGGCAGAGCAAAAACTTGAAGGACCTTGGGACACTATATGACTTCATGGAGCAGAAACCCATTCCTTTAGTAGCCTGGAGTGCTCACCTCCAACCTGTTACATGTCTCTTTGCTACAAAAATCTTAGCTGCTGCTGCTGCTTCTTCTGCTTCTTCTTCTTTTTTTTTTTTTTTAAGATTTATTCATTTGAGAGAGGCAGAGACAGAGTACAAGAAAGGGGAGAGGGAGAGGGAGAGGGGGAAGCAGGCTTCCAGCTGAGCACAGAGCCAGATGCGGGGTTAATCCCAGGACCTGGAGATCCTGACCTGAGCCAAAGGCAGATGCCCAACCATCCAAGCCACCTAGGCACCCTTTAGCCTGTTTCTTAATAGCATAGTGGGGGTTAAAACATTTTTATTAGTAATAGACATGTTGGAATACTAATCACTTGTATACAATTAGTAGGTTATGTATGACTATATTATCTTTAACAGCCCAAATGATGTATCTTCTCCTTAACATGTTTCAGTATTTCATTTTTAAATAAGGATTATTTATATCTGCTTTAGGAAAAATTTCCTTTATTACAAAAGTGCACCAGATTTTCATGCCACTCACTCTACCCTTCGTTTTCACAAGCATTAATGCATAGTGTGCCTTTCCTTACAGTGAGCTACTGAATTTCAGGCATATAATTGATGTAAACAGATTAAAATATATACTGTAGAGTTCCTTGTTTATTTCCAAGTATAAATTCACAGTTGATTATACATATTTTGTGGAATTACAGGTCAGAGTTCTACAATCCACTATGGACTGTAGTGACCATAGTCTAATTTTTTTTTTTTAAGATTTTATTCATTTATTTGACAGGCAGAGATCACAAGCAGGCAGAAAGGCAGGCAGAGAGAGGTGGAAGCAGGCTCCCTGCTGAGCAGAGAGGCCGACGGGGCTCGATCCCGGGACCCTGGGATCATGACCTGAGCTGAAGGCAGAGGCTTTAACCCACTGAGCCACCCAAGTGCTCCCCATAGTCTAATTTTTATAAAAGTAACTCCCTTGCTATTATATGGCCAGAAGTTAACTAATTCTCTCCTGTGGAAGCTTGTGGAAGTGTGTTTGTATTACACTGATGCTCTATCATCATGCATTTGTTGGATTACATATGAGATCCATCATATGAGATCCATCTAATCCATCATATGTTGGATTATGTATGAGAGCTTCTAGATTATTTATGGATGATTTTAGAAAAAAAGAGAACATTAAGGGGATTCATGCAAACTATTACTAAACAGATGTTTAATATTTTCTTGCTCATTAAGTAAACAGCAAATCGTTCTGTGATTAACACCTTCTTTGCTCTCTTTTCTCAAGGATCGCAGCTCTGTGTTGTCTACTGCCCATGTCTGAAAACAGTTCCTTCATTTATTTTATCCAGTTTTATTGTTTTTTACTGTGAGAGGGTAAATCCATTATTCTGTTGTAGCTGAACCAGACATCACTATGAAATTGTCTTTTTACTTTAATGCCATATGATGAAGACTGTCGTATATTAAGACTGGCAGTTCACTGATCCTTGAAGGTAACCATGATTCTCTCCATTTTTCTTTTCTCCTCCTTCATCTGCTGCTGACTCTAAGTCCCTTTTCATCTCTTCTGTACTGCACAACTTCTGCTTCTCATTACTTTGGTTCCCTGAAGGCCAAATATAACGGTCTCTGTCTAAGAATCTTTTCCACTCCCACCTCAGCTCCTCCTACCAACTACTAACTTGCCCTCTGTATCTCACACTGGAACTCTTGAAGAAATCACCTGATTACTACCCTGCCCTACTCTGGTGGAATTTTGGGAGCCAAGGCCTTTTTCCTAGCTGTGGCAAGGAAAGCTGCTGAAAGAGAGAAGTGGACTGGTCACTCTGCAGAACATGGCCACCCAGGACTTATTCATCAGGAAACACGGGAATAGTTCCGCTTGAAGGAGGAGTCAGTATGGCAGTCACTGAGATTGGCCCTATAGCAGTGATTTATTTACAAATCTCTCTTCTTCTAAATTGAGGGTAGGAGGCATGTTTTAGGCATTCTTTAATGCTCAATGCCCCGCATGCTTGGCCCATAGTAGGTCCTCAGTAAATTTTACTGAATGAATGAATGAATTGATGAATGGCTATCTTGGCTACCCAGCAAGACTGCTGGCTCCCTTGACTGGCCCCAGAGTTTAACACAGATCCTTAAAATTAATAAATTACAAGACTACCCTGGGGATTGTTTTAATAAATGTTCTTTTTAGAAAATAATTGAAGTACTAATAGAAGAGTTTTGTGATTTTGCTTTAATGATTTTAATTCGTATTCACATCAATTTTTAATCTGTTTTGGAGTAACCCAGGATAAGAATTTGTCTTCTCATGCATCTTAAAATACTCCCCAATTAGAATTTTAAAAACACTCATTTAGATTGGTTTTCCTTAATTTGTCTGAATAATATTTTACACAGTTCTCTGCCTAATGAAAATTTTCTGCAGATAGCAGGTATACCTTGATTTGTTGACTTTCCTGTGAGCTAGTAAGTCACTGACCCAGAAGCTACAGTGAAGGTGGTTTGCATCACGAATAGCATAATCATCCCCATAGTAACAGGGAGCCTTCTTGCCTACTACTTTTTCCCATATCTTTGTTAAGTTTAAAGGAGGAAATCATTATTTACTTTAGATTTGATGTTCTGATGTTTTTCAGGACACAAATTCCTAACCTTGGTATTGTTGTGTATAAAACATCCCCATAGCTACAAGAAAAATTGTATTTTTATAAAATAATACCTTACGAAATGAAAAAATGATATGCCAATTCTACAGCATTTTAAGATTCAATACCTTTTTTTCTCAATTTTGCATCCCAATTATGAAGATATTGGAATTAAACTATACTCAGCTAACTGGCTAATTCATGACTCTTATGCATTTTGTAAAGGCAACCACTAAGTAGCATTATAGGTTTAATTTGAAAATACGTTTGGGAACACCTGGGTGGTTCAGTCAGTTGGGCGTCTGACTCCTGATTTCAGCTCAGGTCATGATCTCATGATCTCAGGGTCCTGGGATCAAGCCCCAGGTCGAGTCTTGTGCTGAGCCCTGTGTTGGGCTCTGTGCTCTGCAGGGAGTCTGCTTGTCTCTCTCCCTCTGCTCCCTTCCCTTCCCTCCTGCTCTCTCTCTAAAATAAATAAATGAATAAATAAATAAAATTTTTAAAAGCAGAAAATATGTTTGCTTACTAAAAATAATTCCTGTTCTTTATAGTTAAATTAGAAAATGATGACAGGCCAAAAGAAGATTCAATAATGTAGTAATCTCCCTTCCCCATAGCTTATTATGTCTTTCCAATACCTTTCCATTAAGTGTGTCTGTGGGTGTGGTGGTGGCAGAGAGAGGACAAAGAGATAGAAAGGTGCCTTCTCACTCAGGTAACCCTCCACCACCCCCAGCCAATACATTTTGCTCTGTATCTCAAGTTTTTTATTTAACAATATATTGTGGTATAGAATTGTCAAATCACTATATGGTACACCTGAAACTAATATAACACTGTATATTAACTATGCTGGAATTAAAATAAAACAAAATTCAAAAATCATAAAGATAAAGAAAAAGAAAAACCACCCCAATATATCGTGAACATTTTTCAAATATATGGTTGACCCTTGAATAAGACCAGTTTGAACTGTGAGAGTCTACTTATACATGGGTTTTTTCCATAAGTACAGTAATGTAAATGTAATTGCTCTTCCTTGTGATTTTAATAACATTTCCTTTTCTCTAGCTTACTTTATTGTAAGAATATCATATATAACATATATAACATACAAAATATGTATTAATTGACTATGCTATCAGCTTTTAGTCAACAGCAGGCTATTAGCAGTTAAGTTTGAGGGAAGTCAAAAGTTATACATGGATTTTTTTTTAAAGATTTTTATTTATTTATTTGACAGAGAGAGATCACAAGTAGACAGAGAGGCAGGCAGAGAGAGAGAGAGAGAGAGGGAAGCAGGCTCCTTGCTGAGCAGAGAGCCCGATGCGGGACTCGATCCCAGGACCCTGAGATCATGACCTGAGCCGAAGGCAGCGGCTCAACCCACTGAGCCACCCAGGCGCCCCTATACATGGATTTTTAAATGCATGGGGTTGGCACCCCTAACTCTCTCATTGTTCAAGGGTTAACTGTAGTTACTACACTGTCATTTTTATTGGTTGACTAACATAGATGTTTTGTTGAATGACTTTACCATATTTTATTTAACCAACACCACTTTTGTTGGACATTTTAATTTTTTCAGTTTTTCACCAATATCGAACATAAACCCAAAAAGAAAAAGGAGATAAAAAGGGACAGACAGGGGAGGAGAGAGGGAGAGGAGAAGCAAGGAGGGAAACTGCAATAAACATCTTGTGGCATATATCATTAATTACTTCCCGAGTGTATATTTCCTTGGCACTATTTGAAGTGGAATTGCTGGTTAATAGGTATGCATCTTTCAGACATTTTGTCAAAGAGCAATTGAGATTATCCTCTCTAACCCTGGATATTATCTTTTAAAGTAATCCTTACCAATTAAATAGGCAAAGTTGGCATGATAATATGCATTTTTTATTACTGATGTAAAGGAAAAATATTCATCTTTAGTGATCCTTTTTATCCTTTTCTATCCTACCTGCAGAAGTCCTTTACCCAGTTTTCTATTTATCTTTTTCTTGTTGATTTGTAAGACTTCTTAGCCTTTTGTCCTTATCCCTCCACCTTTTTAATGTAATCACTACCCACACTGTGGGCTCAAACTCACAATCCTAAGATCAAGAATTGCATGCTCTACTTACTGAACCAGCCAGGCAGGCACCACACATTTTCTTCTTTCTAGTTTGGCATTGTCCTTTAATTTTGGGGTAATTTTTTTTCCTTTCCAGTTTGGGACTTGTCTTTTTATTTGTTGGTGATTTCTGAAACAGTTTTTAATTTTTTATGTATTTTATTTATTTTTTGTAAGATTTTATTTTTGAGTAATCTCTACACCCAATGTGGGGCTTGAACTTACAACCCCAAGATCAAGAGTCGAATGTTCTACCAACTAACCCAGCCAAGCACTCCATTTTTAAAATGTATTTTCAAAAATCAATCTTTTGCTTTACATTTCAAGCAATATATTTCCCATTTCCAAGATTATATAAGTATTTTTAATATTTTCTTTTAATAATATTATGATTTTTTTATATTAAAATCTTTACTCCACCAGGAATTTATTTTGGCACATTTTTTTTCCTTCAAACAATTAGGAACTAGATCCTTAATTTATTGCTTCATTTATACTTTCCTTGCTGATTAGGCATGTCACTTATTGGTGCGCCTGGGTGGCAGCTAACTTCAGTTCAGGTTGATCTCAGAGTCCTGGGATTGAGCCCTGCGTCGGGGCTCCTTGCTTAGTGAGGAGTCTGCTTCTCCCTCTCCATCTGCCCCTGTTCCTTTCACAGCTCATGCTCTCTCTCTCAAATAAATAAATAAGTAAAATCTTTTTTAAAAATGCCACTTATTGGGGTGCCTGGGTGGCTCAATGTGTTAAGCCTCTGTCTTCGGCTCAGGTCATGATCTCAGGGTCCTGGGATCGAGCCCTACATCAGGCTCTCTGCTCAGCAGGGAGCCTGCTTCCTCCTCTCTCTCTGCCTGTCTCTCTGCCTACTTCTGATCTGTCTGTCAAATAAACAAATAAAATCTTAAAAAAAAAATGCCACTTATCTACCTGTATCTGAATAACTTTGAATTTTAATGTGAAAATATAGAGCTTCTTGATAGATCTAACCATTTTCCCTCTCAATCAGCAATTGTGTGGAAGACAAAGAGATGTCAATTCAAATGCCAGAAAGATACTGAATGAATCTCTGGCTCCTTTTTTTAAAATCAGAAAATGTTCAAAATATTTTAACACTATCATTGCTAAAATCAACTTATGCTGTTGAATATTTTTAAGTAAATGTCTTTTTCTTTAATCAAAATGTCTTACCTAATAATTATCTATATATCTTAAATTTTTTATTGCTATGTATCTGGGCTGTAATGACATATATTTTATGATCATATTTTGCTCAGTAAGCCAATAAGATACTCCTAATGTATTATGCATGTTAAGTGCATACATGTATATATTTATCATCACTATTCAGAAGCTAAATATTATTTATGAATTTCTAGTGCTCAACAAATTTTATATACATGGGTTACTTTCAATAAGGTGTTTATAGATCTTAAAGTTAAATGTATTGGTTCATGTCTTTCCAATACAGTCAATATAATTCACCATGGAAACTGAGGTCAACTTTGCTATCCTTTAAATAGAAGCTGCAAACACAGAGAAGCATCTGTGTAAAATTTGGATCTACTTTTGTGCTTTAGATGTTCCTTTGGTCTAAACAAAAAAATCACACATGCACACACAAACATACACAAATCACATTTGATCAAAACAATAAACCTACATATAGTTTTGGTTAAGATGATAGGTTTGATGGTGAACACTGTAAACTGGGATTTACTTGGAAACAATGACTTTTTCAACCACTTTTCCTGTCATATAGCCACAATTAAGTCAGTTATGATCAGATGTTCCTAAAAATACTGTAATTGGTCATTTAATCCATGTAGGATCTCATTGTGGTAAATGTTGACTTTAACCATGACAGTGATTTAGGTCATATTACATAACCACAGTCATAAGGATAAATCTGCAGAATTTATATTAGGTCACTTCAAGGATGGATATATATATATATATATATATATACACACACACACACACACACACACACACACACTTTTCTTCCCTTATACATATTCTAAGGCACTTTTAGAGATATTTTGATATATTTGATAAATGTTAAAAATAATACTTGCTATCAAACACCAAGAATAAATCCTGTGTGTGAGCCTGACTGAAAAAAGAGCTACACAGTGATTACCAAGAAAATGGCCTGTGAATAGTTTGGGCAGAATGTCTAAAGCCTGTTCTTTTCCCAGTGCTCATTTACAGTAAAGAAAACAAGCCAGGTCCTTGGGGAATTTAGCCTGAAAAAGGCTTATTTTGCCTCTCCTGAGAGACAAATTTGATTTTATCTGTTGGCTCAAATTACAAATTGTGGCTCTTTTCCAAATCAGGACTTGAGGATTTTTTTTTAAATGTATGTTTCTAATTTCCTTCCCTTTAATCATGCTTTCTATGGATTATTGAGACTATCTACCACTCAATCTCCATAGGACTCTCACAGATCGTTTCTATTTTGCCTACTCTAACTTTCTGTTCCATGACAAGAATCGCTTGATCAATTGCCTCCACTTTTCTTATAAAATCCAGACTTCTGAGGTGCCTGGGTGGCTTAATCAGTTAGGCAGCTGCTCAGGTCATGATCTTAGGGTGCTGGGATCCAGGCCCACACTGAACCCTGCATGGGGCTCCCTGATGAGCGGGGAGTCTGCTTCTCCCACCTTCCTTCTCTTCCCCTCCCCCCTCCCCACTTGTGCTCACCTTCCTACTCTCACTCTCTCTCAAAAAAATAAATAAAATCTTAAGAAAAAAAAAATTCAGATTTACCTGCCAGTCTTAAGTAGGTGATGATGCTTTCCTTTGGATTGTTTCAGGCTTAGAACAATCTTTCCTGACCTGTCTTCTTCAGTTCATAGTCTTTGTTATGTTCTTGTATATCACTCCTGGTGTTCATAATCCAAAGTGATGGAGACAGATCTGTGGACCACACATTGCTATTTTCATTTAATGGCTTAGTTCAGATCCTTTTTATTGAAAGATCCAGAAATACAGGAATTATGCAGTTATGTCCATCTTATGCACCACTATAAATCCAGTGCCTATTATGGTATGCTTAACACATTTTTATTGAATTAATGATAATGGCCACTGGGGTGCCTGGGTGGTTTAGCCCCTTAAGCATCTGACTCTTGATTTCGGGTCAGGTCATGATCTCAGAATCCTTAAAGCCCCACATTGGGCTCAGCACTGGGCATGGAGCCTGCTTAGGATTCTTTCTCTCTGCCCCTCCCCTGTTCTCTTCCTCTCTTAAAAAAAAAAAAAATAGTAATAATAATAACAGCCACTATTTTACAGATCTGCTTATCAAATGACAGGTATTCTACCATGCACAAGGCTATCTTCATTTTATAGATGAAAAGACTTAGAAAAATTAAGCAACTTGTTCTTGGTCACAAGTCTAGCTAAAGTTGAAGAGCCAAGACATGATTTTTTTTTTTTTTTGAGCCAAGACATGATGTAATCCTGGATATAAAAGGCTCAGGACCCAGACTCAATTCGCACACCCAGTGCAGTCAATATAACATAAGTATGGAGAAGGGTTGTTCTAGAGCCAGACAGCGTGAGTTTAAATGCTGACTATCACTTAAGAGTTAATCTGAACTCTCTGTGCTTCAGTTTCATCATCTGTAAAATGGAGACTATTTATGGAACAAATACACATTGGTTCCCTGTCCTTCCACCTCAGGGTTGTCTTCAGTTTGCTGCATTCTTTGTTTGGTTTGACACAATCCATGCTGATGATCACCAAGAGCTAAGACCTCCAGAAATGAAGGTCTAAATCATCCTAGCAGGCAAAATCCTCAGGCAGCTGAGACATTAGCTGCAAGCAAGGAAGTTTGGAATGGGCCAGTTATACTCTCATTAACAGTAGCAGGAATGAGTAGTCTGCATATACATTGCTGGAATGTCTGAGACTAAAAAATTGCTCTACTTTTTCCCTTTTAAATGAAGAACTATCCTTGTTTTCTTCTTCCTTTCTTTCTGTAGCAACCATTGCCACCCCTGTCTCCAACAATTATTTATAGGGTATACTGGTATACTTATACTGACCATTTAGTCCTCATATTGCAAGACCATGAGAACCACACCTGGATGAAACTGCCAGAACTGAAGGAATGGGCATTCTACATCCAGAGATCAGGACCAGGAAAGAGATAACCCCAGGACATTCCTTCCTTTAGTTGGAGGTATCTTTGGGCTTGGAAAGAACTTGCCTTTGGGCAAGTTCAGGGGCTTTTTGTACTAGAATGGCTAGGTCAAGAAGCTGGAGGCATTTTTTCACTGCACATGTGGGGAAAGGCAAATAAAATAATAAAACACAACAGATTCCCCTTAGGCCAGCCACAACAGCTCACAGGCACACCTCCCTCCCCAGCACAGGGGTGGAGCAGCAGCAAACGTCCACATACATGACTTAGAATCTAGTCATGGCTAAGGGATGGGGGGCAGAAATCTGACCCAAACTGGCCAAACAGACTTGCTCCCCTGGAAAACTGAAATTTTGAACTGAGATGCAAAGAGACAGGGAGTTGTTTACAGTCCACCAGGAAGAGTTTTAGGATTCCTACTACATAATTTCCCTGGCTATACAATCCCCAAAGTCTGTAAGATACCCGAATAGCATTCTGATAAAGTCAACTTGCTGGATCTGTTATTTGCAATCAGAAGAACCTTAACTACTATACTTGCCTGAATAGCTTTCTCTCGTGCTATTTCTTCATATGTTCCTTTCCCTACAACACGCCCCCCCCCAATGTCAAAGTTCATCAAGAAGCCACAATGTTCTAGCTCACTGAGGTTTACCTATTCCCCTGAAAACCTGCTCAAGGATTACCCCCTCTGTGATACTTTCTTTCTTTTAAGATTCTATTTATTTATTTGAGAGAGAGAAAGAGCATGAACTCAGGAGCCAGGGGAAGGGCAGAGGGAGAGGGAGAAGCAGATTCCTCGTTGATTAGAGAGCCAAAGCGGGGCTCCATTGCAGGGCCCTGAGATCATGACCTGAGCCAAAGGCAGATGCTCAACCAACTGAGCCACCCAGGTGCCTTCAACCCTCTGTGATACTTTCAATCATCTCTCCATACTTAAGTCTGTTTTGACTTGAAAGTTCCTCCACTGTGCCCATGGCACCTATTATGCCACAGTCATAGCACTTACCACTCTGCACTGTGGTCCCTGGTTGACTTGCCTGTCTCTCCCATTCAATGGCAAGCGCCTTCATAGAAGGGGCAAGTTCTCATTTGACTTCATTTCTTTAGTTCCTTGTTTCAGTGCCTGGAACATAGGAGACCCAGTAAGTAAATGGATAAATGAGTAAACAATTTTTGCTTCATCATGAGAACATATTCAGGCTCACTTACTGGAAGAATGTGAGAGATTATGGAAAACAGTCAAGGCCTTTCTAGACCAAAGGACAGAGAGCTGATTCACAAACATGAGAGTTCAGCTAAAATGAGTAGATCCACCTACCAAGCCCATAGCTAACTCAAAAAATGAGTAAACCCAGTTAATTCTAGAAGAGCTACCCAACTAACACTGACTCATAAGAAATAATAAATGATTATTATTTAACCCACTGACCTTTAGGGTGGCTTGTTAGGCAGCATTTTTGTGGCGATAAATAACTGGTACAATATCTGTGACCTGGGGATCACCAACTTGAGAGCTTTGCTAGCTAAAAAAGAGATTTAAAATCCAAGGACAGCCTTTACGAGTCCCACTGTAAATGTGAAGATTGGATATATTTATATATCAGTAGAAATGAAATTTCTCATTACTTGCTATAAGACATTTTAAAAACTAACATTTTAAAAATACTTTAAAGGAAAGTCAAAAGTAAAATTACCAATAACCTCTTTATTCCAACACACCTATGTTAATTTTTGCATATTTCTATGCTTGCCCAAATGCATATGTATTTTCATAGAGTTCCAATAACAACAACTGTTGTATTTTGTGTTAATATTAGAAGAAAGTACCCTATTAATACATAATTATCTTAATGGCTACATAATAGCTCTTCAAATAGTTATAATTAATCATTTCTCAATTAGGTTATTTTGTGGTTGTTGTCGTTGTTATCAACAACGTGATAAAATATAGCTTTTTTTTTTCCTTTGGTATTTTTATTTTTAGGATGAAGATCAGGATGGTGTCTTTCTTGTTTATTGCCCAGGTTCCCAGTACTTAGTAAAGTATACAGTAGACACCTAATAAACATTTGTTGGATGAAAGCAATCTATGAATGAACAAATGGGATTTACAGAAATAGGCTTCCTAGTTTCAATTGCTTCAAATGCTTTTTAAATCGTATTATCATGATTAAATTGGACCCCAGGGCGCCTGGGTGGCTCAGTGGGTTAAAGCCTCTGACTTCAGCTCAGGTCATGATCTCAGGGTCCTGGGATCGAGCCCTACATCGGGCTCTCTGCTCAGCAGGTAGCCTGCTTCCTCCTCTCTCTCTCTCTCTCTGCCTGCCTCTCTGCCTACTTGTAAAATAAATAAAATATTAAATAAATAAATAAATAAATTGGACCCCAAATTCACATCATTTTGAAAGAAAACTTTATTTGCATCATGTTTTAAATGTATCACTTACAAACAAAAGGATTTGTTTATTCACTCTAAAAAGTTTCAGTTAGTTGTAAAGTTTACCCATGGAAATTTATCAGTTTTAACTGAATAGGCAAAGAAGGACTCCCAAGGTTTCGTTCATGAAATGCTTGTACAAATATCATTGGTTGAACAGCATCTATTCCAAGTCCTCATTTCTTACTCTGCAACACTAGACACTTTTGGGACTTCTTACTTTTCTCAAATTCAGTCCGTTGTATATTGGTTTACGTGACCGTGAATTTATACAACTTTCTTGCTATGTTTCTGACCACTCCTTTGCCTTGCCTGTGATCATTCTCCAAAGATTTCCTTAGTCTTTTGCGAATCTCCTTTTGCAATCACTGTTTATAATCACTCGCCTATAATATTGTCTTCAACCTCTCTTCTCTGTGAAATGTGCCCGAGCTGTGTATCTAAGCCTGACCACTTCATCTGTGCTTTTTAAAGCTCATCCACCTCCATTTCCTAAGACCTTATTTTGCTTATATTTTCCATGTATCCCCGTCACTGGCTCTTTTTCCCTTGAACCTCACATGTCTTCTAGCCTTTGCAATTCTTCCTTGACCTTGCTTCTCCCTCAAGCTATCATCCCATTGCCCTCTTTCAATTTACTTACAAATTTAGAAGGTGTGCTCTATGCTCCTTGGCTCCAGTTCTTCCCCTTAGTCCACTCTTTTAATTGTTTACATGTTGACATCTGCTCTCTCCTATTGGTCATTTCTGTTGGTGACCCTACATTTGATCTCCTTCCAACAACTCCTCTCTGTGGCATTTCACACTCTTGGAACTCTTCCATGGTTTCTTTAAAATAATTTTTTTTAATTTATTAATTTATTTTTTAGAGATAGAGAGAAAGAGAGTGAGGGGAGGGGCAGAGGGAGAGGAAGAGAAACAGAGTCTTAAGCAGGCTCCATATCCAGCGTGGAGCTCAATGCTGGGCTCTATCTCACGACCTAGGGATAATGATTTGAGATGAAATCAATAGTCAGACACTTAACTGACTTAGCCATCCAGGCGCCCCCTTCATAGTTTCTTTTGTACTATGCTTTTTTATTTCAATCAAGAATTTCCTGAGATATTGTCTTCTTTCTGCTTTTTATTTTTGGACTTCTATTTTACTCTACCATTGTTAAAAGTCTTTATTTACTTCTAGAGTTAACAAATATTTATTAAGTGCCTAACATGTACTGGGAACTATGCTGGCCCGGGGGATGCAGAAATGAACAAATCAGAAACTCACTGACTATACTATTTACTTCTCCTTCTTCACTGCAGATGCAATCCTATAAATTCTGTTTCCAAATCCCTCTGATCTATTTCCTCTCTCTTATTACCACTGAATCTCTTGTTCAGGTCTACATGATTATTAGCTTGTTTTTGAAATAGGGTAGTAACCAGTGTCCTGTCTCTCTCCATTTCTAGTCCATCTGACATGATATCCCAAACTAATCTTTTTAAACATTTATGTTATTCTCCTTCTCAAAAATGCTCACTGGCTCTTTCCACTGTCTATAGAAGAAACTCCAGGCTCCTTAAAAGGATGTTGGAAAGACCTTAGGCTTTGGAGTCAGAAAACTTAGGTTGCATTCCCAATCTGCCTTTACTCATTCTGTGACCTTGAATAAATTTGCTGAGCTTTGATTTTTCCCATCTATAAGATGCGATTAATGAGTGGTGATGAAAACCAAATACATATGAAAGTGCTTCATATTTTTTAAGTGTTAGAGTGTATATGGTTTTTTTTTTCCTTTTTAATTGGTAGTTACCATACTGAAAATGGCCTAAGCTTCAGAGTTAAATAACAGCCTATTTTTAAATTCCAGCTCCATTACTTATTATCTGTGAGATTTAGAACAAATTAGTAAATCTCTCTAAGACTGTTTTGTATCTGTCAAAACACCTTTTTGTATGGATATCTGAAAATTACGTGAAGCAGGGAATACAAAAACTTCTGGCAGTGCATTAATTCATAAAAGGCACTGATTTGTTATCTTTTGGGCCCAACCTCCTTTTCCTGCAGCATATTCCACTCTGCCTCCTTACAAACCCTATTAAACAGAGGCTACTTGAATTTTCCCAATTGAGACAGTGTACTGCACGATAAACAGATCAATGAATAAAAAGTTTCTGCTTCATCATGAGGACGTGCTCATTTCTTCAAGGCTTAGTTAAAATGTTGAGACCACTCTTAAGTCCTACCCTAATTCCTAATCTGTTTCTGAGGTTAAAAATCAAACAATTGTATTTGACTAATTTGTTCTCTTGACTATCTAGGAGTCAAACTATCAGGCTCTCCCAGCTCTTTCTGTGAAATAGTTCTTGGAATCACTTTTCTTTTCAATCCTGTTTTGCCATTCCTTCAGTGTAATGATGATTGTTTTTAACAACTGTGACCATTTATGAGCATTGTAGTTTTGGGATAAAGACTTTGTATACATTCTGCCATTTGATCTTTAAAACACCCTGTGAAGCAGCTATTCTTATCCTTATTTTATAGATCAGAAAAATCAAGATACAGCTTAGATACACTGCCTAAGTTACAGTTAGTTGAGTGGCAGAGTGGGAACTAAACCCAGATCTTAAGCCAAAGCCTTCGAATGAGTTGGGATTTTTCAGTTGAGTAGAACAAAAGTTGAGTAGAAAAAATAAGGTTTTTTAGAAGAATATTATAAATATATACAAAAAATAAAGAACCACAGGAAACTGTTTCATGAAGGTCTACTGTCTATTTTGAAAGCAGAATACACTAACATTCTAGCAATCCAGTTATTTTGTTGGGCTCTCTGACATGAGTGTTTGAGGCCCTAAAGCTTTTCTCCTTATTTCTCTTGCTGTTATTTCCTAACTTCTTCTTCCTTATGTGTTTGACTCTCTCACTTCTCTCTCACTAATGTATAACACAAATGCTTTACTCCAATTAAGGCGATCCCCTCACTGTTCCAAAACAATTTGTCTCTACAACTTTGTTGAACACACATACTTCCTCCCTTTCTCTCTATCTTTCAAGACTCCTTCATTACTTCTTCCCAATAGCTCCAGTGGATTCTTGAGTGATTACTATGTGTTAAAACCTTTTGCTGACCCATGATGAACCCACAACATGAGTAAGAAATAAATCTTTTGAGATTTATCAAAAAATCTTATCTGAAAAATGGAGATTAAAACGGTATCTAGCAAATAAAGTCGATCTGAGGATTAAATGAGATAATACAAATAAAAGTACTTAAGTTAAGGGATACCTGCCTTCAGCTCCCGTCAGTTGTTCCTGGGACCCGGCCAGCCACGGGCTACCTGCTCAGCTGGAAGCTTTCTCCTTCTCCCACTCCCTCTGCTTGTGTTCCTTCTCTCACTATGTCTCTGTCTCTGTCAAATAAATAAATAAAATCTTAAAAAAAAAGTACTTATGTTATATACAGATAAAAGCACTCAGCACAGTGCTAAGGAATAAGTATATAATGACGTTAGTTATTTTTTAAAATTTGCATTATCACCAATTAGCAATTGGTCTGTTAGCAATGACAAATGAACATAATGAAGAGTGTTACTGCTTTTTTAAATGTTAACCTTCAAATTCCAAATGTTGTAGATTATTGTCAGTAATTTTAGCTGAAAACCTGGGCAGCTATGAATGAACACATTTTAAGATAACTACTATAGAGTTTACCTCATTATAAGAATAGCTCTTATTTTTATATACATATTTATATATCTTATATATTTATATATTTCATATTTTTTATATTTTTGCATATCCTTTTTTTTAAATAAATCTTGGAGTACCATGAAAAATAATAATGTTTCATATATATGCACTCTAAAACTCTCAAGCTTATTATGGACATTATCCTTGTTTTCAAAACCCTATTTACACTAGGGATATATTGTACTATAAATAACAATTTAAATATGGGATCTAGGTTGGCATATTTCATGACATCTCACGCTATTTTTAAAAAGATTCTATTCATTTATTTATTTGAAAGAGAGGGAGGGAGGGAGAGTAAAGGGGGTAAAGGGAGGAGCAGAAGGAGAGGGATAAGCAGATTCCATGCTGAGTGTGGAGCCTGAGGAGGGGCTTGATCCCACAGCCCCGAGATCATGACCTAAACTGAAATCAAGTTAGACATTCAACCAACTGAGCCACCCAGGCGCCCTGACATCTTGCACTATTAAATTTAATTAAATTTTCTCTCTAGGGCACCTGGGTGGCTCAGTTGGTTAAGCAACTGCCTTCGGCTCAGGTCGTGATCCTGGAGTCCCGGGATCAAGTCCCACATCATGCCCTCTGCTCATCAGGGAGCTGGCTTCTCCCTCTGCTCCTCGCCCCTTTCATGCTCTCTCTCTCTCTCTCAAATAAATAAAATCTTTAAAAAAAAAAAATTTTCTCTCTAGCCATATTATGTATGGTTTACTATTGGTTGAAGGCTGCCCAGACCTCATAAAGATAATAATGAGCACTAAAATCTATCTTAATTCATCATAATGTTAAAAGTGCTTTTACATACAGTCTCATTTGACTTTGAATCCTGCGAGTTATATAATATTTCCATTTCTAGTTGAAGAAATTGACACTCAGACAGTTACCTGTCTAAAGTAACAAAAACTGGGACTGCAACCTAGGTCTCTTTACTACATATTTCATGCTTGTGCCATCACAGAACTCTGTGGTAATAAACTATTACTGGAATAAGAACTTCACATGTGCTCTCTGGATCCATGTATCATTAGCCTATAAGTCTATGCAGCATAAATGTTATATAAAAAAGCAAGATTGTAATTATGACTTTTTTTTTCAGAAATGAGATTTGGGTCAGCAACAACGCTGGTAACTCTGGGGAATTTTTTGCTAGCTAGGTTTTTCAGACTAATACACTTGGTAAGGCCAAGATAAATTTAGACAATATGAGTGTTTAAATGGAAAGTAAACTGACTTAACAAAAACACTTCATGAAGTGCCAACATCTGAGCCAAGAGTTTCACATTCCTATTTTGAAAACATTTAAAAATACGGTTTTATCAAGGAAATTTTGTTTTGCCTAAACTTAGTATCACCGAAAAACAAGCATCAGTACTTTACAAATTACAGAAACCACAAGTGTACTGGAAAAATCGCTAAATGAAAAAAGTGTAGTTAACCAAGATCTCCAGGTGCCACATCTAGCTCTTAGAAGGAAATAAAACGTTTTAAGGCAACATTTCAAGCAAACCAGTTGCTGTCCAATGTATCAAGAACAATGTATCTAAAGGGCCCAAAGTAAATAAATAAATAAATAAATAAATAAATAAAGTGCCCAAAGTGACTTAAATGGGATCTTTTAACTTTTAGAAATTGCAACACCCCACTATTTACAACATAGCCTCTTCTTCCAAATGACAGTACGGCAAATTTTGTGAAGACCATGACATATACTACAAGCCACCCTGGAGAGAAGCAAAGATAAGAGCTGCTTGATACTTTAACATACTTTTTCGGAAACAGCCTTTCCAGAAGCCAACGTGCACTACACCATGAAAAACGGTTGGGTTGGAACCTCTTAACGTGGCTCATTGCATGCCACTCATTTCCACTACGTTGGATCTTACTTCTAGTTTCTCCCTTAGTTATTAGCAGGTCACTTCTCTGAATGTTTCATTTCACATAACACAAGGAAATGGGTAAAGGACCATAAAGAGCTTTGATCCGAACAATGTCAATCAGATATCCAAAGCCTTTCTTCCGGACGATGGGGTTAGGCACACAACGTTCTGCTTTCCCCCATCTCATTCCTGAACCCAGGCCTCTTTCTTTCAATCCCAATCCCTCCTTAAGGGATAGCAAACAGAGTTCCTCAGACAAAATCCAGTGCTCCCGTGTCCTCAAACAAGGCTGGGAGGGGGTTTTGAGGCCTCAGCTGGTAGAGATGGTAGAGGTGACCCACCCTCGCCCCATCCCGTCTGGCGCCGCAGCCGGAGAGCAAGCGCATGCTGAGCGAATCTCCGGTACCACGAGGCGCGCGCTCGCCGGGCTGCGCTCCCAGTGTAAAGGTTGGGATTCTGAAGCGCGTGCCGAGACTACAGCAAGCGGAAGCGGCTGGCGGCGAAGACCGACCGATCTCTCCGGGGCTAGTGGGGGAAGGGCTGCAGCCACACCCGGAAGTCGGTCTGCAAGGGGGGGGGGGGGATAAGGGGGGGGTGAGGCTTCCGGTAGCGCAGAGGGTGTCGGGAGAGGCTTCCAGCAAACCTTCTTCCTTGGCCTCTGGAGGGACCACCGTTGCCGCGGCTTCGGCTTCCACGATCTGCGTTCGGGCAAACGGCCACGGCGGCCGCTACTGTCGCTCCCGTTGTGCCCGGCTCTGTCAGTATTCGTTCCCAGGAGGCCGTCTCGGTTCCAGCAGCGGCCGCGGCCGACATGTTGTGAGGCGGCGGCGCGGGTGTCTGAAGGATGGTTTGGCAGAGGCGGCGGCAGCGGCTGCTGGCGGCGGCGGCAGCGAGGGCTGCGGCTCTTTAGAGCCAAGCCCGCTGAGTGTCCGCCCGGTACCGCGGTGAGGCCAGTGCCCCTGGACCTTGCCTCTGCTCCGGCGCGGTTGGGGACCGGTTAGGCGACAGCGCCCGCTCCTCTGAGGGGACACGAAGGTGGTTCCCCAGTGCTCAGATTTCCGGACCACCTTTGCTTTCTCCTCTCCAACCTGGGCAGTGCTGTCCCTGCAGTCCCCAGCCCCCCGACCTCCTTCCCAATTTCGCCTAAATCTCTCACACGGGTGTTTCCCACCCTCACGAACTGGCTCCTCCCCACCCCCCAACCCCCTTCATTTTCTGC
The DNA here is from genome assembly GCF_002288905.1 of Enhydra lutris kenyoni. Classification (NCBI taxonomy): domain Eukaryota; kingdom Metazoa; phylum Chordata; class Mammalia; order Carnivora; family Mustelidae; genus Enhydra; species Enhydra lutris. Next base: position 59,516,683 of record NW_019154093.1, read on the forward strand.
ACCCTCTTTTCGCGCTCCTGGGATCACACTTTTGAGGGCAGCCTTTGAAAAATCTTCGCGGAATAGTGGACCAGAGCTGGGGAGTTTTTAAAAGTCGGGGCGCGCGCGAGAGGGAGATACGATGGCTTCCTCCTCTGGCAACGATGATGATCTCACTATACCTAGAGCTGCTATCAATAAGATGATCAAAGAGACTCTCCCCAACGTCCGGGTGGCCAACGATGCCCGGGAGCTGGTGGTGAACTGCTGCACTGAATTCATTCACCTTATATCTTCTGAAGCCAATGAAATTTGCAACAAATCAGAAAAGAAGACCATTTCACCCGAGCACGTCATACAAGGTAAGTGGTAGGTGTGGGGTTTTGTTTAAATGAGAGTTGGGGACAGCCTGCTGGTCGCGTGACCCATTCATGTCAAAGCCTTCATTCCTCTCCCCCGATAAGTACTGGCAGACGAAAAAGCCACGCGGGCATGGAAGCAGCCGGTCCCTTGAGAAACTCCTGTGTCGTATTATCGTGGTGGTGCTTTCCATCCAGCGAATACCAGTAAGGATGGCAAGCGTTTAGGTCAGCTCACTTCCTCCAAAGATAAAGTATTAGCTGCCGTCTCAGTTTACGGCCAGGTAAGCCGAAGCAACAAGAATTTTGCCTGCCTAAAGTTGAACCGAGGCATGACAACTGAGAAGTTGTCTGCCTAAAGTGGAACCTCGATCATGGCATCTGGGAGAGGAACCCAGAGTTCTCCCTTGGAAAGTGAAAATTCAGACAGGAACTTCAAGCGTGAGTGGAGGCAGCACCCTTTCCCCACCTGCCCTTTTTACCAGTGTAGAGGAAGAGAGAAATTTTTACACATGAGTAAAAGAATTTGGAACATGAATGTGTTCAATGTTGGAAAGTTTGGTGATGTTGAATAGAGATAGTTTATTTTCTGCTTTAAAAATGATTCAGTGGTTCTACCATTCATCAAGTTAATAAAACTCTCCAGTTCTATTCTGTAAGAAAAGGAAGAATTATCTTTATCGTTTCTTCTTCCTTTTTTCCTTCTTTTTTTCTCTCTTTCTTTTTCTTTTGCTTTGCTCTATGGAGATAAATTTTTAAAACTTGCATTGGAAGGTTGTAAGAGATTTTTTTTTTCATGGAACATTTCCCTGTCCTTTCCTGCTGCCATTCCTATTTAGATGTATATGCTTAAGCTTTTATTGAACAGCATTTCTGAAAGTTTCAACTGTTTCTGATCTTCAAAGGAATTAGTCCAGTGGTAGGGATCTGGGGGACCACATTCTTATGGTGTGTTTCAGGCATAGGGAGACATATTTACTAGTCCTAATGTTTTGAAACCACTTACAAATACTCTTTATGAAAAAGTTGTATTCAATTTGAGGGGATAATTTGCCTTTTATAAAATTCTAACAATTTCTTGATTGCTTTTGAAGCCAAAAAATCATGATTAATTTTAATCATTTTAGTAGGCAGACGGTTGTCTACTATTTTATTTCTTATAATTTAACTTTTTAAAGGTGACTTAACTGTTATTCTGAAGTGTGAACACATCTGCTCATATTTGCCATGTCCAGTATTTTACTGTCAATATTGACAAGAATTAAATGATTCATTTTTGGTCCTTAATGATGTGTGCCAGGTAGATTTAAATACACTCTGCTATTTCCATTTCAGTACATGAGGAAGGAAAAAAGTCTCTAGGAAAAGCCATATTTGATTTTAAAGCTAGTATTTTTTTCTCCCTGTTTGGTGTGCTGAATACTCTGGGAAGTACAATGAAAGTCAAGTTCTTTATTTTTTTTGTCTAGTGTTCTGTTTTTACATTGTATGTACAATTGTCATAAGTCTTTCGTAAGATTATCCAACACAGATAGCTACAATTTCCCTTTACAACTCATAAAAAAGAAAAAGAATCTTTTATCAACACTGCCTTTTTCATAAAAATTCCGTAAGATTTCTAAAGGACCTGCCTAACATTTGTTTACAACACAGAAGTGGGGATCATTCCAAAAATCTGATAACACATTACACTCTGTCTTCTTGGGGAGTTTGTTCTTTTCTAGAGTATATTTAGATTTCTGATTGACATGATGGAATAAAAAATGCAGCAGCTGTAGCATGTAGTATGCTAAATAGCTCAACTTTGGAATATGCTAAATTCAGTTTAAGGTGTGAGTCAGAAAGTTCCAGTGAAAGCATTTTCCTTTGTGTACTGAGGATGATTGAATAATTTTTAAAAAGTCATTCATTGGGGGAAAAATAAATCATCCATTGACCTGTTATACTGTTATAAATTAAAGTTTTCTTGGTAACATTGCTGTTGCCCCAATTCTCTCCAGTTAGGGGAATAAAATTTATACATGATAATCTTTTATTAATCTCACATTGCTTAATCATTTAAAGAATTTTTGTCTTAAGTGGTTACATTTTTAAAAAGAAATCCTTAAGGTGTGTATTTTCTTAGGTATTTAAATGTGTTTTTAGGGGTGCGTGGGTGGCTCATTGGGTTAAAGCCTCTGTCTTCGGCTCAGGTCATGATCCCAGGGTCCTGGGATGGAGCCCTGCATCCCTGCATCGTGCTCTCTGCTCAGCAGGGAGCCTGCTTCCCCATCTCTTTCTCTCTGCCTGCCTCTCTGCCTACTTGTGTTCTCTGTCAAATAAATAGATAAAATAAAATAAATAAAAATAAAAAATAAAATGTGTTTTTACAGAATAATTCTGGAAAGCTTGTGAAATCATGGTAACTATGACATTTTTTATGCTTTTCTGTAAGCATTGATTAATTTAGTTTGTAGGATAGATCCAAGTGAAATAATATATATTTAAAGTTGTATGATCTCACATGTTGATGTTCAGATTTTCTAGTAAAAAATTTAATGAACTAGATTTTGCTTCAGGACATGTCACTTTTTCACTTGCTACTTTGCTTTACCTTATCAGAGCAAATTAAGCATCTGAGGCAGTTCTGTAGAATGCAAGTTACTAAAGTAGAAATAATTTTATTGCCAGAAAATCTTTGAAAAACTTAAATTTTTAAAAAAAATTTCTAAATGTTAAACAGCTTATTTTAAGAAAGTGGACTCGGTATTGAAGATCACAGATATACAGAGGCGTTTTAAGCTACAAAAGGTGTTCCTTTTATTTCATTGCTGGTTTCTGTGAACACGTATTCTTTTTTTTTTTTTTTTTCCTTAGTGTATTTATTTTAGAGAGAGAGTGCAGGGGAGGAGACAGGCCCCATTGTGGGGCTTGATATCGTGACCTGAGCCAAAATGGAGAGTCAGATGCTTAACCAACTGAGCCACCCAGGCACCCCTGTGAACACATATTTTTAAATGAATTTTAGCATAGTTTGTTGTATTATGGAAAGAACTGACATTGAGAGTTTAGAGTGGCAGGTTCTACACTGGAAAGTCTTTGGGCTTATGCAAATCTGTTGAAAGGTTCCCCATTTATGTATGAATAATACCTAATTGTTTCAGGTATTACTTGCAGTTATTGAGAGTCAGTTGAGGTTGAGAACCTTACATGATATGCTGTAATAAATAATAATTTTTTAAATGTATAGTGGTACTGATTGAAACATAAAGCTGGAAGTCTGTTATGTTTAACCTTAGAGCATGATGCCATTTGTTAAGCCAAAGGGTAAGTAAGGATATTTTAAGTGATACTATTTTTTTTGCATTTTTAATCTCCTGCTAAATTCTACCCCCCCCCCAACATTTATAACAATAGTAATTGAAAGTAGTGGAAGTTTGAAAAAGTCTCTGAAGATCTGCATTTTCAGCAATTGAGTTGTTCCAAGCTATCTATGTTGAAGGATTTTTAAAAATTCCAATCCCTCTCACACTAGTACTTTTGAAAACACAATAAAAATGGATCACTAGGAAAACAAAATTGTAAAAAGACATAAGTAAAAGTTCAATTTTTGTTGTTAGATTCAATAGACATAAAATTACTGTCAATTTACTATGAAGGTTCTTTTTTTTTCCAGCTTTATTGAGATATAATTGACATAACATTGTGTAAGGTTAAGGTATACAACATAATGATTTGATATATATATAAATTGTGAAATGATGCCACAGTAAGGTTGGCTAACACATTCATCATCCCACATGGTTACAGTTTTGCTGTGAATGTTCCAAAATGCTTACTTTGATTTTCATATTTAACCCATTGCAGATCATTATAAGCAATTCTAGCACAAGTGTGTGGACCACAGTTTGAGTGGATTTGCTCTAAATCCTAAACCATAGTCTATTTTAGAAAGTGGGTGTGAAGTAGTTTTTAAATCAGAGAATCTGAGTGATTGCAGAGAAGTTGTAATAATAATGGGAATGAGAATGATACAATATTACCTAAATAATCATGCATACTCATATTTTTTCCAAAGGGACACATTGTATATGGCATTGTACCATTTATCACATAAATTAGTTCAAGTTAGGATTTTATTATTTTCCATAAAACTGATACATCTTTGTTTTTATTTTCCTTGTGCCACCCAACAATTAGTTTTGAATACTAAGTACTTGGCATTGTATTAGGTACTGCTAAGGATAGAAAGATGGGGGGCACCTGGGTGGTTCGGTGGGTTAAGCCACTGTCTTCGGCTCGGGTCATGATCTCAGGGTCCTGGGATCGAGCCCTGCATCGGGCTCTCTGCTTAGCAGGGAGCCTGCTTCCCCCTCTCTCTCTGCCTGCCGCTCTGCCTACTTGTAATCTCCTTCTCTGTCAAATAAATAAACAAAATCTTAAAAAAAAAAAGAAAGAAAGAAAGCTGGATGATATTTGGTTCCTGCTCTACCATCAGTCTCGTTATTTTCCCAGATTCCCAGGAATAGTGATCCATAGAGGACATAGTTAAGGGTCTTCAGAAACCTTTGCCAGGCTAATGAGCCAAGAAGTCACTTTGGCCTATATTATCCTCTTAATGTATTTGAGTGAACTACATCACCCCCCCTTCCTTTAACATGTAAACAAAAGAAAATAGAGAAATTTGAGAATGCTATTTTGTGTATTTTAATTTTTTAATGAAAAACTCGCATTATACATGTGAAGTACAAAGTAAGTCACGCAAAGTCTTATAATAAAATTTTATAAGATTATATCACTTTTTTATAAAATAAGAAAGACTGTTAGAATTATTGTTGCTGGGTGGAAGCTTTACTTTTTTTTTTTTTTTTTTAAAACGTGGTTATCTTGTTAACATCTGTCTTTCAAATTGAAAATGTGCCAAGTATTTTTTCCCCTAATATACCATACATTTTTCTGGGTGTAGTTTTATTTATTTATTTATTTATTTGACAGATAGAGATCACAAGTAGAGAGGAAGGCAGAGAGAGAGGAGGAAGCAGGCTCCCTGCTGAGCAGAGAGCCCGATTCGGGGCTTGATCCCACAACCCTGAGATCATGACCTGAGCTGCAGGCAGAGGCTTAACCCACTGAGCCACCCAGCCCCTGGGTGTAGTTTTAAAATACATGACAGAGGATAGCAGACAGACCTCTAAGGAGCAAGCGATGTATGTATTTTAACCACTTTTTTTTTTTTTTTTAATTTTTCTTTTCTGGGTTTTACTCTGAGATCCCTAGAGCCAGGGCCATAACAGTCCATTAAGTCTCTATACAAACTAGAAAAAGGCACTTTTTCCTTAAAAACCTTTACTACCATCTGCCAGAAAACTGCCATAATAAACATACAAATCCATGTTTACAGTAGGAATGGCCCTCCTTAGATATGGTACTATAGAGCACTGAATAACCTGCACCACTACAAATGATGGCCCTGCTTATAAGTCATTTCCCTTATCCTTCAAGATTCTCTTTTGTGTAAAATAGGAATAATTATTACTACGTGGTAACAAATGATGTAAAATATCTCCTTGTTTAAAAGGTACTATAACCACTTATGGCTATCTGTTAGCCAAAATGTACTTAAAATTTGGATTAAAGTCAATGTAGTTTTTGAAATGAAAGTTATGGCTCTTCTTTTTGAGCCATTTTGTTGAGAGTATAGATTTGTATATGGAAGTTCTTTGAATAATATTAAATATTAACCTTGGATTCACTCAAAAATTTTTTGAAGGCAGTGCTCTCAACCTTAGATGTTTTTAAAGGTGAGTTCTTTGTTTTCTTTTTAATTTTAACTCAAGCCGTCCATGGTTAAACATAGTTTGGATTGGATTTTTTTGATGTCTAGTATAGTAATTTATGATATTTTGAAGAGTTGTCTCCATTGTATTTATTAATTTTATAAATTTAATATTTTATATAATGAATATATTCATTCAACTTGAATTTAGTGTAATAATGCATATCTCTACGTATAATTATGTCTTGTACACTTATCAGGGCACTCTTATTTTTTTAATTAATTTTTTTTTGGTAGAGCACTCTTTTAAATGTAAGAAAAAAAAAGATGAATAATATATAGTCCAAGTGGTTAAGCAAATCTTATGTGCTAGACACTGTTAAATGCCTTAGATTACTTGTTGATCTCACAGTCCAAAAATAATAAAAATAAAATAATATGAGCCATCTTTTGGTCTAGGCTCTTTGTTTATATTAATTCATTTATTCTTCACAGTAACCTGATGTGATGAGGCACAGATGAAGGTACTTATCTAGGGTCACACAGCTGATAAGAGGCAGAGCTGGGATCAGTCTCTGGTAGCCTTAGGGCCTGCGTGTATAACCACTGTATTGCATATGTTTTAGGAAGGTATTAAATAGATGCTACTCTCAAAGAAGGAAAACTGAAGCTTAGAGATATATATCCAAGGTTATATGAATATATTGACAACCAAATTTCTAATTCTAAGATATCTGTCTGATTTTACAATGGGGAGATTAATTCTGTTTAGGAGGATCAGGCAAACTTGATTTGAGCCATGAATGCATTACTATCAGTATGAAAGTGGGAAACTGAGGTCTGCTGGGAAACACTGAGCTGTCAGATTTAGCATAAGTATGTAGGGACTTAATGGTAGAAATAAAGATGGGGCTACTTAGGAAATAAGCCTTTCTTCAGAATATGAGAGGAAATTGTAAGCCATTTTTGGTTTCTTTTGGTATTGTCTCCAGCCAATATTACTGAAAATATACTATTATGTTCATGCCTTTAAAAAAGAGAATAGGGGTGCCTGGGTGGCTCAGTGGGTTAAGGCCTCTGCCTTCCGCTCAGGTCATGATCCCAGGGTCCTGGGATCAAGCCCCACATCTGGCTCTCTGCTCAGTGGGGAGCCTGCTTCCCTTCCTCTCACTCTCTCTCTGCCTGCCTCTCTGCCTACTTGTGATCTCTCTCTGTCAAATAAATTAATTAATTAATTTTAAAAAGAATAAAAGAAAAACTTTGGCTTCTATCACTGACAATAATCTATCTGTCAATTCAGGTAAAAAATGCAAGTTGCCTAATCTTCACTTAATTTTTTGCTATACCCCAAGCTCCTTGAGGCCAAGAATTATGTGGTGTGGTTACTTTGATATACAGAACTCAGAGTAATGCATTACTGAAGTTTTTTTGGGGGGTGGGGGATGAAGAGGGGCAATAACTTAATATAATTAAAATTCAAATAATAGTACTATGCTTTTTGGCATCAGATTATTTCTAAAGAAGGTTGATGCAAACAGCTTAATATTTGAAGTAATTAAAGTTATTTATCATTTCAAAATGTCTTAAAAACCACAGCTTACACAGGAGGGAATGTGTATTCATAAAGGTGTATTTGGTATCCTTCCTGAAAAGCAAATCCCTGATGTTAGAATTCAGGGCATCTTTACTGAGGTCACTCTGGTTCACAACATCATAATTGTTGAAAAACTATAAGAACTGATGAACTAATTTAAGTTCATGTGCTATGTTTTTCACTACCTATATTTTATCATTGGGTCAGAAAACAAAAGTGCCTTTGGGGCACTTATCAATAGATAGAAAACTATAAAATATAACTTTGATTACTCTAAGCCAAAAGGAAATTTAATGCTTTGTCGTGATTACAGAAGGCATTTAGAAAGTGCATTATTGTAAAATTTTCTTTCTAAATTTGAAAAAATGAGAATTTTTTGTTAATGCTTCTATCTTTATAGTTTTCCTTTATCCCAATTTTCTACCACATCACTTGAAATGTTTTTATAGTGCTTCCCGTTAAGTTTTATTTTCAAGGGAAACTTGTTGGTTGAATATAAATGCTGAATTTCACAAGTGATTTCTACCAGGATTTCTTAAACTTGGCAGTTTAAGTGTTTTTGCTAAAAATAGTTTTCTGTTGATATATTGTACAAAAGAACTTATCTATTCTTTCAATCCTATCCTACTAAAACTTAGAACATGTGTTATCGGCCTACTTTTTCTAAGCCAAATGGCACAAAATATGTTATTAACAAATAGATTCCAATTATTTCCCTTTTTTTGTATTCTTTGACAAAGTGACTGAGTTACTGATGTTTGATTTACTGTGAGTGGTATAGGAAAAAGGTTTTCTTACTAAAAGCACATGTTCTTACATTGGACTTTTTTTGCATAGGAAGTGTTTTGGTTTTTAAAAAATTAGAAAGAAAAGAAAAAGAAAAAGTAAAAGGCCTATGCTGTTAAATGTTCCTCAAATTTTATCTAATTTGCAATTTAATATTAAGAAAGTTGATAAAATAGATTTAGCCATTCAGCTAGTTGCTGTGCAACTATAAAATAGGTAAAATTATTAAGAGAAAGCTACCCGCTCCCCCCACCAAAAAAAACCCACAAAAAGTTAATGTTACATTAACATTAACAAAAGTTAATGTTCTATAGATGGGAAAAAGACTAAATTTCATCGTTCTTTCATGTTTTCCTATTTTCCTTTCCCTAGCACTAGAAAGTTTGGGCTTTGGCTCCTACATCAGTGAAGTAAAGGAAGTCTTACAAGAATGCAAGACTGTAGCGTTAAAAAGAAGAAAGGCCAGTTCTCGTTTGGAAAACCTTGGCATTCCTGAAGAAGAATTATTAAGACAGCAACAAGAGTTATTTGCAAAAGTAAGTAATGCATTTTAAATTATTTTCACCTGAGTCCTACCCTGTTTGCTAACGGAAATCTTACTGGTTTCTGAAATCATTTCCTAAAATCAACATACATACCCAGAGGATTTTCTTTCTGTGGCTGATTGTTTGATCATAGTCTGATGTTTAGATCTAACTAACCGGTTTGACTCTGGTCAGTTATTTACTTCATATAAAAGTAAATATTTGTAGCAACCTGTTTTCTAAGGAGAATAACTTCAAATAACTACTGAGATTTTACTTTGATGGTTTTTTTTTTTTTTTTTTCCCTTTTCAGACTACTAACCACTTAAAAGCATGAAAAGTATACTTAAACATTTGTAAAATTTTAAAATGATGGACTGGTGAGAGAATACTATATCAAACTTTATAATGAGTAGCATATGAGAGAAATTTGATAAATATCTATTTTATAGTTAAAGTAAGTTTTTTAAGTTTAAATTCAGTTAATCAACATACAGTTTCAGATGTAGAATCCATCATTAGTTTCAGACGTAGAATTCAGTAATTTCATCAGTTGCATGTAACACCCAGTGTTCATCACATCACGTGCCCTCCTTAATGTCATCCTAGTTAATTTAGGTTTTTAACACACCTTTAAAACAAACATTCTGGGGATGCCTAGGTGGCTCAGTCGGTTTAGTGTGTGCCTTTGGCTCAGATCAGGATCCCAGGGTCCTGGGATCAGTCCCACCCTGGGCGCCTTACTCAATGAGGAGCCTGCTTCTCCCTCTGCCTGCCACTCCCCCTGCTTTGTGCTCTCTCTCTCTCTCTGACAAATAAATAAATAAAATCTTTAAAAAAAACAATAAAACATTCTAATCCTAAAAAATTGAAGGACTCGTAGAACAGAGAAAGGGAGAAAATTTTTTTTTTATTATTAAAGTTCTAATTACCAGTTTGTAAAGGATTAGCACCGGGTACTAATATTCCTCTATTTTATTTTTTAATATTCTTCTATTTAAAAATTAAAAAAGGAAAAAAAATTTAAAATAAAAATAAAAAAGTAAGGGAGAGGATGAAGTTTTTTTTTCCCCCACTAAGTTTTAGCCTCTCATTTGAAATTGTAAGGCAATTTTGGGTTGAATAGAAAAGGTAAGATTTCCTACCGTTAGAACCATGTAATTACCATTAGAACTGAGAAAGTACCATTTTAGGTAATCTCTTCCAGGTTGGCACCATACCTGATCTCTTTGTAGTAATAACAATCAGTTGGGCTTGAATCAAATAGCACTTGAATTTTAAGTGTTGTCAGGTACTAGGCACTAGAAATGATTTAAATTCATAAGAAAAATAAAAGTTTACCAACATTTATTGAGTTCTAACCATGTGTTAATCATGTTGCTAATTAAGTTACCTGTGTTTTTTTAATCCTCAAAACAACCTACAAGGTAAGTACTAAAGAGTACTAAAAGCTTTTGATGCAGGCATGAACATAAGCAATTTATAATCCATATGAATATGAGGTTACAAAGATGATGATTAAAAAAATTAATGGCTATTTTTTATTGATTTACTGCTATTGCAGATCACCTAGAGAGTTCCAAATTAGACTTTTTTTTTTAAGAGAGGGAGAGAGCATGGGGGAGGGACAGAAGGGGAGGGAGGGAGAGAATCTTAAATAGGTTCCATGACAGCGCGAAGCCTGACTCCGATCTCCTTTTCACAACTCTTGAGATCATGACCTGAGCCAAAATCAAGATGCTTAACCAACTAAGCCACCCACATGCCCCCCCGAAATTAGGTATTTGATGAAAGGAAAAAGATTCTCTGTTAGATAATTTACATACTTTGCAGACTTTTTATAAATATGAATAAAATAAATGTAAATTTTATTATACCCATTTACACATTAAGAAACAGATTCAGAGATGGAGAAACTTGCATGAGGTTGTACATTCATTTGTTCTACATATAATTACTGAAGTCCTCACTACTTACCAGACCTCGTGCTAAATGCTAGGCTTATAATAGTATAAAAAAGGGACATGGTTCTTGCTATTCTGAAACGTAGTTTACTGGAAAGGATTGAGTTAAATAAATAGAACAAGTAAGTTCATATAGTTAGGAAGTGTTGGAGTCTAAATTCAAAACTCATGTCTTCTGACTCCAAAAACTTGCTCTTTCTTCATTACCATGCTAATGTTCTAGCCACTATTTTGTCTGCTTAACTTTATTTTGGAACTTTTAATTGAAATATGCCTTATCCTGTCCAGGGCAAAAAGAATAAAATAAATCTGCCAAATCTGTCTTTACTTTTCTATCCTTGTCATCTGTTTTTTTCCTCTTCCTTATTTCCCTTCTTTCTTGCCCTCATCTGTGGAGTCATGATCCCTTAGTATTTCTTTGCTCTTGTGAGAAGATCATCAGAGAGAGAAAATTATAACACCTATCTAGTACTTCTTCCCCAAAGCACAAAGCAATTCAGTCCAAAATATGAAAGGAACTGTTAAGTAAATATAGTATATTTTTCATCAGTTTCATTTCATTTCATCTTTTAGACTTTATTTTAAATACTAAAACAATAGCAACCTCATTTGAAGCTGTCTTCTACCTGCTGGCAACAAGTATTTGGAAAGGGGGAACCATTAGTGTACTGAAATTAAGGTTAACTGTAAATTATAAATGAATCATTTTAGTATTTGGGAGTGAGATTCTTTAAACATAGTGAAACTCTCCAAAGGAAGAAGTAAATTAGGAAGTAGACACCTACTCTCTTTCTCACTCCTGTTTTAGAAAAAAAAATACTTGGGGTACATTGAATAAGAGGCAAGAGGGAAAAAAAATTAGACAAAGCACCACTGAAAATTTTAATTTATGAAAATGAATATAAATAAAATTTATCAGTCAACAAAGATTTTAAAGGCACAGAAATGTTTTAATGTACAGACAGCAAAGTACGGTTGCTAATATGGGGCCTTGGTACTTAAAAGTCAGTTAAATTTTAATTGTAACCACTACATGTCTTTGCAGATCACTGAATAAACTACGAGATCAGCGCCTTTTGCAATTAAACCTATGTAGAGACCTGAAATTATTTGAGTTTTTTTCCTGTGCTACAAAATTATACCTATTTATAGTTGATTAAGGCACAGAGTAGGTATTCCTAAGTTTATTAAATTCAAATATTTGGTTTGTCCTATAATTTTCTTATGAACTCTTTTTTTTTTTTAAGGTTTTATTTATTTGTTGATTTATTTGAGAGAGAGTGTGCATGAGCGAGAAAGAATGCAAGTGGGGAAAGGGGGGCAGAGGGAGGGGAGAAGCAGACTTCCTACTGAGCAGGGAGCCTGATGTGGAACTCCATCCCAGGACCCTGGGATCATGACCTGAGCCAAAGGCAGATGCTTAACTGGCCAAGCCACCAAGGTGCCCCATTATGAACTCTTAAAATGTTTTTTATGAAGCACTCTTAGTCTGTTTTACACTCCAGGTACTCCTGCTGTAAAAATAAATATGCCTGGGTGTTAGAATAACTATTTTCCATACTTTTTAAATAAAAATGGATGAAAGTGGTGATGAGAATATCTGATTTTCTAAACAAAAAAAGTTTTTGTCTTGTAGGACAGGTATATAGGTACACTAACAACTATAATAAGGCTGACTGTTTCATGAAGAAGGTGTAAAAAGATCCCAAGTACAGAGACATCACATTAGATTTTGGTGGTGTAAGAGTGTGCCAGTTATTTTGTATGTGAATGCTAATACAAATTTAAACCCAAGACGATTTCATCACATGTTTCCTTATGAATGTTGACAATGGAAGGAATACCTTGCCTGTAGTATAATATCAGTTCTGGACTAAAAAGCTGGGGAAGAAAATTTTCTTTTTTGCGTAACTCAGAAAAACAGCTAGTGTGCAGTTTTCTTGTTGACCTCAGCAGATGAACTGAGCTGATGGTGTTAATTCACATTCAAGAAATTATCTGAATCTTGATTTATGCAGATTTGTAATCCGCATGCAATATTAACTAAATTAGATAGCTTTTGGGACTCCAGGGTGGCTCAGTCTGTTAAGCGTCTGTCTTTGTGTCCGTTTGTCCTGGGATCAAATCCCACATCGGGCTCCCTGCTCAGCAGAAAGCCTGCTTCTCCCACTGCCTGTCACTCCTTCTGCTTATAGTCTCTCTCTCTGAAAAATAAGTAAATCTTTAAAAAAAAATTTTTGGATAGCTTTTACATTTTCACTCTTCAATATCCATTAGTTATTGGGACGCCTGGGTGGCTCAGTTGGTTGGGCAGCTGCCTTCGGCTCAGGTCATGATCCCAGTGTCCTGGGATCGAGTTCCGCATCGGGCTTCTTGCTCAGCAGGGAGCCTGCTTCTCCCTCTGCCTCTGCCTGCCATTCTGTCTGCCTGTGCTTGCTCTCTCTCCCTCTCTCTCTCTCTGACAAATAAATAAATAAAATCTTTAAAAAAAAAAAATATCCATTAGTTATTGAACTTTGTAAACTGGCATTGAAACATTACAATGTTTTATTGTAGCATTTGATGGAGAATCTTTTATATACACTTGTAGGTGAGAAATAAACCAAATTGCAAATCCTTTTTTTAATCCTTGAATCTCAAACTATAATACTAAGGTTTTGGGGTGCCTGGGTGGCTCAGTCAAATAAGCATTTGCCTTCAGCTCTGGTCATGATCCCAGGGTTCTGGGGATTGAGTCTTGCATCAGGCTCCCTGCTTAGTGGAGAGTCTGCTTCTCCCTCTGCCCCTCTCCCCTGCCCATGCTCTCTCAAGCTCTCTCTCTCTGTCAAATAAATAAATAAAATCTTTAAAAAAAAAACCCTAAGGTTTTGGTCCAAATTAAGTAGAGTAAGTTATATTTATTGCATTCTGTTACCCAATATGAGTGTATTTTTATAAACATAATTACGTTTAAAGTTTTAAAAAGAAAAAACATCATGCGCCAGTTGCTAAACAGTTTTCTTGGGCTGAAACCTACCTTTCTATGATTTGATTTGTGACCAGGCCTAGTACGTTGCAAACTAAATTTCTGCTTTTCTTGCAGACTTCGTTACAGACTCTGCTGCCAGTAGGGGGTTCTGGAGGGAGATTGCCAGGCTGGAGGAGAAGGCAGCACTTGAACTCCTTTCTTTTACTTCCTGTTGGCTTCAAGCTCAATAACATACTAGTGCTTCTTCCTTCTGGCTGCATCAGTTTTTTGTTTTTTTTTTTTTCCCCCTGTAGCAGGAACTGGATCCAGTTCTTTAATTGTTACAGAGTCAGCCTAAACATTCATTCTCTTCTTCAGGGATGTGGGTCTCAAACCTTGAGGCATTCTGCGAAGCTCAGAAATGCTTTTAGCAGCCAATCTATGCCCCTTCTTCAAAGGTCTAAGTTTCAGTTCCAATAATTGTTCCTTTAAGATTCTGAGTTTTAAAAATTCCAGCCTCTTCCTTTGTTGCCCTAGTTTTAGGGATGGTGGCTGGTTTTGGTAGTTGCCAGTCACATGATGTCTTAGTGTTCTTTTCTTGCCTTTTCAATGATGTAGTTACCAGCTTTATACTTAGTTAACAATCCTTTATATTTCCTTCTCTCTATTCCCCTAACTAGTGTGATTTCCATCTTGATTAGATTCTGAATGATACAGTTAGGAATCAGGAAAAAACTTAATGGATAAAATAGTATTTCATTTTGAGTTGAAGGAAGAGTGAAATTTTGGTAGGTGAAAATTATGAAATTTCAAATAGAATGAATATCAGCATGAGTTAAGGTAGTGAAAAATGGGAGGATATGGTGTATCTGGGAAATATTTTATGTTCTAAGTTTTCTTGGAGTACCAAGTATATATTACAAAAGTTGATTTTGAAGATAGGTTGGGGCAGGCAGTAATTTTGAGGACCTTGAACTCTAGGCTGAGAAATTGGACTTAATTGGTATAACAAATGATTTTTTTTTAAGTATAATAATGGCCTGATTAGAATTCTCCTTTAGAAATGTTTAGATTATAAATTCATGACAGATTATTAAGAAAAGTTAGGAATGTACATGGTAAAATCTTAGAGTTATCCTGAGTATTAGCATTTCCCCACCAAATATTCATTCAGAAAATAGTGGAGACCTATGTGTTGGTAATGCAACAAAGAGTATGAAAATAGTGTCTATTCTCAAGTCTAGTGTAGAAAAAAGATAATATGCTCAGATAATTAAAGAATAGAGTAGGTAGGTATAGGAATGCATAGAGGATTATAGCATATGAAATAGAATATACAATATTACCTAGAAGGATCAAGAAAGCCCAATTTCTATTTGAAATGATAACTAGGAATTGGCCATGCATAAAGGAGGGTGGAAGATATGAGCCAGGCTTAAGGAACAATTTTGAGAAAAGGCAGAGAAGGAGAAACAGCATTGTTTTAGTAGAAGCCAATGGGAAATTATGTGATCCTTTCAAGAACACATTCATTTTTTTCCTCTTGTGGGATTTTTCTGTGAGTGGATAAAATTAAGTTGGGAAAGAGCTTTAGCTGTTGGCAACAGTGCATGTAATGCATATGTTTGTATCTTAGTTTCTAAGATTATTAAGAATAGGGGCACCTGGGTGGCTCAGTCAGTTAAGTGTCTGCCTTTGGCTCAGCTCATGATCCCAAGGTCCTGGGATCGAGCCCCACATCGGGTTCCCTGCTCAGCAGGAAGCCTGCTGATCCCTCTCCCACTCCCCCTGCTTGTGTTCCCTCTCTCACTGTGTGTCTCTCTCTCAAATAAATAAATAAAATCTTATAAAATAAAATAAAATTCTAAGAATAAAGCTTTAGAATATAAAGCTTTATTTATTTATTTTTTAATCTCTCTATTTATTTATTCAAAGTAGGCTCCATGCCCAGTGTGGGGCTTGAACTCCTGATCCTGAGATAAAGAGTTGCATGCTGTACAGATTGAGCCAGACAGGTGCCCTGGTTTCTAAAAATTCTGTGATGGTTGTTGGGGCTATATATATCATATGAATGGATTTTAACTTTCTCACTTAAATTCAGTCCTGGATAATTGCCTTTTCTCTAGTGTGTGTATGGGAAGGGTGTATGTGTGTACGTATTTATGGGGATGGGGACAGAAGATAAATGTATATGTTGGGTAGGGAACTGTGAGAGAAACTCAAACATCGGAGTGCCTGAGTGTCTCAATCGGTTAAGTGTCCAGCTCTTGATTTTGGCTCAGGTCATGATCTCAGGGTCATTAGAGACCCTGGTCAGCTCTGTGCTCAGGACAGAGTCTACTTATCCCTCTCCCTCTGCTCTTCCCCCGGCTTGAGTGCCTCAAATAAATAAATACTTTAAAGAAATTTTTTTTAAATTTTATTTATTTATTTGACAGAGATCACAAGTAGGCAGAGAGGCAGGCAGAGAGAGAGAGAGAAGCAGGCTCCCTGCTGAGCAGAGAGCCCGATGCGGGACTCGATCCCAGGACCCCGAGATCATGACCTGAGCCAAAGGCAGTGGCTTAACCCACTGAGCCACCCAGGTGCCCCTATACTTTAAAAAAAAATACAAAAAACCCTTAAACATCAAGGTAGCTATTGCATTCATGTATAGTACTCCTCCTTAAAAGTTAGAGGTACTATACTAGACACTTTGAAGCCACAGAAATAATTTTTAGATTGAAAAGTGTTTACATGTTACCTGTAAGTTGAGAGGTCAGAAGAATCAAGTGAAACAAAAGGAATGAGAAGCAGAAAAAGGAACCAAAGAGAGGACATTGTGATTTTTCTACCAGCATTTTCCACTTCAGTTGAGCCAAAGGTCATAAAATTACGTGGCATAAAGGGGACTGTCTATAAAAGAACCAAGTATTGCAAAATGTCCTTGTTTGACAGAGAGGCGGTCATCTATATTTTCTTATATAGTTCATGTTTTCCAGATGTATAACAATTATAGAGTGTTTGGAAAATAATCCAAATTTGATGATTAAGTCTGTAATTGGCTTACTTTGTATTTAACCACAGTGTATTTGTTACGAGTTTTAAAAAATATATGTATATTTTTTATGTTTTTGGTGTTTAGGCTAGACAGCAACAAGCAGAATTGGCCCAGCAGGAATGGCTTCAGATGCAGCAAGCTGCTCAACAAGCACAGCTTGCTGCCACAGCCAGTGCGTCTAACCAGGCAGGATCTTCTCAGGATGAAGAAGATGATGATGATATCTGAAATTTACCAGCTGAGTTTCTATTTCCTCTATAAATGTTTCTCCCCGCACAAGAAAACAGTGAAAGAAATGCTTATCTGTAATTTTGTATGCATTTTGGTGGACTTGCCATTGGTATTCTAGGGATATCTGTTGTTAAGTTTCATCTATTGTGTGCTCTTCATGTAAAAACTGTCTCTTTGAACTATTGAAAATTTAAGGTTCAGTATATCAATTTTGAATTTTTAATGGTGTTTATGAAATTTTAGATAGCAGTGAGTCCTTTATTTGATCAATAAACAGTGTTACAGAAAACGTCAGGTTTATAAAATACAGTGAATTTATACATACACAAACTCTAAATCTGCATTTGCATTTCCTCTGCCCTTTTAACTAAACTAAAAATTGGGAATTTTAAATTATTGGGGGGAGGGTGTTGTGTGATGCAGTAGATGTTAGATCAGGTTGGTGAAAAAACAAAGAGTTCAGTTTTGTAGTATCTGAATTTTTTGTCTTTTAAAATGAGTATATATATATATATATATATATATATAGGCAGTAAATATATATGCTCAGATAAATATACTTGTTTAAAAAAATCTCAAAACATTCAAAAACTAGGAAGGAGTGTGTCCAATAGTTGTATAAATTCAGTGGGTTATGTTTTTGATTTTGTTTTTGTTTTATGTAGAGGTAAAAACTACAGTTTTATTACGGCATAATTCATCTTGAGCTACGCTATTTACATTTCAGAGACTGCCCAATTTTGAGGATTGTCATGATTCTTACTATTTCACTATTTCACTCCAATAATTGTTAATAGTATTACTTGCTTAGTCCATCCATGTTTGTTGGACCTTGTGAAACAGTTGCTTAATGGAGATTCATGAATATTCCAGCCTTTGCTGGGGGAAGAAATGAAAGTTAATAAGCATGCTTACTGTAAAAGAGGGATTTTTTTTTTTGTAATTTAACTTGTAGTTATAGTTTACTTATTGTTTGTTTTAGCATTACTTTTACATTTTCTTGACTAGATGGCCTAGAGTGTCCAATGCTTCCTTTTGAAATGGCATCATTGTCTCCATCATAATTGAGTGATAGCTTTAAAAATGATTGGCTTTATTTTGTTTAAGAAAGCATGTCATAACTGATCAGCCCTATATGAAACATAAGTAATTTCAACCTACTCATTAAAAGGGAGAAGCTCTATTTTGGTTCCAATAAATAAAGTATGGTAGTGATTTTTATAGGAATCCAGTGAGTTGAAGAAATGGCATATTGTTTGTATTTTGGAAACAGAATGGAAAGGCCACTTAAGATAGTATAAAGTAATCTAAATTCCTATGTCATTTACCAAATCATTTAAATTTTATATATTCACCAGGCCCAAGGATAAATTGTGGCTGCTGGGATTCCAATTTTAATTGAAGAGCTAAATAAGTAAAGTTTATAAGTGTTAGATTTCTTAATGATCTTATTTTGCAGTTTTGGAAAAAATGAAATATTAGCATACATTTATTAAATACACTTCCTCCATGCCATGAAAAGGTTGATCTTGTTGGATGTTTAAGTTGAAGTTGCTACTGTATTCATGAAGTGCTTTGGACAAGATAGAAGGGGGTGTTTTTTTAAAAGTTTAAGTACCAAAGGTAGTCTAGTCTAAGAAATAGTAAGTTAATAAGTGTTGGCTTTTCTAATTTGTACTGTAACATCCTTATACTTTCTATTTTAAGATTATCCTTTTCTTAAGTAAACAACTTAGATATTTTTCCACACTTTTTTTTCCCTGATGCAGAGTTCAGGTTAATTAATATTTTACTGCATCTGATAATGTATTATATGTTTGAAGCCTAGTGACTTTTCATTTTGACATTCTTGTGATTTCATATGCTGTATTCTTCAAGCAATAAAATTCTGATGTGTTTTATAAATTGTTTTTACATTTAATAGTCTACACAGATTAGCAGCAGATTTCTGTTATTAACATTTTTACTAGTTTCAAGAATCTTAGGCCCAGAAAATATTTTGATCATTTGTTGTATAGTACCTGACTTTCTCCTTTGTTTCTTATTATTTCAGAAAATATGGTTTTACTTGTACTTTTGTAATTTACGGTCCTAGGATCTAGGCATAACAAAGCTAATTAAGCAGTGTTTTACTTTTAGCTTATTTTTTAACATTTTAAAAGTCACTATACTGTCCGTTGAGGTTTTTTAAATCTTGTGGAGAGAAAAACAAATCTTTAGGGTTCTTGAGAAATAAAGTTATTGTTTAGTAAATATTTTCCCCATTTCCTTGAATACATATCTGTCTTTTTCAGTAGACTGTCAGACTGATAAATGTTGAAAAGTTACCAATTTTTCTTAAAACTGCATATACCATACATATAGAAGAGTATATAAGTGAGGGTTTTGACAAATTAAACATAATCCTATCACTGGCCCTCAGATCAGATCTGGGGTATGAACACCCCAGAAGCCCCTCTTGTTCCTCTTTTAATACTGCCTTCTTTCTCCCCAGAAGTAACTCCTGTTCTGTTTTCTAAAACCATTGATTAGTTTTGTCTTTTATTTTGTGTAAATGCAATCATAAATAATATACTTTTTTTTTAAACTTTTACATCTTCACTTTAAGTCTTGTAGGGGCTAACTAAAGAAAAGTGTTGGGGCGCCTGGGTGGCTCAGTCGTTAAGCCTCTGCCTTTGGCTCAGGTCATGATCCTGGCATCCTAAGATCAAGCCCCACAGCTCTCTGCTCAGCGGGGAGCTGCTTCTCCCTCTTCAGCTCCCCATGCTTGTGTTCCCTCTCTTGCTATCTCTCTCTGTCATAAATAAATAAAATCTTTTTTTAAAAAGTGTTATACTCTGTATACCCTAATAAAAATTGAAAATTTATATTCCAGTTGACTAGCTTAAAGAGTTTAAGACCGATTTCACATTTATAGAGCCTAATTAAGGCTAGACAGGCTCATTCGCATCTTCCATGTCATCTTTAACCCCTTTGTCCTGAGAAAGGAGTCTTAGCTGTTTCTTCAGTTCTTCAATTTCTTTTTCTTGTTCTAGTATCTTTGTAGGGTGAGATTAAAATTTCCAGAATTTTGTAAATTCTGGATTTTACATCAGCTGAACAGAGCAGACAGTCTGAGTTGCATTCTTTCTGGTTAAATGCTAGGTATACTTGACTTGTGTTTTACTGAGGGATTCAAGTATCTGACCAGTTCTTAAACCTGTTAAAACTTGTACTTGGTCTGTTTTTGTTCCAAGCGGCTTAAATAGCTCTAGTAAGATCACACCGAAGCTATACATATCTGACATGGTGTCACACTCAGTTCCTTCTAACTTCAGGTTAAGGGGTACAGACAAGTACCTGCTCTGGAAGTATGCATTGGTGTTCTCTTGCCATGTCTGTTGATCCAGTCTGTGTTCTGTGTGATGTCTCTGCAGGTCAAACCAGTCTCCTATTTTTACTTGCTGATCAGGGCCATGAGAAAAATATTTCTGGGCTTCGGATAACTGTGTACTATTCTCATGTTATGAATATAAAATATACCTTCCTCCAATTCTTGAAAGATTTTTATTGCAACACTGGTCATAACATAAGGACATGCAGATTGGTCCCCACACTCCTGGCCCTGCTAGTTTCTCTCAGCTATCCAGTCCCACAGAGAGTCCCACAACTGGATCTGGATATGCAACATCAGGTGACACCATCAGGTGATGTCTGCCCCAACAAGTTTTAAGTTTTCTTGAGAAGATTCCTCGATGGATGTGAAATTCTCTTCTGAGTCGCAGTCATGCCTAAGTGGCAGCCGATGTTCAACAATCTGGAAGACAAATCACCCAAGCCATTTTCTTGGAGTAAAATGAATGGTTCAAATTCACTGACATCTTTGTGACTAAATTGGTGATACAGTTCATCAATCTGTTAGTCTGATTTTCAATGCCAGGTTTTCCTAAGGATTTTTCTTTTTCTAAGGTAAATTTGGGGAGGATAATGGATGAGCTGTTACTTTAATCATTTTTAACAGTATTTTGATTTTTGTCATCCTGGTTGGAGCTCAATTCCAGAGATGGCAGCTGAACAGAAATTCTTGCATTCACGCCACACGTGCATGTTCTATTCAAGCATTATGATAGCCCTACGATATTAGGATACCAAAGACCTGCCAACACCTTCACTCACCATAGTACCTTCATGCAGTCTGTTTAGTTGCACCCTTAATCAGGATTTTTTAAATTTCAAAATACTGACCATCTAATTTATTCCTGATCTTGTATACTCTTTTATAGCCTCCTTTTTCTAAGGTGGCAAGCTGTTGTAATTCATTTAAGTATCATGAAGTTTGTTCTTCAAAGCTACTTCCCTTGATCTGATGTTCTAGATGTGAGAATTATCCTCACAAGGATCTTGAGGAGCTCTTTCTTTAGCTGGCCTCATTAAATGAGCAATATCTTGGGGCACCTGGCTGGCTGAGTCAGTAAAGCATGTGACTCTTGATCTTAGAGTTGTGAGTTTAGGCCCCATGTTGGGTGTAGAGATTACTTTGAAATATTTTTTTTAAGATTTATTTATTTATTTTAGAAAACAAGAGAGAGCACACAAGCGGGGGTAGGGGGAGAGAGAGGGGAAGAGAAGCAGAGTCCCTGCTGAGCATAGACCTCAATACCATTGGGCTCCATCTGATGAGCAGAGAACACTACCTGTGGGGAAATCAAGAGTCCTACTCAACTGACTGAGCTACCCAGGTGCTCAAAAACTAAAATCTTAAAAAAAAAAAAAAAAAAAGCAGTAGTTCTTTTGTGAGCTAAACTCATCACTACAAGTGAAAAGACAGCAGCTCGATTTTTTTTTTTAAGATTTTATTTATTTGACAGAGAGCACAAGTAGAGAGGCAGACAGAGGGAGAGGGAAAACTAGGGTCTCCACCCAGCAGGGAGCCCAGTGCAGGACTCGATTCCAGAACCCTGGGATCATGACCTGAGCCGAAGACAGCCGCTTAATGGACTGAGCTACCCAGGCGCCCCAGCAGCTCCTTTTTTTTAAAATTTTTTATTTTTTATTGACATATAATGTATTATTAGCCCCAGGGGTACAGGTCTGTGAATCATCAGGCTTACACACTTCACAGCACTCACCATAGCACATACCCTCCCCAATGTCCATAACCCAACCACCCTCTCCCCAACCCCTACCCCCAGCAATCCTCAGTTTGTTTTGTGAGATTGAGTTCTTATGGTTTGTCTCCCTCCCGATCCCATCCTGTTTCATTTTTTCCTTCCCTACCCTCCAAACCTCCCATGTTGCCTCCCAAATTCTTCATATCAGGGAGATCATATGATAATTGTCTTTCTTTGATTGACTTATTTCGCTCAGCATAATACCCTCTAGTTCCATCCATGTCGTCACAAATGGCAAGATTTCATTTCTTCTGATGGCTGCATAGTATTCCATTTGTATATATATATACCACCTCTGCTTTATCCATTCATCCGTTGTTGGACATCTAGGTTCTTTCCATAGTTTGGCTATTGTGGATCTTGCCAGCAGCTCCATTTTGATAAAGGTCTGAAAAAGCAATTTAAACACCTATCTTGAACAAAGTAGATTCATGCACATGGCTCAAGTGTTTCAGCAAAGCAACAAGCAGTAATTGGTTTGCGACTGCAAAAGGCAAAGTCAACTGTCATAGGGTCATTTTAACACCTGGAGTTCTGCTGGAACATCAGATTCCAGAGAGCCCTCCTGCTGCCCCTTCCCCACCTCAGCACTGAACCCATATCCAGCCCAATTCACTCAGAGGATGAACCTTGCTGCTCTGAATTTACAGGAATTAAGGTAGATGGGGGAAAGGAAAGGGCTGCCAGCATTCCGGGTGCCTCTCTGTCGTACATGAAGTCCCAGCCCTGGGCCAGGAAGTCCATGATAGGTGCCAAAGGCAGACCCTGCTCTTTCACCCTCTGCCTCACGCTCTGGGCCCTGGAGCTGCTCGCCCAGTATCATGGACTGCAGCCCTGCCTGCATGCCAATCCAGTGCCACCTCACTCAGCACCCCAGTGTACTTTTTTTTTTTAAAGATTTTATTTATTAGAGAACAAAAGCAGGGGGAGTGGGAGAGGGAGAACTAGGCATCCTGCTGAGCAGAGAGCCCGATGTGGGGCTCGATCCCAGGACCCTGGGATCATGACCTGAGCCCAAGACAAACATTTAACTGATTGAGCCACCCAGGCACCCCCCGCCCCGCCTACCACAGTGTACTTTTCTATTTGATCATTGTTTTATTTGTGAGTGTACTGGTTTTCTGATGCCACTGTAACAGATTACCACAAACTTAGTGACTTAACACAAATTCATTCTCTTATAGTCCTGGAGAGCAGAAGTCCCAAACTATTTTTATTAGACCAAAGTCAAGCTATCAGCAGAGTTTGTTCCTGAATCTGATTCTGAAGGTTGTGAGGGGAACATCTGTTTCCTTGCCTTTTTTCAGCTTCCAGTGGCTGCCTGTAGTTTTTGTGGCCCTTACTTCGTGTTAAATCCTCTGCTTTCAACATCACAGTCACCTTCTCTTCTTCTGTAGTCTAATCCTCCTCTGCCTCTCCCTTTAGGGCCCACCTGGATGATCCAGGATAATCTCGGTTCAAGATCCTTAATTTAATCACACCAGCCAAGCCTCTTTTGCCTACAAGGTAACATTCACAGGTTCCCTTAGTTAGATCCTAGATATCTTTGGAGGCCATTATTCAATTTGCTAGAGTGAGATTTACTCAGAGTGTATTGTAGTCATTTATTCTCATTACTGAATAGTACTTCATTAATTCAACCATTTTTATTATATCCAAATTTTTTCCATTCTACCATTGATGAATTTGATATTTGATGAATTTCTATCATCAAATGGCTATCATGAATAATGCTGTAGAGAACATTCTTATACATGTCTTTTGGTGACTGTATATATGCGCTTCTGTTGAATATATAGCTGGGAATGGAATTGCTAGGTCATGGGATATACATATATTTGGTTTTAGTATGTATGTCAATTTTCCAAAGGCTTATAAAAGGGCACTATTTTAATATGTACCATTATAATGAATTACTCTAAAGGTCTAGAGGCCTGACAATGTTAGTGAATTTCTCAAAATACCTAAATTTTACCAAATGAGTTATGTTTGGTACAGCAGGTCCGTTGTTATTTAATATCACACAAGATGAAAATAAAAGCAAAAGCATTTGTTCTTGTTACAGACACAGTAGTATTGTGTACTCAGATTATTGCTCCTCAGAAGAAATGCAAGTTTTAGGTAATCATAAATAGTATGTGGAGTTTATAAATTGAATGTTTAGTTATGGAAATGTATGACTTACGTTTTTAATTGAATTAAAACATTTTTATTAGAATCTGTTTTGGAAATACAGATACTTCCCCATACACAAATGGCCACCAAGAACTATCTAATCCAGATAGCATAGACACTGCCTTCCACTGGCTTCACTTGGACTGTGTTTGTTTCTTTTCTTCTCCTCTGTTCCCAACACCTTGGCCCCTTCTTTTTGCTTTGCACCATGGCATAGAATATCATGGGTAGGATTGGCCAGGGTGAAGAGAATGGTTGCATAAATAGCATCCCTTCACCTACTCCCCCACCCCAGCATTACTACTGATCCTTCTCCTATTTCCTCAAAATAAAAGATCTACTCTTAAATATATACTTAAATTTGGTTTTTCCCTAAACAAGATATAAGTGAAAAGAGAAAGTAGGGAAGCAAAGAAAGCAACTTTTAACTTATAATCAATTTCTACCAGAAATCAAGCAACTTAGTAGAACCTTAGAATTTCTTAGAACTCCTTAGGATTTCTCAACCCCATGCTATTGGCATTTGAGGTCAGTTATTCTTTGTTGTGAGAGGCCGTCCTGTGTGTTGTGAGGAGTTTAGTAGAATCCCTGGCTTCTATGTACTAGGGTCCAGTAGCACCGCTTGTGACAACCCAAAAATGCCTCCAGACACTCCTAGATGTCTTGAGAGGTGGTGCAAAATCACCCCGTTTTGAGAACCACCGCCTTACAACATCTAGGTTTTTACTTTTAGGATAGAGTACTGGGGAAAGACTGAAATTGAACCTCTGTTTGGAAGCAACACATGGTATAAGTTGAAAAAGACAAAAAGAAGCAACATGATTTGGAGAGAATAGGCCCAGGATTAAAATATATTCTGAGGAAAGTAAAATCTTAAAGGTGGCTCTTGACTTCACATCTGCAGATCCCTTTAGCCCCTAGAAAGCCGGTCCAGTTCTTAAAAATCTACCTGCTCATTGCTTTTCACCCAGAGATCCTAGCCAAACCCAGTTTAAAATAGATCTGTCTCAATACAGTATATATCTTTTAACAGGTATTTTTAATTGCTTTTATTGTGCTTGAATATACATATAAAATGTACCATTTTAATCATTTTAAGTGGCCAGTTCAGTGACATTAAGTACATGGATATTGTTGTACAACCATCAGTATCTCCAGTACGTTTTCATTATCACACACTAAAATACTGTACCCATTAAACAATAATCCATTCTTCTCCCCCTGCAGCCATTGGTAACCATTGTTTTGCTTTCTATTTCTAATGAATTCGATGATTCTAGGAATCTCATTTAAGTGGGATCATACAATATTTGCCCTTTTGTGTCTGACTTATTTCACTTAGCATCATGCTTTGAAGGTTCATAACATGTATCAGAATGTCATTCCTTCTTACAGCTGAATAATATTCCATGGCGTGTATATGCCACATTCTGTTTATTCATCTGTTGATGAATGGAGCACTTCCACCTTTTGACTATTGTGAATAATGCTGCTGGGGACATAGGTGTACGAATATCTGGTCCCTGTTTTTTTGAGCATATAGATCTGTATTTTGAGAATTGAAACAAGAAGTATAGTACAAATGCACATAGAAAGATAGTTTATAATATATGATAAGTACGACATGAATGAAGGGGACATTTTTGTATTAGATCTTTACCTATGTTATTTCATTTTCTCATCACCTCTGAGAGTTAGGTCTTGATAGTCCAGGGTGGCAGACTGGTAACACAGGTGTACCATCAAAAGATACATATAGATATTTATAGATATATATAGAATTTTACTTTACTTACAAAACTTTATATCTTATACATAATATAATAGATGTCAAGAACAATATTATAGTCCATAGCTATTTCCTTTCAATTTCATGTGATCTAGTAGTTTCCTACTTTTGTATACTTCTTATGAATAGTATTTATTTGTCACTAACATGAAATACAGTAGTGGAGCTAGAAGGAGATTTTCCAGAAAAATATGTGATTGAGAGGTTTTTTTACTAGAGATTGGAAGTGGAGGGGAAGTGATAGTATTAGGAAGGATGTATCTGGTGATGGAAGAAGAAGCTATGCTTGCTGTTAAGGCAGCTTAAGATCCTCTGACTGCTGAAGGAAAATGTGGCAGGCTCAGAGTTGCTTGGTGATGCAAGATGCTTTTCCTACGTTTTTCCCTTTATTGTGCCTATAAAAGATAACATTAACATCATATTTATGTCATTAATAAACTTCCAAGATCTATGTAGTAGGGTGTAGTAGTATACTTAAGAGACAACAGTGTTATTTATTTCAGAAACATTTATTTGGTATGTTACACTGAATGTGGTATGTTTTATAAGCCTAAGATTTGCATATATAGTTGAATCATACATGTAATAGTAGCCAAATTTTGTTCTGTCTTCAGTATAAACATTTTATAAATAAGGGAACTAAGTTTAAAAGAAATTAAGTAATACAATAATATGTACCAAGTGGAGGCATCAGAATTTGAACACCGATCTAAGGAGTTCTAAGGACTATGTTTCTTCCACTAGATCATTCTTCTTTCCCTCCAGAAGTACTCTGGGGATACTGGGTTTATGAATCTTTATATCTTTATTTGAAGTCATTTAAAAAATTATAACCCTTCCTGAAGATTGCAAATTGTGTGCCATTGCAGGATAATTACAGAGCACATAGTATGGAAGCAGAGGTAATGTCTGGTAATGTTTTTGTCTCCCTTTTCCTGCATACTGTTGTCCAAATGATTCAGTGTTATGCAGAATACAAAATATTGTTAGAGAAACTATTTCAGAATGTTGATTTACTGTATAGGTTTTTTTTTTTTTTTTTTTTTTTTTTTTTTAAAGAGAGAGAGAGAGAGTGTGTGTGTGTGTGTGCATGAGCTGCGGGAGGGGCAAAGGGAAAGGGAGAGAATCTTAACTCTCTGGGCATGGGGCTCAGTCTCATGACCCTGGGATCTTGACCTGAGCTAAAATCAAGTCAGAAGTTTAACCTACTGAGCCACCAGGTACTTGCTTTTTGCTTTTTTTTTTTTTTTAATTTTTAAAGATTTTATTTATTTGAGAGAGAGACAGTGAGAGAGAGCATGATAGGGGAAGTCAAAGGGAGAAGCAGACTCCCCTTGGAGCTGGGAGCCCGATGTGGGACTCAATCCCAGGACTCTGGGATCATGACCTGAGCCGAAGGCAGTCGCTTAACCAACTGAGCCACCCAGGAGCCCATGCTTTTTTTTTTTTTTTTTTTTTTTAAGTAGGCTGCACACCCAGCGTGGGGCCCAGTGCAGGGTCAACTCACAACCTTGAGATTAAGATCTGAGGTCAGATCAAGAGTTGGATGTTAGCCAACAGAGCCAGCCAGTCTCTGCTATTGTACAGGTTTTATATAAGACTTCTCTTCTGATCAAAATAAGTCAAAGATTATAGGAAAATGTGACCTGGAATCAAGTTTCTAGAATTTCATCTTATCCAAATGTAGGAGAAATTTGGAATTCTTTGAAGTAAGCTCTCAATCAAGGCCAAATTAAAAAATTTAATTGCAAGGCCCCTATTTGTTTATAGCCCAATAACAAGCTTACTAGTATACAAATAGGAGATAAGATCTGGTAATAGTGGCCCAATATTTAGAATTTTGAAATTAAGGATTGTGTTCTTAATGTTACTGATTAATCAACAGCTATTAATGTATGCAGATAAGCCTTAGAGAAAGTGTTGCCTCTACCTTTAATGTAGGAATTATTTCATAGTATTCCAGTCATGCTATTTTAGAGATAGAGCAGCTGTAAATCCTACTTCACATCCTCTTGATGTTCTCCGCTGAATCTTGCTGTAGCCTCCTAACTGGCCTTGCTGCCAGTCCCTCCTTGTTCTGATCTCTCCATCACATTGCTAACAGTGTTATTTCTGAAAATACAAATATGAGTATGAGACTCCTCTGCTCCTCAGTGACCGTAGTATTAAGTTCAACCTCCTAAGCATTGCATAAGGTATGTTTCATAACATGATTCAACCTTTTCTACACTTTCTCAGTTGCACTGGAATATTGGCTAAATAATGTCATCTCTTTTACGCTTTACCACCTTTTCATGTGCTTCTTCCCTACTCTGGATTGACCTTTTCTTCACCTGACAAATGTCTAACCATTCCATAAGATCCAGCTTATGGATCTTATGGAATCCATATGTAAAGTTGGGATCCTATGTAAAGTTTTCCCTAATGCCTCAGTGCCTAGATACTCTTTCTCTGCCTATCTGTGCCTGTGATACATATTTCTATATTCAAACCCATGATACCATACTATATTTATTTGTTTACAAATTATTTGTATTACAGTGGGAGGTGCTAGAGAACAAGGACCGTATCATCATTATTTCAGTATCCCTAGAAACTGATATAGTAAAGTTTTTTGCAATTGAACTTATAAATATCTGCTTGTGGTCAGCCCTCCTTTCACCTGATGCTCCATACCATTTGCTCCTAGAGCCATAACACAATATGCAGGTCACTCAGTAAATAAATATTTATGGTGATAGAAGAAGAAGAAGCGGGGGGGAGGAGGAGGAGGGGGAGGAGGAAGGAAGAAGAAGAACAAGAAGAAAGAAAAACTGTCAAGAATAAGGTATTTCAGTACCAAAAGTGCTGAAATTATCAGCCCCCTCCCCAATACCTGCCCCAGGAATAGCACATTCTCTGGTCCTAGGAATACAAGATAACAAAATGTTATACCATGTAATTAACCAGAAAAACAGAAGGCATTCAAGGTATTTCAAGCAAAGAGTGATATAACACAAGCTATTAGGCAATAAATTACTGGAGACTAGAAGAGCAGCAAAGAAAGGCAGACAGTATTGCCCAGTGATGAGGAACTATGAGAACTCGCCAGAACCTCTGCTCATCTACCAACTTTCACTCATGCAGGAGCCCTATTACTGCATCAGAAATCATTTAAAACTCAGCAGCTTAAAACAACAATCATTATTTATCACAGTTCTGTGAATTGGCTGGACTTGGCTGAGTGGTTCTGCTTCACATGCTGTTTGAGGCTGCAGTCATCTGAGGGCTCAACCAGAATGAAATGTCCAAGATAACTAATTCACTTACATGGCTGGGAGTTGGCACTGTCGGGTGGAATCTCAGCTGGAGGGTCATTTGCAGCGCCTTGATTCCCCATATGGCTTGAACTTCTTAGAGCATGGTGGGATTCTAAGAAGGAGTGTCTCACGAGTGTTCCCAAGAGAAGAAAATAGAAACTGCCAGTCCTCTCAAGCCCTGGGCTCAGAAGTCCCAGAACATTACTTCCACCACATTATATTGGTCAGAGCAATTTCAGGGCCAATTCAGATTCAAAGAGAGAAGATACAGGTATCTCTCACTTTTCAAAAGTTCAAGTTACACCACTCACTTTAGAGAAAGACCTACACTGAAGCACTTGGGTGGCTCAGCCAGTTAAGCACCTGCCTTCAGCTCAGGTCATGATCTCAGGGTCCTGGGATTGAGCCGCACACTGGGCTCCCTGCTCAGCGGTGAGACTGCTTGTCCCTCTCTCTCTGTTATCACTCTCATTCTCACTCTCTCTCAAATAAATAAAATTTTAAAAGACCTATATTAGTACCTGTTATCCATAACCAAAAGAAATCTGAAGGGGCTTTTTGCTTTTACAAAAAAAAGTGAAAAGGGAAAATAGCATTCAGGTTTGTTTGTCAGAGAGCAGGCTGTGAGCACGCTGAGCAGAGAGTAGCATCACTAACTCCTTCCCAGGAAACTACACTTAGCTTCTCATCATCAAGCAACCATAGCTTTGAACTGAGTCTGTGAGCATCTCTGCTTTACTGTGATTTATTTTGTGCATCTGTTAGCAAGATGTGTCCCAAGGTGTCAGAAAAGCCTAAGAGAGGTTATTTTTTCAGTCTGGGAATGCTCAAAATTTTTTTCTCCTAAATTAATAGTAATTGCTCCTTTACCTCATGCATTTCAGTTTCCAAAAGTTTTCATGGGAACACTCTATTTTCAGATAGCAGAGGAGACCTGTATAAGCATATGGGAAGAGGATGAATTGTTGGGAGCTGTCTTTAGAGACCAGCTGCCATACTTGTCTTTGCACATGCTTCTTCTTTGCTCTGAAATGCCTTTTTTTTCTTTTCTTCCCCTCAAACTACAAGACCCAGCTTATATTTCAGCCCACATCTAGAGCCTTCCCTGATACCTTCAATGCACAGTCAGTAGCCGCTTTTTCCATATAGTCTTTGCCTGTAGTACATATTTCTATTTTTGTGTCTATCATTCCTTGTTATAATTTGTTTGCTTACATGTTTTTCTGTGCAAATGTCTAGGGGACATTCATGTCATTGTGTCATCTTCATCTCCATATCTCTAGTAACTGTCACAGTAAAGGTTTTTGCAATTGAACTTACACATATCTGCTTGTGGTCAGTACTAATTTAGTCTGGTGTCCTACACCATCTGTTCTTGATGCTTCAATGTGGGGCCTAAAGAGAGATACTCAGTGAATATTCAATGGTAATAATAATGGAAAAGGACAAAAAATGCCTTTTAAATATTCTGTTTTGGAAGAAAGGACCATGTATGAATCATTTAATAATAAAGATTTTCAGGAAAATTGGTGTTTTAGTCCTGAAAGTTTTAAACTTTTCTGGACAAATAATTTTCCTAGCATAGTACATTCTCTGGTTCTAGAAACACTAAATTAAATGTTACACCACATAATCAGAAAATGGGAACTAATCCATCAAAATCCTAGAAGAGGGGTGCCTGGGTGGCTCAGTGGGTTAAGCCTCTGCCTTTGGCTGGGGTCATGATCTCAGGGTACTGGGATTGAGCCCCGCATCAGGCTCTCTGCTCAGCAGGGAGCCTGCTCCCCCCCACTTGCCTGCTGCTCTGCCTACTTGTGATCTCTGTCTGTCAAATAAATAAATGAACTCTAAAAAAAAAAAAAAAAAATCCTAGAAGAGAACACAGGCAACAACATCTTTGACTTTGGCCATAGCAACTTCTTGCTAGACATGTCTCCAGAGGCAAAGGAAGCAAAAGCAAAAATGAACCATTGGGACTTCATCAAGATAATCTTTTGTACAGTAAGGGAAACAATCAATAAAACTAAAAGGCAACCTACAGAATGGGAGAAGATATTCACAAATGTCGTATCAGATAAAGGGCTAGTATCCAAAATCTATAAAGAACTTATCAGACTTAACAACCAAGAAACAAAAAATCCAGTCAAGAAATGGTCAGAAGACATGAACAGATATTTCTCCAAAGAAGACATTCAAATCGCCAACAGACACATGAAAAAATGCTCAACATCACCCTGCATCAGCGAAATACAAATCAAAACCACAATGAGATACCACCTCACAGTGGTCAGAATGGCTAAAATGACTAACTCAGGAAACAACAAATGTTGACAAGGATGTGGAGAAAGGGGAATCATCTTACACTGTTCTAGCAATGCAAACTGTGCAGCCACTCTGGAAAACAGTATGGAATTTCCTCAGAAAGTTAAAAATAGGATTATCCAACAATCTAGCAAGTATACTGCTATCTATTTATCCAAAAGATACGAACATAGTGATTCAAAGGGGCACATGCACCCCAATGTTTATAGTAGCAATGTCCACAATAGCCAAAATATGGAAAGAGCCCAGAAAAAAAGATGTGGTATTTATATACACTGGAATATTATTCAGCCATCAAAAAGAATGAAATCTTTGCCATTTGCAACGACATGGATGAAACTAGATTGTAAGTGAGAGAAAGAGAAGTACCATTTTATTTCACTCATATATGGAAATTAAGAAAACAGGTGAACAAGGGGATGGGAAAGAAAATAAAATAAGATAAAAACAGAGAGGGAGCAAGATGGGATCGTGAGGGAGACAAACCATGAGAGACTCTTAATCTCATGAAACAAACTGAGGGTTGCTGGAGGTGGGGGATTAGGGATAGGGTGGTTGGGTTATGGACATTGGGGAGGGTATGGGCTATGGTGAGTGCTGTGAAACGTGTAAGCTTGATGATTCACATACCTGTATCCCTGGGGCAAATAATATATGTTAATAAAAATAATTTAAAATAAAATAAACAGAGGGGAGGAAACCATGAAAAACTCAACAATAGGAAAGAAACTGAGGGTTGCTGAAGGAGAGGTGCTGGGGGTATGGGGTAGTTGGTTGATGGGCATTAAGGAGAGCATTTGATGTAGTGAGCACTGGGTGTTGTATGCAACTGATGAATCACTTATTTCTACCTTTGAAACTAATAACACACTATATGTTAACTAAATTGAATTTAAATAAAAATTTTTAAGAAGTGGGAGCTACTTGAGGTATTTTAGGCAGGAGGGATTTAATACGGAAATTAGGTAATGAAATTGTTGGAAAGGCTGGAGAAGCTAAAGGAGGTCCATGTTGCCCAGTGATGAAGAACTATAAGAAGCTGCTTCTTTCCCTGAAGCCCACAGTTGTTGGCAGAATTCAACTCATCCACGACCCTGTGACTTTTATTTTTATTAATTGCTTTTATTAACATATGCACCACTTGCCCAAGGGGTACAGGTCTACAAATCGTCAGGTTTACACACTTCACAGCACACACTATATCACACACACCCCAAATGTCCATAATCCAACCACCCTCTCCCTACCCTCTCTTCCCCCAGGAACCCTCAGTTTGTTTCATGAGATTAAGAGTCTCTTATGGTTTGTCTCCCTCCCGATCCCATCTTGTTTCATTTTTTCCTTCCCTATCCCCAAACCCTCCACCCTGCCTCTCAACTTCCTCATATCAGGGAGATTATATGATAATTGTCTTTCTCTGGTTGACTTATTTTGCTCAGCATAATACCCTCTAGTTCCATCCATGTCATTGCAAATGGCAAGATTTCATTTCTTTCCATGGCTGCATAATATTCCATTGTATATATATACCACCTCTTCTTTATCCATTCATTTGTTGATGGACATCTAGGTTCTTTCCATAGTTTGGCTATTGTGGACGTTGCTGCTATAAACATTCGGGTGCATGTGCCCCTTCAGATCATTACATTTGTATCTTTAGGGTAAATACCCAGTAGTGCGATTTCTGGGTCGTAGGGTAGCTCTATTTTCAAGTTTTTGAGGAACCTCCATGCCGTTTTCCAGAGTGGCTGCTCCAGCTTGCATTCCCACCAACAGTGTAGGAGGGTTCCCCTTTCTTTGCATCCTCATCAGCATCTGTAGTTTCCTGGCTTAATTTTAGCCATTCTGACTGGTGTCAGGTGGTATCTCATTGTGGTTTTGATTTGTATTTCCCTGATGTGGAGTGATGTGGAGCACATTTTCATGTGTCTGTTGGCCATCTGGATGTCTTCTTTGCAGAAATGTCTGTTCATGTTCTCTGCCCATTTCTTGATTGTATTATTCGTTCTTTGGGTGTTGAGTTTGATAAGTTCTTTATAGATTTTGGATACTAGCCCTTTATCTGATAGTCATTTGCAAATATCTTCTCCCATTTTGTCGGTTGTCTTTTGGTTTTGTTGACTGTTTCCTTTGCTGTGCAAAAGCTTTAGATCTTGTTAAAGTCCCAATAGTTCATTTTTGCCCTTGCTTCCCTTGCCTTTGGTGATGTTTCTAGGAAGAAGTTGCTGCCACTAAGGTTGAAGAGGTTGCTGCCTGTGTTCTTAAGGATTTTGATGGATTCCTGTGTCATATTGAGGTCTTTCATCCATTTTGAGTCTATTTTTGTGTGTGGTGTTAGGAAATGGTCCAGTTTCATTCTTCTGCATGTGGCTGTCCAATTTTCCCAACACCATTTGTTGAAGAGACTGTCTTTTTTCCATTGGACATTCTTTCCTGCTTTGTTGAAGATTAGTTGACCATAGAGTTGAGGGTCTATTTCTGGGCTCTCTATTCTGTTCCATTGATCTATGTGCAAGACCCCATGACTTAAAGGAATTGTGTTCCTCTGCTCCATGCTGCTGATGCAAACTATTAGGAGCCCATGTTTAGCTGCTATCCAGATGCTAGAAGAGCTGACTGTTAATGACAACAGGGTGCAATTTGTCTGATGTCACCACTGCCCAAGCTAGAAGATTGTTTCTATCTTCCTTTAGCTTTCCAGTCTCTTTGCATATGCCTGCTGTTGACTGAATCCTGACTAGGATTCCTGCTGGCTAGGGAGTCCAAGGAAATTTCTAACTTGCAATACAATAAAATTGTGTGGATGATGCTGAACACATCACAGTATCTGGAACATGGCCTTATAACCATAGCTTCCAAAAGGAATATAGTAATTACAGCTCTCGCTATAGTTGTGCCCAGACTAGAATTTTAGGATGGAGAAGTTTCTATCTTAAGCTTTTAAATAGTTGATACAATAAATAAGAGCTTTTTTTTGAACCAATGTCTAAAACTAGAGTACTAGTGATCTTAGGTAACTTTCAGCCTATTTTCTTTTTTTTTTTTTTTTAAAGAATTTATTTATTTATTTGACAGAGAGAGATCACAAGCAGGCAGAGAGTCAGGCAGAGAGAGAGGGGGAAGCAGGCTCCCCGCTGAGCAGAGAGCCCGATGCGGGGCTCGATCCCAGGACCCTGAGATCATGACCCGAGCCGAAGGCAGAGGCCTAACCCACTGAGCCACCCAGGCGCCCCTCAGCCTGTTTTCTTAATGGCAAATTAGAAAAATTTCCTGACTTGGCAGTCTTTCAAAGGTACAGAGGTCGAAGGATCTTTAAGCTTATTAGATGAGAAAATTATGTATGTGTACATATAAATACGTGTATGCAAATGTATTGATATACACATAAGATACAAAGACAGAAAGATACTGTTTGAGAAAATGGAATTTCATTTTTGCCACCCAGTGACAGTATGACTTTGGTGGAATATTGCCCAAAAGTTGAAATATAGTTTCATTAATGTCTATTGGACATTGGCACTGTGCTTGGCACTAGGAACACAAAGATGCATATTATACATTCCAATTCAGCAAATACTTATTAAATATCTATTCACTGAATATTTAGGTCTTGGGTCTACCGAGATGAACAAGGCCAGATTTTTTTTCCCTAGGAGGTATTCCTAATCCATGGGGAAAGACTGATGATAAGCAAATGATCGCAAAATTGTGGTGTGTTGCTAAGAATTTGGAAGTTGACCAAAAATAAGCAAATGGTGAAATTTTAAAATTTAATTTACAATAAGAAACTCAGCATTAACATTTACTTAAAGTTACTCAAGAAGATGCCATATCTCAGGGAAAAAATACTGGCTCTGGAATGAATACATCTCAGGCAGTTAAAATTGAAGGTTTCTTGGTCTTTAAATGTGTGTAAAGTGCTCACTTTGGGAAATACCAAAAAGTATTTTCTTGAAGTCATGTAATCTCACAACAGGGACAGCCACTGGTAATATTTTGATGTATTCGTTCCTAATCCAAGGGCATATTTTTTAAAACAAGGAAAATAAAACAAAAAAATGAGGCCTATAAGTCCACAAGACATGATAGATTGCATGTAAATTAGAAGGCAAGAAAAAGAGAATGAGAGAGAGAGAGAGTGAAAGAGAGAAGGATCCGTTGGGCCAGGTATTTCAAACTTCAAAACACACACCTCAACTCAGTATCTTTTTCCCAATTCTTATTCCTCCAGTGCTTCTATTTTTCTCCTCTGTGCATCTCTCCTCTGTGTGTGAGTGTTTTTTTTTTTTTTTAAAGCTTTATTTATTTACTGGGGCCCCTGGGTGGCTCAGTTGATCAAGTGTCTGATTTTGGCTCAGGTCATGATTTGGGGGTACTGTGATAGAGCCTCACATCATTGGGAATCCATGCTCAGCGGGGAGTCTGCTTATTCCTTTCCCTTTTCCTGTGCCCCTCCCCCAACTCATGCATGTGCACGCATGCTCTCTCTCTCTCAAATGAATAAAATCTTTAAAAAAATTATTTAGAAAGAGAGTGAACATGTGAGCAGGGGGAGGGGCAGAGGGAGAGGGAGAGAAGCAGACACCCTCCTCCATTTGTACTTGCCATTTTTAGGAAGGGCATCACCATCTATCGGGTAATGCAGTCAGATACATCCATCTACTGTCAGGGTAATCCTAAAACAGTCTAATTTAATTATTCCTTTGATTGAAACCCTTCAATAACTCCCCATCGATTTTGGTATCAAGTGTCATCTTATTTTAGCATCCTCTTCGTCTAGCTCCCACACATCTTACTGGCTTGACCTGCCTTCCTGCTACCTGCACAGTTCTCCACTCCAGCCGTAGTAAAAATTTTGTAGTTCCACAACGGTATAGCAGGGTTCTCCAATCATTAAAAAAAACAACAACAACAACACTCACACACAGAGGAGAGATGCACAGAGGAGAAAAATAGAAGCACTGGAGAAGGCAATGTGAACCTGGAGGCAGAGATTGGAATTATGCAGTGACAATCCGAGGAATGCCTGGAGCCACCAGAAGCTGGAAGAGGTAAGGAAGGGTTCTCTTCAAAAGCTTCTGGAGGGAGAATGACCCTGCTGACACTTTGATTTTGGGTTTTGACCTCCAGAACTGTGAGAAAATTAATTTCTCTTGTTTTAAGACATCTAGTTTGTGGCACTTTATTACGGCAGCATCGGGAAATAATACAAACGGTGAGTCAAATCTCTGTTGGTGTGCAGCCAAAGATATCTTAATTAATATAATGATTATTTTTATGTTCAAGCTAAACACATGAAAAAAAGGTATTGGTTATAATTCAGGAAAAGATCCTGGAGTCCCTGGAAATTCTTTCCGCAGGATTTCAAACTAAGATTGATATCGATGTTGTCAGATCTGGGATTTAAGCATATCTCTGACTCCACTTCACCTTCTCCCACATCACTCTCCCTCAGGGACTAATGGGTGGTAGCTGAGATGAAAGTTACACACTCCTTAAGACCTTTTTTTTTTTTTTAGAAACTTTATTTTCCATCAACCTTCTTTCCATTTTGTTTGCCTTTGTGGAAGAGGAAGACCACTCAGTGGTCGTTCCTACCCATTCCGTGGCCTGAGCAGTGGGAGCTGCAGACCAGTCTTCCGTGGCAGGGTGGGCGCTCCTGTCTTCAGCAGGGAACTGCTGACTAGGCACCAAGGGCACCTTCAGACCAGTTTGCAACCTCGGGTTGAGTAGCAGTGAGCTCAGGGGCTGGAACAGTCCATCCACCCTGAAATCCCTTCTTGGTCACAGAGTTCTCAGCAGCAACCTGCCCTTCTTTTTCAATCTCTTCAGGATCTCTTAGAAGTAGAGATCAGGCATGACCTCCCAGGGGTGCTCACGAGAAATGTTGCTACACATGCACCGAACTTCCCAGGCCAGCATACACATTAGACTCACTGAGTGAGCTCCCTTGTGTAGCAAGGGATGGAGATGTCCACGTAGTGAAGTGGAGAGTCTGTGTTACACAGAGCAACGATAGGCAGATTAACATAAGGCCTCTGTATGAGGCTGGTGGTCAGCCCTGGGATCAGTAATCACCAACAGTCTCGGCTCTCCAAAGTCTGCCTGGATCTGGTTAGTGAAGCTTCCAGGAGTGAAGCCTCCAGCAATGGGAGTGGTTCCTGTAGCAGCAGCAAAATTCAGCACAGCTCACTGGCCAGTATTCCTGGAGGACAGGACACTGAAGTCAGCTGGGTTTTCAATGGCCACAATGGCACAAGCTGCTGGCAGAAGCTTCTCCCAGGTTCTCTTCAGATTTATGATGTAGATGCCATCACTTTCCCTTTTGTAGCTGTACTGTTCCATTTGGAAGTCAAGGTTGGTGCCACATAAGTGAGTCCCTGCTGCAGGGAATTTGAGGACATTCTACTCCTTCATTTGCGGGACATCAAGGGCTCCAGACATTGTGAAAGTTTCCCTTTAAGCTGTGATGGGAATGCAGAACAATGCCATATGGACCCCACCATGTGTAAAGTGGAAAAGCTCCTTAAGACCATTTTTGATGAAGTTAGAGTCATCCCTGATCCAACTCAATATGGGACTCTTTTTTTGTTCCTGTGGTCAAATATAAGCAAAAGAGACTGCTATCTGAGGTAGCTTCAGAAACACGTATAATTTGGAACAGAAAAATAATCTTTAAAAATCAGGAAAAGGACAGAAAGAAAAGCAAGACCAGGAGACATTTGGAATAAAGATATGCAAACTATCAGGTCCTACATAATTAGAGTTAAGTTGCAAAATTGAAATTATTAGGGTTCAAAGCAAAAAGAGTTAACAATTATACGATTCATGTTTTCCTTAAGAAAAAAACATATTAGTTTCAAGTAAAGGAAAGCTTTTTGCTTTTCCTGGTGTTTATTCTTTAAGAAATAGCCATATAGGTTTCAATTTAGATATCGCTTCCCCCAAGAAGAGTTCCCTAATGACATCCTCCCTCCAGATTAGATACTACTACTATTGTGCTTACCACTGTGTATCGCTAGTAAGATTCCCTACAAGACTGTAAGTTCTTTGAGCACAAAGACTGATTAGTTTACTTATGTATCCTTCTTATCTATTCCATTGTCTGGCACATTGCAATATTCAGTATTTGTTGAGTAAGTATGTTAATGAGATTTTATGCGGGGTGGGTCTAGTTTCCATTTTAACGATGTATTGAGTTATGATTCAAGCTGTAAGTGAGACTAGAATTTTCCTTAGAAAATAGCTTGCAGTATGTTCCAAGACATGAAGCAGTTAATAGTTTAAAGCCTGTTTAAAATTATTTTACCCTACAAAAAGTTCACTGTGAACTTAGCAGCTGTCCTCTGAAGTCATAGAACAGTGTTAGTAATGTCACATGGAACAGGGTTTTTAAGCAGCACAGCTTCCTGTTAAACCCTCTGAGATGAACGAGTTGAACCCACTTATCAATTTTAGTGTCACTTCAAGCGGGACAACCAGGCTTTTTGTGTCTCCTAAAAGGATTGATATCACGCTAACACTACCTGTGAAGTATTCTTGCTCCCTAAAAAAGTTAAACCTGCAAGTTTCTTTTTTTTTTTTTAAAGATTTATTTATTCATTTGAGAGAAAGAGAGCACGGGGGAAGGGGCAGAAAGGTAGAGAGAGGATCTCAAGCAGACTCCCCATTCAGCGTGGACCCTGAGGTCATGACAGTCGAAACCAAGAGTCAGACACTCAACTGAATGAGCCACTCAGGTGCCCCTGAATCTGCAAGTTTCTAAAAGCTAACTTTCATTATAGGAAATAGAGGAGATAAAGGAACAGCAAGGAAGCAAATAAATCCAAAACGTGGTAAATTGAATAGGACAATTGATCTGGTCCCTGCGATCAGGTCAATGTCATCAAAAAGAGGTGAGGAAGAAGACTGTTCTAGATTAAAGAGGCTTAAGAAACAACCAAATGCAATTAGTTTAAAAATCTGATTTTAACAAACCAATTATAAAAAGGTAATTTTGATATAATTAGGAAAATCTCAAATAAGATCTGGGTATTAGATGATACCAAAGAATTACTGTAAGTCTGGTTAGGTGAGTTTCATAGTTTGGGTTCTCCCAGACCCAGAGATAAGATTCAAATACAAGTAGTATATTTGAGGAAAGATCCCAGAAAACACTGGAAGAGGAAGAGGAAGTGAAATGAGGAAGGACTAGAAGCCAATAAAAGCTGCACTCTTAAGCAACTTAACCACTGTGGACAGGTGGAACTTGATCTCACTGATGTACTTGGGGAAGTAGTATGGACTATACCTCGGAGCCAATCCCCACCCCCAGGTCAAGAGACCCAGGTTACTTTTATACCAGCTCCCATCAGGCATTGGTTCAGCTGAGCCCACGGGAGGGGGAGGCAGAGTGGACTCTTAAGTGGCCAGAGAAAGCCTGCAAGCCAAGAACATCCACTGAAATGGTAAGGGCCAACGTGGTATGGGAAAAAGCACCAACACCACTTGCTACAGTGAGATAATAGCATGGTGGTAGTGTAAAAACATGCCATTTCGTTAAAAATGAGTACTGAAATATGTGAGGGTGAAGTGATGTCTGAATTTGCCTTAAACTACTTTAAATCTTCTTTTTTAAGATTTCATTTATTTATTTGAGAGAGCGTGCACGAGTGGGGAGGGCCAGAAGGAGAGGGACTAGGCTACTCCTTGCTCAGTGGGGCTCCATGCCAGGACGCCAAGAGATCATAACCTGAGCTGAAGTCAGATACTTACCTGACTGTGCCACCCAGGTTCCCCCTTAAAATACTTTAATAAGAAGAAAATAAAAGGGACAGATGAGGAGCGCCTGACTGGCTCAGTCAGGGGAGCATGCGACTCTTGATCTCTGGATTGTGAGTTCGAGCCCCATGCTGGGTATAGAGATTATTTAAAATCTTTAAAAAATAAAACTAATTAAAAAACATAAAAGAGAGATAAAACAAATATGGCAAAATGTGATAATTGAATCAGTCATGGGTATGTGGAAGTTAATTATGCTAACCTCTCTACTTTCTACTCTCTACTGTATATGAGAATTTTTTGCAATAAAAGTATTTTTAATGTACATTTAAGTAATGAAAATACGTCTGTTGGGCTGCCTGCAGGAACTAGATATAAATCATTTCATTTAGAGAACATCTGTCAAAAATAATGTTTTTAGTTTTAAAGATTTTATTTATTTGAGAGTGAGAAAGGGAGCGCAAGCGGGGGATGGGGGAAGCAGAGGGAGAGGGAGAAGCAGATTCTCCTCTGAGGAGGAAGCCTAAAGCCGGGCTCAGTCCTGGGGCTCCAGGATCATGACATAAACTGAAGGCAGCTGCTTAACTGACTGAGCCACCCAGGCGCCCCAATAATGTTTTTAGTTTTAAAATTGTTTACCTTAAGCTATTCTTTCTAGTCATAGGTATGCTCTAAAAAATACTTTTTTTCCCAGAGCGAGAGAATGAGAGCACAAGCAGGGAGAGTGGCAGGCAGAGGGAGAAGCAGACTCCCCTCTGAGCAGGAAGCCCGATGCCCACATCGATCCCAGGACCTTGGGATCACAACCCAAGGGCAGACACTTAACCAACTGAGCCACCCAGACATCCCTAAAATGTTTCCACAATAGTACAAGCTGGCTGGGATCTGGGAGCTGAGCTACCTTTTAATTGCTCTTTTGGGATTGAACCAATTAGTCAGTGAACCAGGCCAAACACATTTTACAGATGGCCCAGCAAGCCTAGGGCTGCTGTGGCCCTCACTATGGCTGGTGTGTCAGGAGTCCCCCACCTTCTGTAATTGGGTTTTCTAGCATCTGTGAGTCGCTCCGTTTTCTCAGCTGCAAACACAAAACTGCCTGCTGACACAAAAAAGGAAACCCAATACCAGCCCCAAAGCTGAAGCCTTTAGCTCTCCTTGCCTTCCTTGACACTCTTGGATTTAGACTCTTCTTGCCCTTCTGGACTTCTTTCACTAATGTTCATAGATCTGATGAAAGAATATTCAAACATGTTTCCCTGGGTCAACAAGTCACTGAGCCTCAAAGTTTGCTTGCCTACATCTGTCTACCCACTATGCCCAACGACTTTGTTAGACTTCTAGGTTTGGCCTTTTTACATGCTCCACAATACCAATTGGCACTGTTTTTAATTATTTGTTCATATCTGTTATGTTAATCCCTTGAGAAAGGATTATAGTAGATGGCATTTTTTGGTAGGTGACAAAACTCTGACATGACTACCTTAGGCAAAAAGAAGAATCTATTGACTCATGAAACTAAATGGCAGAGGAATCATTAGCAATATGAATAGAGGGGACCAGGATTTTTTATTTGTTATTCTTGGAACAAAGATCTGGGGATTAACAACCTAGCTTGCCTTTTACCATGATATCAGAATTACTTCCCCCAGTACCTCTACACTACCCTCACTGGCACCACTCATCAGGGATAGCCCAGCTCCACAGACTGATTTTGGAGAGTAAATTTTCTTCTTTTTGAAGATCTATTTATTTATTTATTTATAAAGGTTTTATTTATTTGTCAGAGAGAGAGAGAGCAAGCAGGGGGAGTGGCAGGCAGAGGGAGAAGCAGGCTCCCCATTGAGCAAGGAGCTCGATGTGGGACTCAGCCCCAGGACCCTGGGACCATGATCTGAGCTGAAGGCAGACACTTAACTGATGGAGCCACCAAGGTGCACCTATTTTATTATTTATTATTTATTTTAGTGAGAAAAAAGAAAGAGTGCAAGCAGGGGGAGGGGCAGAAGGAGAGGGATCTGAATGCAGAGCCCAACCCCACAACCCCAAGATCCTAACCTGAGCTGAACTCAAGAGTTGGCCACTTAACCAACAGAGCCACCCAGATGCCCCCTGCTTTTCTCAATTAAATTTTTAAAAATATTTTTTTATATTTATTTTTTCTTTAAAAATATTTATTTTTTTGTGAGAGAGAGAGCAGGAGAGGGTCAGGGGGAGAGGGAGAGAACGAATCTCAAGCAGACTCCATGCTGAGCATGGAGCCTGACATGGGGCTCGATCTCACAATCCAGAGGTCATGATGTGATCCAAAATCCAAAATCAAGAGTTGGGAACTTAACCAACTGAGACTAGATTTTTAAGTGAGCAACTGGGTTTAGCTGTAGCCAATACTTCAATTACTTACCATGTGTCTCTTACATGTCAAGCACTGTTAGATTCTGTAGTGAATACATAAAGGATGTGGAAACCTCAATGTTATTATCACCTCAGCTACCATTTTAAAGAGTCATTCATCTGTTGGCAACAATCCCGCTCCACCTTGGCTCTTTGCAAACTGGGGATCACAGATTTTTTTTTTAACAGATTTTATTTTTATTTATTTGTCAGAGAGAGAGCAAACAGGCCGGCAGAGTGGCAGGCAGAGGCAGAGGAAGAAGCAGACTCCCCGCCGTGCAGGGAGCCCGATGTGGGACTGGATCCCAGGACACTGGGGATCATGACCTGAGCCGAAGGTAGCCACTTAACTGACTGAGCCACCCAGGCGTCCCTGTTTTTTTTTTTTTAAAGACTATTTATGTATTTGAGAGAGAGAGAGAGCACAAGCAGGGGGAGTGACAGAAGGAGAGGGAGAAGCAGCCTCCCCACTAAACAAGGAGCCCAAAGCGGGACTCGATCCCAGGATCCTGGGATCATGACCTGAGGCAAAGGCAGACACTTAACCAATTGAGCCACCCAGGTGCCCCCGATCATAATTACTTTTAATGTGTTTTGTAGTACAGTGCAATTCTAGCCAGGCTGTATTAAGATTATGAAGTTTCTTTTAAACATTCATTGCAAATTCTAAGGGCTAAAATGAACAGAAGGTTTCCTTATTTTCTGCTAGACACTGATGGTGTTTGCAGCCAAATTTTGAAAAGAAATTTATTTTAAAGACTATTTTTAGATTTTATTATTTTAAGATAATATGCTTTTCTTTCTTTTTTTTTCAGTTAAGGCAAGCTGTATTCTGTTTATCTTTTTTTGTTTCTTTCTGTGTTAGGCAAAATTTTGCTTCAGTAACATCCTCAAAATCTTAGCAGCTTAAAATGGCAAGAGTATATTTCTTACTCATGCTCTGTGTCATCTTAGGTTGGCAGGGGCTCTGCTCCATGTTGTTCTCACTAAAAGATGCAAAAATCACAGAGGCTTCACTCTCTGAAACATCACTGGGAACCATGGCAAGGGGAGGGAAAAGGGCAAATGGTGTAACATCTCTTAAAGTCTTCCTCTTGGAACTGATGCTCTTGAATTCTATTCAGTTTTATTGGCCAAAAGAAATCACATGGCCACTTCTAGCTTCAAAGGGGCAAGGAAGTGTAGTCCTACCATGTGCCTAAAGGAAAAAAATCAGAAATATTGGGGAGTAGCAATATTTTCTTGTGATCAATAAATATTCATTTAATACTCTCTCGTGCATGCAAAATACACTCACCCTCTTCCCAAGGTAGACATCCTTGAAGCTCTATCTACTCAGGGCATCCAGATCAAAACCCAGAATCTCTGAGTGATGTGCAGTCACCTCTACAAGAGATACAGATGTGGTTCCTTTTGACATAAAAACCTATGCCTGAAAAGTCAAGTTATCTGTCCCATGGAAAAGATAACCACTGTAAAGATTACTTTCAAGAAGGACATGTGTAGCTGAGGCAGACACTGATCTGTGGCAGTTCTGAAGTTCTGTTTGGCAGCTCTTTTGAGGATCTTTTATCACCTTGGGGCATGAGGAATATTTCTTCTTGAAGCCCTGACTCTGCCTCCTGGCAGTGACCCCATAGTTCACTGTTCTCTGTTGCTCCTGATTCTTTCTGTGGATGACTTTTTCCATCGTTATCCTTGGCCACATCTGGAATGGGTGTTGGAGGGATATGCCCTCCTCCTTTCTTCCCAGAGATATTGGAGTCCTAAGGGTGAATGGTTATGATTTCTTTTATTTAGTCCAGTGTAGTAATTATTTTGAAACTGCAACTCTCTTGGAACTTAATGAAAAGGGAAAGAAACCAAAACTAGTCATTTTCATCA
The DNA here is from genome assembly GCF_002288905.1 of Enhydra lutris kenyoni. Classification (NCBI taxonomy): domain Eukaryota; kingdom Metazoa; phylum Chordata; class Mammalia; order Carnivora; family Mustelidae; genus Enhydra; species Enhydra lutris. Next base: position 59,561,632 of record NW_019154093.1, read on the forward strand.
GCTTCACAAGTTAATAGTCACCTCCATACTTCCTTCCAAGGCACAACTCTCATTTGGTAAAATTCTTCGTTTTTCTAACCCCTATCCATATTCATATTCTCTCTCTCTCTCTCTTTCTCCCCCTCCCTCCCTGCCTCCCTTCCTCTCCCTTTGTCTCTCATAGTGATTACATAACTTTATCAGACTTGATGTGAGAGTCACTTCCCCTCCTTAGCCTCTTTTCTCTGAGCCATTGTGTCTATATAACCTTGGTTGGTTGGACTTTTGATCTGGGACTTATTAAACCATTCAGAGTTTTAAGAAGTTGATGAAACAGCCATTCTCGTAATTCGATGCATTGCCTTCAGGCTGAGTTCTAGTTATTCTTTGTCACTGCAAGCATATCTCAGTTTTATCTTTAACTATTTGAGGTTGAGATGTAGTTGCCTATTTCAACCCCATGAGTCCTCAAATTGGTGATTCTTTATTCTCTTCATTCTTTCTTGCAAACCAGTCAATTCTTTTTTCACCTCATCTCTTTTTTGTAATATCTTGTCAAATGCAAGCCAACAAGAATGAACATAAAACATTCCTTTTGGGGGGTTCCTGGGTGGTTCATAGGGTTAAGCCTTTGCCTTCGGCTCAGGTCATGATCTCAGGGTCCTGGAATTGAGCCCTGCATCAGGCTCTCTGCTCAGTGGGAAGTCTGCTTCCCCCGCCCCCTCTGCCTGCCTTTCTGCCTACTGGTGATCTCTCTCTGTCAAATAAATAAATAAAATCTTTTTAAAAATTCCTTTTTTTTTTTCAATCTGCTGTTTAAGCTACAAATTTATTATATGCTCTGTCTGCCAAATGAACTGTAGGAAACAGTTTTATGAAATGCTTTATCACCTCATAACATGGATTGCTATCTTTCCATCCTCTGAAAATTGTTTTCTTGCTACCTGTCATCTGTCTCTTAAATATTTTAGGTTCTTGTGATAGCACCTCACTTTAGATTTCTCGCTTCTATCTGTGATCTAGATTTTGCTGTTATAAAGATTTTTTTATCACTCATGTTACCTGTTGTCACAGGATGGAGCAGAGCTGCTCAAACAGACATGTAGCCTACCTCTCAGTGTTCCCAGAGATATGATGCTTAGCCTGTGAGATACCTAAGACTTTCCCAAGGTTCACAGGAGGATAAATCTTAAGGAGTCAATTTCTACATCCTCAACTAATATACAGACTCTTTTTAAAGATTGATCTGCCTGATCAGGGAAATACAAATCAAAACCACAATGAGATACCACATCATACCAGTCAGAATGGCTAAAATTAACAAGTCAGAAAATGATAGATGTTGGCGAGGATGTGGAGAAAGGGGAACCCTCCTACACTGTTGGTGGGAATGCAAGCTGGTGCAGCCACTCTGGAAAATAGCATGGAGGTTCCTCAAAAACTTGAAAATAGAGCTACCTTACAATCCAGCAATCGCGCTACTGGGTATTTACCCTAAAGATACAAATGTAATGATCTGAAGGGGCACGTGCACCCGAATGTTTATAGCAGCAACGTCCACAATAGCCAAACTATGGAAAGAACCTAGATGTCCATCAACAAATGAATGGATAAAGAAGAGGTGGTATATATATATACAATGGAATACTATGCAGCCATCAAAAGAAATGAAATCTTGCCATTTGCAATGACGTGGATGGAACTAGAGGGTATTATGTTGAGCAAAATAAGTTAATCAGAGAAAGACAATTATCATATGATCTCCCTGATATGAGGAAGTTGAGAGGCAGGGTGGAGGGTTTGGGGATAGGGAAGGAAAAAATGAAACAAGATGGGATCGGGAGGGAGACAAACCATAAGAGACTCTTAATCTCATGAAACAAACTGAGGGTTCCTGGGGGAAGAGAGGGTAGAGAGAGGGTGGTGGGGTTATGAACATTGGGGAAGGAATGTGCTATGGTGAGTGCAGTGAAGTGTGTAAGCCTGATGATTCACAGACCTGTACCCCTGGGGCTAATAATACATTATATGTCAAGAAAAAAAAAAAAAAGAAAAAATCTGCTTGAATATGAGCTTGTGATGGAAGTGTAGATTCTCCTTTTACAATTTTTTTCTTATTCCATAACAATAAATCTTCCTCACATCTCAAATTCTTCTAGATGTACTTCCCAAGGTATTAAAAACTTCCATGCCATAGGGGCGCCTGAGTGGCATAGTAGGTTAAGCGTCTGACTCCTGATTTCAGCTCAGGTCATGATCTCAGGGTTGTAATCTCAAAGTTGTGAGATAAAACCCTTCTTCAGGCTCCACGCTCAGCGCAGAGTCTGCTTAAGACTGTTTCTCCCTCCCCCTCTGTCCTTCCCCTTCAAGTTCTCTCCCTAAAATAAATAAATAAATCTTAAAAACAAACAAAAAACTTACAGGCCATAGAAAGTGAAAACTTGAATATGGTTGTTGATATGAAGAAAGTGAATGACGGGGGAGCAAATCCTTTAAAAGTCAGGTTGTTTCAATTTTTTTTTTCTTTCCAGAAATTTAAAGGAGAACTTAATTGAGTTGTCAGTGGAGAAATCAGCAAAAATTATTATTAGTAGTAGTAAAGATTTTACTTATTTATTTTGAGAGAGAGAGAGAGAGTGTGTGTGTGTGTGTGTGTGTGTGTGAGGGGGAGGAGGGGCAGAGGCAGAGGGAGAGAGAGAATCTCAAGCAGACCCTGCACCCAGCATGAAGCTGAACAGGGGTTGGATCCCATAACCCTGAGATCGTAATCTGAGCCGAAATCAAAACTCAGATACTTAACCTGGCGTCAGCCAGGCACCTCATGTAAAAATTATTCTTTTTTAGAATATTTTTTTCTTTTAGTGGGGGTGGGGCTGGAGAGGAGCGGAAAAAGAGAGAGAATCCCAAGTAGGTTCCATACTGGGCATGGAACCTGACGTAGAGCTCAATTCCATGACCCTGAGATTATGACCTGAGGTGAAATCAAGAGTTAGAATCTTAACTGACTGAGCCACCCAAGCACCTCTAAAAATTATTTTTGGTGATAGATTATTATATGATTTTTTTTGCCTGTAATTCAAGTTCAAAGAATTGAGTGGCAATACTCTCACAAAACTCCTTCCATTCCCAGCTACTTATTTATGTAAACTGGTTTCTCAGTGCTTACATCTATTAAAACAGAAAACTAGGAATAAAACTGATGCTGAGGGGCTCCTACGTGGCTCACTCAGTTAAGCATCTGTCTTTGGCTCAGGTCATGACCCCAGGGTCCTGGGATGGAGTCCCACATTGGGCTCTCTGCTCAGCAGGGAGCCTGCTTCTCCTTCTCCCTCTGCCTGCTGCTCCCCCTGCTTGTGCTCTCTCTCTCAAATAAGTAAGTAAAATAAAAATCTTAAACAAACAAACAAACAAAAAAAACTGATGCCAAATCCTCTCTCATTATAATAATGTTATATTCATCCATAAAAAATTAAAATGACCCATTCAACTCATTAAGAAATGCATTTCCAATAAAATTGGATTTATATGTTTAATAATTACTTATAAAAATGTGCAATATATTTTCATTGTCTTCATAAGTTTTATACTTAGGATCACTGGAGTGATAAATAAATACAAAAGAATTTTTTTCAAAATTTAGAGCCTTATGATCAGAGGAAAGAAATGCTTTTGGTAATGAAAATTTACGTGCTTATTTTTGTTGCAAAGAAGTGTGGTAAGACAAGCTATCAAAGGGGAACCTGGCTGGCTCAGTTGCTGGAGCATGAGACTCTTAATCTCGGGGTTATGAGTTCAAGCCCCATATTGGGTGTAGAGATTATGTAAAAACAAATAAACAAATCAACTTAAACAACAACAACAAAGAGAACATCCTTACTCTTAGAACATGCTTGCTGAACAATTTAGGAGTAAAGTGTCATGATTCTTGCAACCTATTTTCATTTATTTATTCATTTTTAAAGATTTTATTTATTTATTTGATGGACTGAGAGAGAGGGCATAAGCAGGGGGAACAGCAAAGGGAGGAGGGGAAGCAAGCTCTCCGCTGAGCAGGGAGACCGACTGGGACCTGGATCCCAGGCAGGACCCTGAGATCATGACCCGAGCCAAAGGCAGACGCTTAACCCACTGAGCCACCCAGGTGCCCCTGCAACCTAATTTTAAGTGGTTCAGAAAAAAAGTAAGCTATGCCCAAGCAAAGAAAGTATGACAAAATGTTGGCAAATGTTAAGTCTATTCCAGGTAGATGTTAATGGAAGGTATATGGTGTTGAATTGCTGTTGTTGTTGTTTTTTTTTCATTTTTCTGTATATGGGGAGTTTTTCCTAATAAAGTTTTAATAAAAATGATAAATACCCATGGTTTTAACTTTCAGATTGGAGGCAGTATATACCTATGTAATAAATTTCTGCAGGGTAAAAACACCATAGTTTATGCAGGTGGCACTTATTGCCACTGTCTGCCATTTCAATGGTAGATAGTTCAACTATACTTATTGAAATAGCTAGATATTATAAATACAGAGAACAAGCTGATGGTTCCCAGAGTGGGGGAGAAAAAAGAAGTAGGGAAAATGGAAAAAGGGAGAGAGCGAAATAAGCTTCCCCTTATGGAATGAATAAGTCACAGGAATAAAAATCACAATGTAAGGAGTATACTAATAGTATATAGTGATATATTAGGGTAGATGGTAGCTACACTTGTGGTAAACATCATAATGTATAAACTTGTTGAATCACTATGTTGTACAGCTGGAACTAATATAACATTGAGTGTCAACTACACTGAAATTTTTTTAAAAAATGGAAAAAAGAGAAAAAAGAAAATACAACAAAATAATTATTGAACTATATGAGAAAAATTTAAATAATACTTAAAATGGCAATATTAAGCTTATTTTGCACTTAAAATGAATAAGTTGTTACCTAGAAAAATTATAGAAATTTATAATTCTACTATGATATTGAACAAATGAGATTCCTTTCCATTTTCTCATATATTAGACTGTCAAATTGGACATGACAAAGTTATGCATTAGAGGCATATTTATTTTTTTGTGAAAATTATGAATAAAAATATGATTTTATATTTTTTTACATTTTTACATTAAAAATAAGCTAAACATTACATGTCTGGAATATAGTAAATGCCCAGTCTATGTTTGTTGAGCTGGTACAATAATGGAAAGAAACCTAGGTTTGGGGTAAGGAGTGCAGGATTTTCTAATCTTGCACCTGTCCCTATTTAGCAATAAGACCTAGAGAAAATCACTTATCTTTTCTAGATCCCACTTTCTTTATTAAAAAAGGAGAGATTTGATAAGATGATCTCTATGGTGTCTTTAAATATCCAGGCATGTGAAAATAAGCTTCCTCAAAACTTGAGAAAGTTTTCATTTTTATAAGATGTTAGGAAATTGAAATTTTTTATCCTAAAACGAAAGCGGAACTTAATGAAAAACCTGGAGCAATATAATAATGCCTTATTATTAACTGACACATAGTACTTCCCAGCTTACAAATTGCTTTCACACATATGGTCTCAGAATCTATCTGACAACTCAGACACTGATAATAAATGTCTTGGTACTACATGTAATTTATGAATTTATAAGTGAAAATTATCTGATCAAATGTTCTCCAGAATAGGATAAAGATCTGTAGTCAACTAGAGAAAAGGGGTGGAATGTGTCATGTATGATAGAAATAACAGCCTGGCTCTCACTCCAGGGTGTGTAGGAAAGCTGATTATGGGTTTATCTATTATTTAACAGAATGGCAGCCTGCAAATGGACACTTAAGGAAATAAATATTATAAACCTAAAACTGATTCAGGAGGAAAATCTAGGTCAAAATAGCATTTGATGAAAAGGCTTGCTGGGAGACAGCACAAAGCAATAGTAAAGAACTTGGATTCTGAAACCAAGCCTACCTGTATCTAAATCTTAGCCTGTCCTTTTTTGGCCAAGTGACTTTTCGAAACTTGCTTGACTTCCATGTGACTCACTTTCCTCATTTATAAAATGGGGATAAAAATAATACCTACTTCTTAGAGTTGTTATGCAGATTAAAATACTTAATATTTGTAAAATATCTAGAAGAGTGATTACATAAAATATAACTTGTGTTTGTTAAATAAAAAATTTTAATGTAAGTACCTTCTCATTCAGCAGCATATTAATAGGAGTATATGACATTATCAAGTGGGAGATATTCCTGGAATGTAAGGATCCTTCAAAAAAAATGAAAAATGATCAATGTAATATGCCACTGATGTAGAAAAAACATCCATCAGCACCCTTTCACAATAAAACTAGGAATAGGAGAAAATTACCTCAACATAATGAAGGCCACATATGAAAAACTCACAGCAAATATACTCAATAGTGAAGGACTGAAAGTTTTCTTCTAAGATCAGGAACAAGATAAGGATGACCCATCCAACACTTCTACTCAAAATAGTACTGGAGGTTCTATCCAAGAAAAAGAAATAGCAGGCATCCAAATTAAAAGGAAAGAAATAAATTTATCTCTGTATAAAGACGATACGATCTTATATGTGGAAACCCCTAAAGATTCCCCCCAAAAAACCTATGAGAAATAATAAACAAATTCAGCAAAGCAGCAGGATACAGAGTCAACCCATAAAAATCTGTTGCATTTCTATATGGTAACAACAATCTGAAATGGAGATTAAGAAAGCAATTCCATCTACAATGACATAAAAAATACTTAGGAATTCACTTAACCAAGGAGGTGAAAGATTTGTATAATGAAAATTACAAATCATTGCTGTAAGAATTTTAAGAAAACATAAATAAGCCAAAGATACCTGTGTCGATAGACTGGAAGACTTTTTATTGTTAAGCCATCAATACTACCCAAAGTGATTTACAGATTTAGTGCAATCCCTACCAAAATTTCAATGACCTTTTTTTTTTTTTTTTTTTTTTTTAGAATTAAAAAAACCTGGGGCACCTGAGTGGCTCAGTCAGTTAAGCGGGTGACTTCAGCTCAGGTCGTGATCCTGGGGTCCTGGGATCCAGCTGCCTGTAGGGCTCTCCATTGAGCAAGAACTCTGCTTCTCCCCCTCCCTCTGCCCCTCCCCTATTCATTCTCTCTCTCTCTCTCTCTCTTATCTGGACAAAATGACAAGGTGGAAAAACTCACCACAAAAAAAAAGAACAAGAGGCAGTACTGAAGGCTAGGGACCTAATCAATACGGACATTGGTAATATGACAGATCTAGAGTTCAGAATGACGATTCTCAAGGTTCTAGCCAGGCTCGAAAAAGGCATAGATGATATTAGATAAACCCTCTTGGGAGAGATAAAAGCCCTTTCTGGAGAAATAAAAGAACTAAAATCTAACCAAGTTGAAATCAAAAAAGCTATTAATGTGGTGCAATAAAAAATGGAAGCTCTTACTGCTAGGATAAATGAGGCAGAAGAAAGAATTAGTGACATAGAAGACCAAATGACAGAGAATAAAGATGCTGAGCAAAAGAGAGACAAACAAATACTGGACCACGAGGAGAGAATTCGAGAGATAAGTGACACCATAAGACGACACAACATTAGAATAATTGGGATTCCAGAAGAAGAAGAAAGAGAGAGGGGAGCAGAAGGTATGTTGGAGAGAATTATTGTAGAGAATTTCCCTAATATGGCAAAGGGAACAAACATCAAAATCCAGGAGATGCAAAGAATGCCCCTCAAAATCAATAAAAATAGGTCCACACCCCATCACCTGATAGTAAAATTTACAAGTCTTAGCAACAAAGAGAAATCCTGAAAGCAGCCTGGGAAAAGAAGTCTGTAACATACAAGGGTAAAAACATTAGATTGGCAGTGGACTTATCCACAGAGACCTGGCAGGCCAGAAAGAGCTGGCATGATATATTCAGAGCACTAAACGAGAAAAACATGCAGCCAAGAATACTATATCCAGCTAGGCTATCATTGAAAATAGAAGGAGAGATAAAAAGCTTCCAGGAAAAACAAAAACTGAAAGAATTTGCAAAAACCAAACCAGCTCTACAGGAAATATTGAAAGGGGTCCACTAAGCAAAAAGAGACCCTAAAAGTAGTAGATCAGAAAGAAACAGAGACAATATACAGTAACAGTCACCTTACAGGCAATACAATGGCACTAAATTCATATTTCTCAATAGTTACCCTGAATGTTACTGGACTAAATGCCCCAATCAAAAGACACAGGGTATCAGAATGGATTAAAAAAAAAAACAAACATCAATATGCTGCCTACAAGAAACTCATTTTAGACCCGAAGACACCTCCAGATTTAAAGTGATGGGGTGGAAAACAATGTACCATGCTAATGGACATCAGAAGAAAGCTGGGGTGGCAATCCTTATATCAGATCAATTAGACTATAATAAGAGATGAGGAAGGATACTATATCATACTCAAAGGGTCTGTCCAACAAAAAGACCTAACAATTTTAAATATCTATGCCCCTAAAATGGGAGCAGCCAACTATATAAAGCAATTAATAACAAAATCAAAGAAATACATCGACAATAATACAATAATAGTAGGTAGGGGACTTTAACACTCCCCTCACTGAAATGGACAGATCATCTAAGCAAAAGATCAACAAGGAAATAAAGGCCTTAAATGACACACTGGACCAGATGGACATCACAGATATATTCAGAACATTCCATCCCAAAATAACAGAATACACATTCTTCTCTAGTGCACATGGAACATTCTCCAGAATAGACCACATTCTGGGTCATAAATCAGGTCTCAACCGGTATCAAAAGATTGAGATCATTCCCTGCATATTTTCAGACCACAATGCTCTGAAGCTAGAACTCAATAGAGAAAATTTGGAAAGAACCCAAATACATGGAGACTAAACAGCATCCTTCTAAAGAATGAATAGGTCAACCAGGAAATTAAAGAAGAATTGAAAAAATTCATGGAAACAAATGATAATGAAAACACAATGGTTCAAAATCTGTGGGACACAACAAAGGCAGTCCTGAGAGGAAAATATATAGTGGTACAAGCCTTTCTCAAGAAACAAGAAAGGTCTCAGGTACACAACCTAACCCTACACCTAAAGGAGCTGGAGAAAGAACAAGAAAGAAACCCTAAACCCAGCAGGAGAAGAGAAATCATAAAGATCAGAGCAGAAATCAATGAAATAGAAACCAAAAAAACAATAGAACAAATCAACGAAACTAGGAGCTGGTTCTTTGAAAGAATTAATAAGATTGACAAACCCCTGGCCAGACTTATCAAAAAGAAAAGAGAAAGGACCCAAATAAATAAAACCATGAATGAAAGAGGAGAGATCACAACCAACACCAAAGAAATACAAACAATCGTAAGAACATACTATGAGCAACTCTATGCCAACAAATTCGACAATCTGGAAGAAATGGATACATTTCTAGAGACATATAAACTACCACAACTGAACCAGGAAGAAATAGAAAACCTGAACAGACCCATAACCAGTAAGAAGATTGAAACAGTCATCAAAAATCTCCAAACAAACAAAAGTCCAGGGCCAGACAGCTTCCCAGGGGGAATTCTACCAAACATTTAAAGAAGAACTAATTCCTATTCTCCTGAAACTGTTCCAAAAAATAGAAATGGAAGGAAAATTCCAAACTCATTTTATGAGGCCAGCATCACCTTGATCCCAAAACCAGACAAGGATCCCATCAAAAAAGAGAATTACAGACCAATATCCTTGATGAACACAGATGCGAAAATTCTCACCAAAGTACTGGCCAATAGGATCCAAAAGTACATTAAAAGGATTATTCACCACGACAAGTGGGATTTATTCAGGGCTGCAAGGTTGGTTCATTTGCAAATCAATCAATGTGATACAATACATTAATAAAAGAAAGAAAAAGAACCATATGATACTCTCAATAGATGCTGAAAAAACATTTGACAAAGTGCAGCATCCCTTCCTGATTAAAACTCTTCAAAGTGTAGGGATAGAGGGCACATACCTCAATATTATCAAAGCCATCTATGAAAAACCCACTGCAAATATCATTCTCAATGGAGAAAAACTGAAAGCTTTTCCACTAAGGTCAGGAACACGGCAGGGATGTCCGTTATCACCACTGCTATTCAACATAGTACTAGAAGTCCTAGCCTCAGCAATCAGACAACAAAAAGAAATTAAAGGCATCCAAATCGGCAAAGAAGTCAAACTATCACTCTTTGCAGATGATATGATACTATATGTGGAAAACCCAAAAGGCTCCACTCCAAAACTGCTAGAACTTGTACAGGAATTCAGTAAAGTGTCAGGATATAAAATCAATGCACAGAAATCAGTTGCATTTCTTTACACTAACAACAAGACAGAAGAAAGAGAAATTAAGGAGTCAATCCCATTTACAATTGCACCCAAAACCATAAGATACCTAGGAATAAACCTAACCAAAGAGGCTAAGAATCTATACTCAGAAAACTATAAAGTACTCATGAAAGAAATTGAGGAAGACACAAAGAAATGGAAAAATGTTCCATATTCATGGATTGGAAGAACAAATATTGTGAAAATGTCTATTCTACCTAAAGCAATCTACACATTTAATGCAATCCCTATAAAAATCCCATTCATTGTTTTCAAAGAAATAGAACAAATAATCCTAAAATTTATATGGAACCAAAAAAAAAAAAAATTTATATGGAACCAGAAAAGACCTCGAATAGCCAAAGGAATATTGAAAAAGAAAGCCAAAGTTGGTGGCATCACAATTCTGGACTTCAAGCTCTATTACAAAGCTATCATCATCAAGACAGTATGGTACTGGCACAAAAACAGACACATAGATCAATGGAACAGAATAGAGAGACCAGAAATAGACCCTCAACTCTATGGTCAACTAATCTTCGACAAAGCAGGAAAGAATGTCCAATGGAAAAAAGACAGCCTCTTCAACAAATGGTGTTGGGAAAATTGGACAGCCACATGCAGAAAAATGAAATTGGACTATTTCCTTACACCACACACAAAAATAGACTCAAAATGGATGAAGGACCTCAATGTGAGAAAGGAATCCATCAAAATCCTTGAGGAGAACACAGGCAGCAACCTCTTTGACCTCAACCGCAGCAACATCTTCCTAGGAACATCGCCAAAGGCAACAGAAGCAAGGGCAAAAATGAACTATTGGGATTTTATCAAGATCAAAAGCTTTTGCACAGCAAAGGAAACAGTTAACAAAACCAAAAGACAACTGACAGAATGGGAGAAGATATTTGCAAACGACATATCAGATAAAGGGCTAGTATCCAAAATCTATAAAGAACTTATCATACTCAACACCCAAAGAACAAATAATCCAATCAGGAAATGGGCAGAGGAGGGGCGCCTGGGTGGCTCAGTGGGTTAAAGCCTCTGCCTTTGGCTCAGGTCATGATCTCAGGGTCCTGGGATCGAGCCCCGCATCGGGCTCTCTGCTCAGCAGTGAGCCTGCTTCTCCCTCCCTCTCTCTCTCTGTCTACTTGTAATCTCTGTCTGTCAAATAAATAATAAATAAAATCTTTGGGGGAAAAAAAGAAATGGGCAGAGGGCATGAACAGACATTTCTGCAAAGAAGACATCCAGATGGCCAACAGACACATGAAAAAAATGCTCCACATCACTCGGCATCAGGGAAATACAAATCAAAACCACAATGAGATACCATCTCACACCAGTCAGAATGGCTAAAATTAACAAGTCAAGAAATGACAGATGCTGGCGAGGATACGGAGAGAGGGGAACCTCCCTACATTGTTGGTGGGAATGCAAGCTGGTACAACCACTCTGGAAAACAGTGTGGAGGTTCCTCAAAAAACTGAAAATAAAGCTACCCTATGACCTAGCGATTGCACTACTGGGTATATATCCTAAAGATACAAACGTGGTGCCTCGAAGGGGCACAAGCACCCGAATGTTTATAGCAGCAATGTCCACATTAGCCAAACCATGGAAAGAACCTAGATGTCTATCAACAGATGAATGGATAAAGAAGAGGTGGTATATATATATACAATGGAATACTATGCAGCTATCTAAAGAAATGAAATCTTGCCATTTGCAATGACGTGGATGGAACTAGAGGGTATTATGCTTAGTGAAATAAGTCAATTGGAGAAAGACAACTATCTTATGATCTCCCTGATATGAGGAAGTGGAGATGCAATGTGGGGGGTTTGGGGGGTAGGAAAAGAAAAAATGGAAGAAGATGGGATCGGGAGGGAGACAAACCATAAAAGACTCAATCTCAAAAAACAGACTGAGGGTTGCTGGGGGGAGGGGGGATGGGAGAGGGTGGTGGGGAAATGGACATTGGGAAGGGTGTGTGCTATGATGAGTGCTGTGAAATGTGTAAACCTGGCGATTCACAGACCTGTGCCCCTAGGGATAAAAATACATTATATGTTTATTTAAAAATTTAAAAATTTTAAAAAAATAAATAAAAGCGAAATAATTAAAATTGTATAAAAATTCCTCCAGATAATTGAAGAGGAGAGAATACTTCTTCTTTTTTTTTTTTTTGAAGGAATACTTCTTAATTAATTGTATGAGACCAGCACTAACCTGGTACCAGACAAAAACAATAGGAGAAAAAAAGTACCTTCTAATATTCCTCATAAACATAAATGCAAAGTGCTTTAGACAAATTTGGCAAGTTAAATCCAGTAATGGATACAAAGGATAATATATTATGACTAAAGTAGTTTATCCTGGGAAAGTAAGGCTGGTATAACATTTGAAAATCACACACACCCACACATTCATCACAATAGATAGAAATCATTTGACAGAACTTATATTCATTCCAAAAAAGTAGGAATTTGTCAACCTGACAAAGTCCATTAAAAACAAACAAAATGATAGCTAGCCTCATGGAAAATCATAAAAGACTGAATACCTTCCCTCTAAGGTTCCAAACATGGCAAAAAATACCATGCTCATTTTTTAAATTCAGCATTGTATTAAGGCCATAAAAAGAAACAAAAACATGTAAATTGTAGAAGAAGAACATAAACTATATTTGTACACAACATTTTCATCTTTGAAAAAATCCTAAGGAGATGGAGTTCCTGGCTGGCTCAGATGCTGGAGCATGTGACTCTTGATCTTGGGATTGTAAGTTCAAGCCTCACTTTAAAAAAATAATAATAAAATTAAAAAAGAAAAGAAATCCTAAGGAACTATCTAAAAGATTTTATTTATTTATTTAACAGAGACAGAGGGGGAGAGAGAGAAAGAGAGAGAACACAAGCAGGGGGAGCAGCAGGCAGAGGGATAGTACAGGCTCTCCATTGAACAGGGAGCCAGATGTGAGACTTGATCCCAGGACCCTGGGATCATGACCTGATCCAAAGGCAGACATTTAACTGACTGAGCCACTCAGGTGCCCTAACGAACTATTTTTAAAAAGCTCCTATACCTAGGAAGTGAGTTATTGTCATTGAAGTATACAAGGTCGATATAGAAAAAATATAAAAATACTAGCCATAGTAAGGATTCAGAATTTAAAAATCTCTACCAGTCTTAATGGCATTAAAAATATGAAGTTTTTAGAAATAAATCTGATGAAAGATGTTGAAAGCTGATAAGGATAAAACACGGCTAAGAAAAATTAAGTAAGACCTAAATAAATGGGGAAATATAGCCTATTCATGGATCAATAGCTCAATATTGTTAAGATGTCAATTCTCTTCTTATAGATTCAATACAATCCCAATAAAAAAAGGCCAACAGAATTTTTGTAGAAACCGACAAGCTGATCCTAAAATGTATATGTAAATAAAAATCTAAAACAGTCAAAACAACTTTGAAAAAGAATAAAGTTGGGGAGGATTTATACTATTTAATTTCCAGCCTTATAAAGCTACAGTAATCAAGTTGCTATGGTATTGGTGTAAAAATAGACAATAGAAGAGGGTAGAGAGTTTGTAATTAGAGCCAAACATAATATGGTCAATTGACTTTCACAAAGGATTAATGCAATTCACTGGGGAAAGCGTAATCTTTCAAACAAATGATGCCAAAACAATTGGATAGCCATATATGATGTAATGAGCCTCACACTACACACATGCCATACACTGTTACTTCACACTGTATACACATTATATACAAAATTAATTCAAAATGAATTGTAGACTTAAACATAAGAGCTAATACTTTAGGAGTGCCTGGATGGCTCAGTCAGTTAAGCACTGACTCTTGGTTTCAGCTCGGGTCATGATCTCAAGGTCATTAGATCAAGCCCCAAGTCAGGCTCTGCTCAGCTTGGAGTCTGCTTGGGACCTTCTCTTCCCCTCCCTTTGTCCTCCTCCCCCACCCCTGCTTGCTATCTCTTTCTCTCTCTCTCTCATAAATAAATAAATAAATAAATAAATAGTTATCACTTTAAAATTTCTAAAGGCAAACATGGGAGAACATCTTCATGACTTTGGGTTTAGCAAAGATTTCTTTAAAAGAGCACAAAAAGCATAAAAGAAAAAAGCCTACTGTATTATTTATTTGCTATTATGTAAGAATTACCTCCAGTCTTAGTGATTTTAAAACAATATACAGTATGACTTTTGTGGGTCAGGAAGCCAGGCATGACTTAGCTGAGCCTTCTGCTTCAGAGTCTCTCATAAGACTGCAATCAAAGCTGTCCATGTGGCTGTGGTTTCATCTGAACGCTCATCTGGGTAATGATCACTTTCAAGCTCACTGACATGGTTGTTGGCAGGATTCAGTTTCTCAACGGTATTGAAAAAGTCTTAAGTTTCTTGCTGATTATTGGCCAGAGGCCAACATCAGCCCACGTGGGCTTCTCAATAGGGAAGCCCACAACAGAGCAGCCTGTTTCATCAAAGAATGAGAGAAAAGCCAGAAAGAAGCTACACACAGGAAGGAGGTCGTGGACTTTCATAACAAAATCTTGAAAGTGAAGTTCCATCACTTTCCCCTCAAGCTTTTCATTAGAAATAAATTAGGTCCAGCTCACACTCAAAAGGCAAGGACACAAGGGCAAAAATGCCAGAAAGTGGAGATCATTAGAAGCCATTTCAGAAACTGACTACCACAAAGAACAAATTGGATTTTATAAAAATTAAGAAATTTTGCTCTTCAAAAGACACTCTTATGGACTGGGAAAAAATTGCAAAACAAATTTCCAATAAAAAATTGGTATCTAAGATACATAAAGAACTCATACAAATCAATGAGAAGAAGATAAACCAATTTTTTTTAAATAGGCAAGGGAAATGTAAATAGTTGCCTCACCAAAGAAACTATATGGATGGCAAATAAGTACATGACATAATGCTCAATATCATTGTTCATCAGGGAAATGCAAACTTAAAATCCAATGAGATACCATCATATACCCACTAGAATGTTAAAATTAGGAAGACTGATAATATTAAGTATCAGTGAATATGTGAAGCACCTGGAACTCTCATACACTGCCACTGGGAACTGAAAATGGTACAATCTCTTGAAGACAATTGGGAATTTCTTAAAAGTTTATCACAGACCTACTATATGACCTAGCAAATACATTCTACTACATTATTTCTATTGCTGCTGTAACAGTTTATCACAAACTCAGTGACTTAAAATTATATACATTTATTATCTTACACTCTTTGAGGTCAGAAGTCCAAAGTAATTCTCAAGGTGTTGGCTGGTCTGGTTCCTTCTGGAGGCTCCAGAGAAGAATTCGTGTCTTTGCCTTCTAGGTTCTTCCTTGGTTCATGATCCCATCCTCCATCCTCAAAGCCAACAGCATAAATTCTTTTTCCAATTTCTCTCTCTGTCCTCTGCTCCACCATCACTTCATCTTCTGTCTGACTAACTCTACTGCCTCCCTTTGGTAAAGATGTTTGAGATCACATTGGGCTTACTTGGATAATCAGGATGATCTCCTCATTTTAAATTCCTTAACATAATCACACCTTCAAAGTAACTTTTGCTCTATAAGGTAAGATATTTACAGGTTCTGGGGATTAGGACATACATCTTTGGCTATAGTCATTACTCAGCCTGCCGAACCCTTCTATGTAATCACTGCAAAGAAAAAAATGAAAGCACACAAACTTTTACACAAATGTTCATAGTAGCTTTATTAGTAATATTTACAAGTAGTTTATTTGTAAACCAAAACACCTGTCAATCAACATGAATGGATAAATAAATTGTAGTATACCCATACAATGGAACACTACTCAATAATAAAAAGGAACTAGCAATTTATATAGCAACAAAGAGATGAATTCAAAATAATTGCAGAATAAAAAGAGTACAACAGTAAAGAGTACATACATCATGACTCCATTTATGGAAAACTCTAGATAGCACAAATTTATTTATAATGATGAGAAGCAAATGAATGGATGCCTAAGAACAGAGCAGAATAGAGGAAGGAGGGTTTGGGTTACAGAGGGTCATGTGGGAACTTTTGGAGGTGATGGATATATTTATTAACTTAATTGCTGTGATAGATATAGATTTAATTATATATATTTAATTAATATGTTAATTACACACATATTATGATATTATAATAATATATAATATATTTGATTAATATATATTTTCAAATGTGCAGTTTATAATATTCCATTATACCTCAATAAAACTCTCAATATAAGCAAACAAAAAACCACTTTTTTACTTCTGCTTGGATTAAACATAGTACAAAGGGTTATGGCATTTTGCTAGAGGTGAAACTGTGTTCATCTTGGTTTCTTAGTAATCAAACGAGATTTGATCAGGAACAGGGTGCCAGAGAAATATAACCAAAACTTCCTCTTTTTCAATTTCTCTCTATTTTTCAGTTTTCCATGGAAGTTGTTGAAATCCACCAAAAGGGTGATAGTCATATTAAAGCTTCTGTCAGAAGACTCTGCCTAGGGAAATTCTTTGCTTTCAAAAATAACTAGTTAACACTTGAGGTTCGAAAGGGCTTATTCTCACCTAGAATTCTCACCTAAGTATTTTCTACCTTTTTCTTTTAGTCATAGATTTTAACATAGTGCATGTCAGATGAATAGCAACAGGCCACGTAGGCCTCTGCTTTCAAAATCCAACCGAAAAGCTAGTGCGCAAGGAGGATGCTTAAAGTGGTACATGAATCCAATGTTTTGTACTGAGCACTGATTATATTCAAAGAATTGAATTACTCATATTTAGTCTAGTTCTCCTTTTAGATTTTCATGGTAACAGAAATACATGTTATGTTGCCTGATACTTGCTGTACTAAGTGGGCTGTGATCTGTAAGGACTATACAGTCTGGTCGAGAGACAGAGTAAAAACTGTAATAAAGTCATGAAGTTCTTACACAAAGAAATGGAAAATTCGGTGTTATTTCAGATTTAACCATCTTAAATGAATTGTCATGATATTTACATCATGTCCTAATATTGGCGTGTCCTAATAGTACACTTAAATATTTGCATCATGTCCAAATATTTGCCTAATATCTGCAGGTAATAAATTGTACAGAAAAACAGTCCTGCAAACTGTAGCCAAAGTCAATGCTCTTTTGCTCACTGGAGGGACAGGTTCTTTTTGCTTCTATACAATGCAGCATTCTCGCCATTAGATGGCAGTCAAAACCAATGCAATGATTAAACTCCCCTACCTTACGCTTAATAAGGATTTTGCATGTGTGTGTTAACCTTATTCAATGGACAAGTTTCTGAAAAGTTCAGTGAGAATGGTCAGACATTGTAAATGATCCAGCATTCCTTTTGGAAAGCAGAATTATTTTTCAAGGTAAATAAGTATCCTCTTCAAGAGATCAGCTTTTTTCCTTTAAAAATTAACTTTCTAAAAATTGATGAGTAACATATATACAAAATGCATAAATCTAAGTATCTCCAGTTTGAAGATCATCACAAAGTGAAAACACCTGTATAAACATCCTCCATCTAAAGTGAAAGAACATTACCAGCATCTCAAAAGACCCTCTCGTGCGTCCTCCTAATCATCACCCTTTTCCTTCTCCCCAGAGATAAACATTATCCTGACTTCTGACATTATAATTTAGGTTTTCCTGTTTTGAGAAATGTTATGAGTATAATTATGTATTATAGATTCTTTGTATCTGGCTTCTTTCACTTAATATTTTTGTTACTTTTGCTTATAGGTATATTTCATTCTTTTTCTTTGTGGTAATGTATTTTATTATATGAATATACCTCTATTTATCCTTTCTACTACTGAAGGAAATTTGGAATGTTTCCAGTGTTTAGCTGAATAATTGCTGCTATGAACATCCTTGTACATGCACTTTGGCGTGCATATGAATATATTCATTTTGAATATATATCTAGGAGTAGAATTTTTGTGTCATATAGTGTCTCATATTGCCAAACAGCTCCCCAAAATTGTAGCAATTCACATTTCCACCAGTGTGTGAGAATTTCCATTGTTCCATGTTTTCACCGACGCTTGATATTGTCAATATTTCAAATTTTAGCCATTCTGATAGACATGTAGTAATATTTCATGGGGTTTTTTAATGTGCATTCTCTGATATCTAATAAGACTAAATACTTTCTGATACATTTGTAGACTATTTGAATATTTTTTTTTCTTCAGTAATCTCTACATCCAACATGGTGTTCAAACTCATGACACCAAGATCAAGAGTCAGATGTTCTACCAACTGAGCCAGTCAGGAGCCCCTGAATATTTTCTTATGTGAAGTGCTGATCCATGTATTTTGCCAATTTTCTGTCATGTGGTTTAACTTATTGTTTTGTAGTTTTCATATTCTCGACGTGAGTCCTATGTTGGATATATGTATTTCTAATATATTCTCCTGTTCTGGGCTTTTCTTTTCATTCTCTCAAAAGCACTTTTTGAGAAATACTAATGAACACTAATTTGCCAATTTTTTCCTTTATGGTTAGTGCTTTTTTGTATCCCATTTAACTCATTTCTGCCTTCATCACATCATGAAGATAATCTCTTATGATATGTTCTAGAAGCTTCACTATATTAATTTTCATAGTTAGAGCTAAAAATCTACCTGGGATTGAATTTTATGAATTATAAGAGGTAGAGGTCAAGATTTATTTTTTCCATATGGGTATCCAGTTGATTGAGCACCATTTGATAAAGAGGCTATAGCTTTCCTACTCTTCAGTGCCAACATGGGTGTTTTATGTTCAGATTTTTAAAAGCTCTATCAGGTTTGTTTAAAGTAGAATATATCCATTTTAGCAAAGATCATCCTTTGGTAGAGTTTTCTGGAAAAAGAGTCATTTTAAAAATCCCATTAAAATCCTTTAATAGGGGCGCCTGGGTGGCTCAGTGGGTTAAAGCCTCTGTCATCAGCTCAAGTCATGATCCCAGGGTCCTGGGAACAAGCCCCGCATTGGGCTCTCTGCTCAGCGGGGAGCCTGCTTCCTCCTCTCTCTGCCTGCTTCTCTGCCTACTTGTGATCTCTGTCTGTCAAATAAATAAATAAAATCTTAAAAAAATAAAAATAAAATACTTTAATATATAGACAGTTGCGTGGTTTTGACAAAAACCTAAACACATTTGATTATAATGGGGGATAATTTCATCATTATTCCAAAGGTATTGCATTTTCTGAGAGTTTAAAACTCTCCTTTCTTAAGGGAATTTAAAGTAAAAGATAAACAACTTGCTTGAAGCTAAGCAGATTATATAGCTTAGAGATGATCCTGGTGACACTTTAAAGTCAATCAATCTCAAAGCTGGTATTAATCTGCCTTGTGACTGATCTGATCCAAACCTGAGAAGGTGTTACCATCAAGCTGGAAAAACATGAACACATTCAATGGTTTGAAAACAAACACAACAATATAAAATCAAGTATTTCATCTTTTACCTCTTCATAGTAGCCTTGGAAAAAGATGAAAAACACCTTGGGGCGCCTGGATGATTCAGTGGGTTAAACCTCTGCCTTCAGCCCAGGTCATAATCTCAGGGTCCTGGGATCGAGCCCCGCATCGGGCTCTCTGCTCAAGGGGGAGCCTGCTTCCCCACCCCCCGCCTGCCTCTCTGCCTACTTGTGATCTCTCTGTCTCTCTCTGTT
>NW_019154093.1:59581697-59599565 GCF_002288905.1 Enhydra lutris kenyoni
AAATAAATCAATAAAATATTTTTTTAAAAAAAGATGAAAAACACCTCAAACCAACCATGAATACTGTTCCTAGACATTCAAAAGATTTGTAATTTAAAAAATCTAATCGTGTGGTTTTAAACAAATAAATCAATAAAATATTTTTTTAAAAAAAGATGAAAAACACCTCAAACCAACCATGAATACTGTTCCCAGACATTCAAAAGATTTGTAATTTAAAAATCTAATCGTGTGGTTTTAAACAAGAGGTGTATTCTAAAATTATTTCTGTACTTTATAACTTTTATAGTTGAATGTAGATTAACTTGTTTACTACTTCTTGAGTTTGTGATTATGTATTTTCACAGATGGCCTTATCTGGCTGTCTTTCTATTTAAGTTTTGCCAAATTATCTCTTGTACTTAAATATATTAAAATATGTTGTATTGATTAATTATGTTATATATCTGCAAGTATAGTTCTTCAGGAAAACAACAAATAGCAAAAGATAAAATGTTTAGATTAGAAGTTTGGGAGTCATAATTGAATTGACTTTCTCCATACGTCAAAAAAAGCCTTAAGCTCACTTCCTTTTTGCGGATTATTCACTCTTTAATAAACACTTAGGGGTGCCTGGGTGGCTCAGTTGGGTAAGTGTCTACCTTTGGTTCAGGTTGTGATCCCAGGGCCCTAGGTTGGAGCCTTGCTTCTGGTTTCCTGCTCATCAGGGAGCCTGCTTCTCCCTCTTCCTCTGCCGCCCTTCTGCTTGTGCATGCGTGCTCGCTCTCTGATAAATAAATAAATAAAATCTTAAAAAACAAAACCAAAAACAAAACACTTAACTCACCTCTGCTGATCTTTTTCCAGGAAAGTGGCTGTCATGGTTGCTTTGGTTTTTCTGAAATCTTTTTACTAATTTTTAAAGAGTTTCTTTTGACCTGTATTTCTGAACAAGTTTTAAAATGGTAACTAACTGATACCATTTTTACATGAAATTTTAAAATAACTTTCAAGTTTGGGAGAATTTATTCATTTTTAGAAAATGTACAAAAATTTTTGTGCACTTTACAAATCTAAAATAATTAGCTCCTACCAATTCTTTTTCTGTACAAAAAAGAGTACAATTAAGAACATCATTTTATAAATAATTTTCATTTTAAGATTTCTTTTAAATCACATTTTAATTCTAGTTTATTGGCAATTTGGAAGCAAATAAGAACAGGATATAAGCATTTGATATAAAAGAATCTGAAGATCAATCCTAGAAATATGATTTCCTTACATCTATTGTCAACCCTCAAGCTCTGTAGAAGGTGAATTTTGTTTTATTATTTGAGAACCTTTCATTTTCATTTATTAAATATTAATTGGATACCTATTCTGAGCCAGGAATAGTCCTGAGCTCAGAGGAAACAGACAAGTAAAAAGACTTACTTGAATTATCTGTTTAGATGTAGGTACTGAGAACAATAAGAACATACCAAGGAGCACCAAGTACAACGTGAGGAGAGGAAAGAAGAAGGAAAGGAAGATTCACAAAAGGCTTCTCGGACCCATCACATGTGAAGTCAGTCTTCAAGAATGCGAGTTAACCAGACAGAGAGGAACACGTGTACCAAGGCATGATAGGGTACCCAGGCAGTAATGGAACTAAGTGCATTTGGATATGATGGAGTTTGGGAGTAATGGCAGAATGGTAGGAGACAGGGGGCGAGACAGTTTGAGGCCATATCATGAAGGTTCTTGCATGTTGAAAAAATTCACAGATCCTTAATATTTCATTTTATTAAAAATGTCTTTTTATTAAAAAAAGATTTTAGGATAATCATCTGAGTCCTTGTAACAAACAAAATACTTAGTATTACTGAGGAAAAAATTGAATCTCCCTCTTCCAAAGAATAAGTGAAATAGTCATAATGATCTCAGAAATTACCCAATTTGGAGGCTGAAGATGAATTTCCAAGAAGCCCCAGGACTACTCTGAATGAAAGAATACCAGGCACCCTTTTTCTACCATATGGGTTCATAATAATGGCTAGAGCTGTTTTTGTGAATGAAAGCAAATGCTTTGCATAAATTGTGATGCAGTCTAGTCATTTGTGGCATTCCTTTCCTCTGCACACAATGGACCAGAAATAGAACACTAAAACCGGGAAGTAAACTTCCCCCGCCAAATTATATATTTACCTATGAAAAAATTCTTTGCTGCCAAGTTTGCAGAAATGGAGAGAAGCATAGAGGAGAATAGACATGGTTTCTTGATATTGACCTGGGGCAAACAACTCAGGCAGTGCTCTGCACACTTAGCTAGGGACAATGGATTAAATCCTGAAGAACTGTAGTCTGTCCATGAATACTGAAGGATGTTTGCTGGGTAGTGGGTAGGATGAGGTAAATTGTGAACAGGTGGGGCTGTCTCTTTGCACGTGGGCAAACTCCTACCATGCCAGCAAGAATTTCCGAGAGTGGCAGGTCCTTGCTACTCCTGGCCTCCCCCACTAGAAGTGCAGAAAAGGTAGGTTACTTAATAGCGGTACAAGCAACTGCTCAATTACCCCCATTGCATACTCTAGGGACCAAAAACATTAATTAGGAGTCCATATTCCTGAGCCTTCAACTTAAACACTGAGCAGTTTCCTGTCTCCCTACCCCTGAGTGTGGACTGGTTTGACTCACTCCCTATCAGTTCTAAACAGAATCTCTCCAGTGTAGCTTGAAGTGAGTCATTCATTTTCTGGGTCTTTCCTCGGAGATATAAAGGATGGTATTTGTGTCAGTGTGGAGTGTGCATGTTTGTGTTTGTTGTTTTTTTGGCAAATGCCATAGAACAGTATGTGTGTGATTTTGATGAATAATCAGGGGTGCCTGGGTGGCTCAGTTGGTTAGGAGTGGGCCTTTGACTCAGGTCATGGTCCCAGGGTCCTGGAATGGAGCCCTGCATTGGGCTTCCTGTTCGGTGGGGAGCCTGCTCCTCCCTCTCCCTCTGCCTCTCCCCATCTCCCCCCAGCTTGGGCTCTCTCTATTTCAAATAAATGAATAAAATCTTTTAAAAAAATAATCAAAATACATCTCATATTAAAAATATGAGACACAACTACATACAAATATCATGACCCAACCACTGGAAATTTAGAAATTCTGACTTAACAGGCTTCGAGTAAGGCCTAGCCACTGTTATTTTTAATTCTAAACTCCTTTTAAATAGGTAATACATTGGCAATATAATAAAGTTAAGTGGAAATGGTATAAAAGAAGAGCAGTGAAAAGTGAGACTTCTCACTCTAGTCTCCCTTTTTCTCCCCTCCAGAGGTAACCCCTCCTTCCAGCTTCTTGTGTGTCCTTTCAGAGTTATTCTGTGCATATAAACACACAGCAGAAAGTTCCTCTCTCTATTAAACAAAAGCGATAGCATCTTCTACCCATTGTTCTGAACTTTCTTAGGCACAAATTTTTCAAAACTCTCTAAGAAGCAAATTCTTCATGAAAAGCCACAGATAGGGGCATCTGGGTGGCTCAGTGGGTTAAAGCCTCTGCCTTTGGCTCAGGTCATGATTCCCAAGTTCCTGGGATCAAACCCCGTATCAGGCTCTCCGCTTGGTGGGAAGCCTGCTCCCCCTGCCCCCTCAACACCCCCGCCTGCCTCTCTGTCTACTTGTGATCTCTGTCTGTCAAATAAATAAATAAATAAATAAATCTTAAAAAAAAAAAAAAAACCACAGATAAAAGCTATGTTTCTGTTCTCAAGAAATGCTCCAGACGTATCTATTAAAAATCTTTTTTTTTTAAAATATTTTTTTATTTGTGAGAGAGAGAGGGAGAGAGAGAGAACATAAGCAGGAGGAGCAGAAGGCAGAAGCAGGCTCCCCATTGAGCAAGGAGCCCAATGCTGGGGGGAGATGGGTCCCAAGACCCTGGGATCCTGACCCCAGCCAAAGGCAGATGCTTAACCGACTGAGCCATCCAGGAGATCCTAAAAATCTTTTATATCCGATTTTAAGTGTTCACCAACTCCCTCAGACTCATGGCCAAAATTCATGGTTAAGAGTTCCTTATTTCTGGTGTTTAATCTAAGATTATCCTGAATACTTAGTGTTGCCAGATAAAATACAGGAATTTCAGTTGAATTCAAATTTCAAATTTCAGATAGCAACAAATAAATAATTTTTTAGTATAAGTATGTCCTATTTAATATTTAGAAATTCACATTTAACAGAAATTCACATTTACCTGGGAGTCCTGTATTTTTATTTGCTAAATCTGGCAATTCTATGGAAAATTTTGATTCATAGGAAGCTACTCCAACTAATTCTCTCTAGAATGCCCTGTATTAGAGATTACCTAGATTATAGCTATATGACCAGGCCCTTCACAATAAAGTCAAATTCTAATAGTTTAACAAGAAATTGGTTATCTGTTGGCTTATTTTAAAATAAGTGGCTTTAACTTGCTGTTTTATTTAAGGGGTAAAAACTGTATTGTTACAGTGCAATGGTTATTAAAATAAAAACTTACATTAGTTTACATATAGTAGATTATGTAACTTTCAAAGAACTTAAGATATCTAAAATCTGGGGTATTTTGGTCCTTAAAATCAGCACTAAAATTTTAGCCAATTGGGTTTGGACAAGGATGAAGAGAATCAGTCTAGAGGTAAGTTTTCATTATTGATTATTTAAATCATCTTTATTATCAACAAAAATAATATTAAGCATTGAGTCATAGGTAGCATAATATCCTGATATAGAGGAAGCAATTTGTTACTTATGACTTTTTAGTAAATAAATAACATGCTGTAGTAAATATCAAACGACGAAGATTTACAAACATTAGAATCCAAATAGGAAAACAGCAGAAACAATGATTACCATGATAGGTATGATTCTGTTACACAGGAAATGAAGGAAAAGTTATGTTAGAACCTAGTATCCCAGATACATCTGAATGGAGTCAATAAAATTAAAATTCATCATTCCATTCCAGAATTATTCTCCTTAGTAGCTAAAGGTAAATTTTCATTTCCCTCAATGTTAACCTGTATAGGCTTTCAACAGTGGTGTGCTGATGTTTAATAATCCCTTCTTCAAGGGAAAAGACAGCCCTGATTTTTAGCATTTGCCAATTCCATGGTGGAAGTACTTTCACTATGATTGATATCGAGTTAACATTTTTAACAATGTGTTTGCAAAACTCCTGAAAACTTAACAGTTGGCTCTTGTGAGCCTGTAAAAGCTGTTTTTATTTCTACAAGTGTATATGATATACTTGATTGGATTTCATAAAAAGAAAATAGAGAATGAGGTGTTCTTTTTGTTAATGGATGTGTTTTTAAATTTGTCAACACAGGCAAAAACCCCCACAAAAAAATAAAAACAAAAACCAATGAATTCTTTAAGAGTTTAATTAACGGAAATTTTGAATGGATTTGGGAAGGTGCACCAATCACCTGAAGAAACCTGTATGTAACTTTTGTTCTACAATGTCTCCTGACTCTAAAGAGAATTTGCTCTAAATAAACACCTAAATGCTTTTCAAGTCACATGTTCTATAATAACTGGTGGGAAAGAATCAATCATCATAGAAAATTGGAAATGAGTTACCTCTTTAAACAAATCTATTCCATTTGATTTACATAAAATTTTCTGTCTTTTGTTTTTTTACTTTTTTCTTTTTGCCAGGTTTCATTATAGCAAGTAGATAAAATGCTTCAACTAGATTCAGTAATGGACAGCAGAATCTCCAAAGACAAAACAGTAGGTGGTTTTCTTTCTTTCTTTTTCTTCAGTGAGCCACTTTTGAACTATCCTCTCAAAGTTTTGAATTTCTGCCAAACTTCTGGTTAGGGAAACTGGCAGTGCAGAAGGCAGTGATGACTATTAACTCGGTCAGTGCCATTCTTCATTTGGCTGGCCTGGATCTGCATTCTGGCATGATCTTGCTTCTACTGTGGTTCTCCATTCAAAGCATTGAAATGGAGCTGCCAAGTACATCGTCTTGATATTCTTCCTAAAATAGTTTTAGCTTGATTGTTCTGGCCTACCTATTTTGATAATGATTCTATTTGTGGACACTTGCTGTAATTTTAAGACATAATCTTAAGACACTTAAATGGCAAGAAAGGAGTTGCTATTGTTTATACTAGAGATTTCCTTTCAATAGCGGAAATTCTATATGATTGGTAACCATGTATCAGTGGGACATTGATACATGTATGTTGAGAATAGCTTTCCATATTTGAGGTGTTGATATAAAGTTTTACCTTTTTCTTTGAAAACACTTCACATTACTAACTTTATATATGGGATAAACTTTTGCAAAAATTTAGGTTTAAGACAAGAGACTGGTTTATGGTTGAAGGTTGATGTATTTGGGCCAGTAAATTATACTATATTCTAGAACGCAGCCGTGAAGAATTGTCTTTTACAATCTGACTTAATAAGGGAATTCATGCAGGGAAAATTTGAAATTAGAAAGAGCATCAGCTAAATGTTTATAATCAAGAAACTGTAAAAGGAAATTACATTTGAATTAATACAAGATAAAAATATGCAAAAGAAAATGTAACACTTCAATGGCTTATCATAGAGCAGAGTTAAAATATATGCCTGAAAAGAAATGGATTCAATAAAAATTATTTTCCATAATTAATAAAAAGTAATAATACAGTGTAATAATTTTTAAAATTGCTAATGAGTCTGTGTAATTTGAGCTCTTTCAAATTTACTCAGTAGAGTGGCTGCATTGTAAAACGATGTGGAGAGGGATGCTTGGGTGGCTCAGTGGGTTAAAGCCTCTGCCTTCAGGTCAGGTCATGATCCCAGGGTCCTGGGATCGATCCCTGGCTCTCTGCTCAGCAGGGAGCCTGCTTCTTCCTCTCACTCTGCCTGCCTTTCTGCCTACTTGTGATCTCTGTCTGTCAAATAAATAAATAAAATCTAAAAAAACAAAACAAAACTATGTGGAGAAAGCTAAAATAGTATTATTTCCTCCATTCCTTCTTAGTGTTGATTACCTTATAAAAAATGTAAAAGAAACAGAAACTCTGTGATAATAGATTACCAAAATAGGTCAAATAGCAAAAAGGTGTAAGATAATTGCTTTGACAGAATTTTGTATCCCTTAATGATGCAAAATATGACTTGGGGGTAGTAGCATCTGAAATAAAATAATAAACTGCTGTTATACTAAAGTGATTTTGCTTTCAAGATGCAAAGTTTTGTTTTATCTTTTTTAGAGAGAAAAATGATGTGTTTGAACTGTTCAAGAGTGCCTTGTCATGGGTCCATAAAGAAAAAAATCTCATATATATAAGAATAATTTAAAACCCAGTGGATTCGGTTTATGTCAAAAATCAACATTCTTGGGTGCTTGGGTGGCTCAATTAAATGTCCAACTCTTGATCTCCACCCAGATCATGATCTCAGGGTCCTGAGATCCAGGCAGCAGGCTCTGTGCTGAGCATGGAGACTGCTTAAGTTTCTTTCTCTTCCTCTCCCTCAGCTCTCCCACCCCTCCTGTCCCTACACTCTCAAAAAAACAAAAACAGACAAAAACCCCCCCACAAAACCTCACAACATTCTTATGAACTGCCATACTAATAATATATATGTGTGTGACTATATATGTGTGTGTAAAACACCTCTAGATGTTTGTTAGCTAAAATGTACCTATACTATTTTAGAGATTGGTTATAGAAAGGAATACCTTGGAAGCTGATTAATATTTATTATTTTTATAACAAAATATAACACAAAACATACTTATTCATTTGTTGTGATAGTTTTCACAACAAATTTTTGCCTAAAGACTGCTGAAGTAAATAGTGAATTTTAATATAAAATTTTGCAAGTTACAAATAATTATTTAAAATATTATCAATTTAAGTTGGTTATATGAATTATATTTAAATTTTATAGCAATGTAGTGTAACAGAAATTTTCCTTGAAATTTTTTGGGGAAAATCTAACTTTCTGGAGAGAAATGAATTGTTCTAAGTGTGGAGTTATGTTCAGAAACTTCAGGAGAAGAAGTGTTCATCTAGGAGATAAGACTTCATGTTCATTTGGGAAATTGTTTAACAGTATGGTTAAGGATAATCTTCAATGTGAATGGTAGATTATTTTACTTTTTAAAGGGAAAGCATGCAATTTTGGCTTAAATTAGGCTCCACATGTCTTAACTTTTATGACAATATTTAGATACAGTAAACCTTAGTATTGGAATGGTTCTGAATAATGAGACATCCATTTTATAACTATATTTTCCATTACTAATCTTACTTGTAATTGCTAAATGCATTCATGATGTCTAGGGAGTGAGAGGAAAGGAGAGGAGAAATGGATAGCTGTGTTAGGTTATCCAAGTAATATTGAAGGAATTCTATTTGAAATAGTGGCAGTATAGAAAAATATTGGAAAAAGAAAGTGTGCAGTCACTGCTTTACATACTTTTCACTGAATGGCATACTTAAGCATTTAAAACTTGGCCATTGGAGGAGAGTATTTGTGTACTTCAAGCTGGATTCCGAGAAAGGAGGCTAAGAATTCAGCAAGAATGGCGGTCTGTCAGGAAGGCACAGGTTATTTGCCTCTTCACCCCAAAAGGGATCACAGCCAAGCAAGGACAAGGATTGAAGTGGTAGAGATTGGGGCACCTGAGCAGGCGGTAGAAGGGGAGGAGTTTCAAATGCTGACACTCCGGTTTGGAGAACTTGAAGACACTCAGCTGTCATAACACTGAGGAGTGCTGTGCTAGTGACTGGACTGAGGCGTGTGTGTGTGTTTAGGAGACCAGCAATTAATGCTAAAGCATATGTTAGGAGCTGCTAAGTGTATCTGGTATCTGATAGTACCCGCCAAACTGGCTGATTGCAGTTAATGATTGCTCAGAAAGGCCGGGAAATTAACTCCACATAGGAAAAAGGAAATGGTGGACCTGCCTCCAAGAGTCCCATATTCTGAGTGAGAGGTCCCTGAAGTTCCAGGAGGCTCTTTGCACTACCGGAGAGGAATCTGGTTCCCGTTCAGCCCCCACAGACGAGGTGCCCATTCCTCCGCGGGGACAACCCACCGCTGGGGCAAGCTGGGTTCTTTCTTGCAGGTGACAGCTCGCCTCGCATTGGTCCGTGTCTTTCATCTCTTGTTATGGCAACATTCCAAAATGAATGCTGAAAGATCTGCCTCTTACGATTTCCTGACAGAACTTATAAAATTGCAATATTTTATTAAAAACAGAATCGGGGCACGTTGCTTTCACATTTGACGTTCAACCTCTACACATTTTGGTGATTCCCAAGATCACCTTACCAATCAAGACTTAAAGAAAAAAAACCTACCACAAATGTCCGACTACGTAAACCCAAGGATTTGTAGGAGGCATCTATGTCAGGATTTCTCCCAGGTGGAGGGCGCAAGAGGCAGGAAGGGTGACTGGAGTTGCCTCATCTAAGGGGTGTCAGGGTGAAGGGTGGTGGGCGTCTTTCCCTTCTCTCCCTTCCCCCTTGGAGACACAGATGCGAGTGGAGGACGGCGGTGGAATTGTCCGAGCCCCAAGGGGCAGGCGGGAAGAGACCTAGCGGGTGAACCAGCAAAGTGGAAGACCCCTCCGCGAGGGGATTCGCCCGCGGAGGCCCGGCTAGCGCGGGTCCGCCACGATCCCAGGGTGCACCGCGCCCCGCCCCCTCCCCTCTCCGCGTCCCGCCTCCCCTCGGCCCAGGCCCCCTCCCTGCTGGCTCTGGGAGGCGGGGACGCGGCGTCGGCGGCGGCTTCTCCAGTCGCGTCTTTCTCACTCACTGGGGAGCCCGGCGGTGGCGGCAGCTTCGGAGGCAGAGCGGCGGAGCTGCGAGCCCGTCGGCCAGCCAGTGGGAGGTCGAACAGACTAAGGGCATAGCCGACAGACAGACGGAGAGCCGCCAGACGGCCCGAGTCGCCTCAAGTTCCGCCATGAGCTGGGGCACAGAGCTGTGGGTGAGTCCGGGTGAGGGGCGCCCCGCGCGGACTCCGGCCCGCGAGGGGCGCGGGCTGGGCAGGCGCCGCTGACCGTCGGCGCCCAGAGCCCTTTGGGCCATCCCCGCCCCTGGCGCTAGCGGAGGGCGGGGGTACCACTCTTCTTTGTGTGCAGACCCCTCTTCCCTCTCGGCCGGGGTTGAGTGGCTGCTGGTCTGCGCTCCCGCCTCTGTCGCTGCGGTAGGGCTGAGGGCAGCGCCTTGGACGGCGGGTGGAGCGGCCCGCGGGCTCCCGCGTCCGCCGCCACCCTCTCCCTTTCCCTGTCTCTCCTCGGTCTTCACTTTCCGGACGCCTGGCTCGTTGCCGGGCGGCGCTCCTCTCCCTTTGTATCTCTCCGCCCGGAGGCGGGGAGGGGGTCCATTGTCCCGAAGTAGCGCCGTTCCCGGGTGGGGAGGGGCCCTGCCGCGGTCCCCAGCTCCGGCAAGGGTCCCCGGGGCGAGGGCGTCGCCGGGCCAGGACCGCGCTGGGAGCCTCGAGGCCCCGCCCACCGCCCTCGCCCCAGGTAGGGGGAGCCGGGCGGCTTTGTTTCGAGCCCGGCCTCCGGCCAGCCAGGCCCGGCCCACAAACCCATTTTCCTCTCGCTGTCTGTGTGCCCCGAACCCGCGCGTGGCTTTGGGGACTCCGGCTGGGCTATCCCCGGCTGCTACCTTGGGCTGGGGGTGGGGTGGAGGTTTGCTTTTGGAATCTAAATTAAACTGATGGGTCGACGGGGAAGCCAATTTTGCCAAAAGGAGCGTAGGGCTTCCCGATTGCTTTACTTCCCCTTCCGCTGTTCTTTATTTTCACTCGTTCTCCCCGTTTTCTTTCTTTTCTCCTCGTCTTTCTTGGGCGCTGAAGGTTTCAGACAATGCCCAGTGTCTGGTAAAGGTGCGGGTGGACGGTAATAGGTCGGAGAATGCGCTCGCGATGCAGCTTCGAAAGGGTGGAGGTGTGGAGGGCAGTGATTTCTCAGGTGCAGCCGAGGGACCTGGGGCATGGGGGCGCTGTCCCGAGAACTGCTTGGTTTCAGCCACTCCCCTTTTTATCCCACCTGTGCACACTTTCCGTGCCTTTTGTTAACGAGGGTCTGGTGAAACCCAGAGAAAGGGGAGAAAGAACTTCGTGGTCTCGACAGGAGCATGTAGGATGCGAATGAAGGTAGATTGGTTCATTGAAGGGCAAATGTTTTCTTCGGTTATTTTTCCCCTCTTACTCACACTGTGGGAATTTTAGAACTGAAAGAGACTTGGAGTTCATCTAGTAGAACACTTAACCAGCCCAGGAATCTCCTGCAACGTTCACGACAAGTGTTTGCCCCGTCTGTAAACACACTACTCAAGAGAAAATAACTCAGACACTCGTTTCTTAGATAGCATTAATTGTTCTTACATTAGAGGATTATATAGTAAATGAATTATGTAAAATTTAACCCTTTAGAGTCTCAGGCATTATTGGTCTTCTCTTTGATTTTGTACATTTTGTAATTGATTATAGTGCGTCATCAATTAAAGTAGATTTTTCATTTTTATAATTAGAAAATATTTTTATTTTTACATACTTTTAAATGATACGTTTCAGAGGAAGCAAAAATGTACTCAGAATATTTCTTTTAAAGTACACGTAGGAAGAGTAGAGTAATATTTAGATTTAACTTTTAGAGTTAAGAAGCACTTTCTATCATACTACAGAAAAACAGTTTTAAGGAGAAACAGTATTTTACTGAAGATTAAAATGCGATTTTTAAAAGTTTTTTTAAGTTATAATTTAAGAATATACATTCAGAAGTGATTAGCAGTCCCCCACCATCTCCCGTAATTTGGTTACTTTCAGCATTTGAATAGTTTTTTAGCAATTTGGAAAGGTAAACTGTAGAAGAGATGGGAATTTCTGATAACTAAAAATTGTTTTGTATCCTTTGGAAATTATGAAAAAAGATTTTAAATTAAGTTTCCTCTTAAAATTTAGTGCACCATGTTTTAAAGTTTTTAGTGGTTTTTGGATTTGAGGGAAATATTTGTTAGAAACTAAATGATAGAGGATCAACTAGTATCATCTGATGCTTAAACCTTAAATAAATAGAAGTTGGTGTAAAGGGCTATTGTTAGGACCAGAAGAGACCTTAGAAAATTTTGACTGGACTTCCTGTTTTTACTGTTCTGGTTTGAATAAGGATATTGTGCTTCCAGTGGATTGTAACAAGCACCTATACTGTGCTCTTGTCATTGAGGAATTTGAGGTTGGGAGAGTTCTCTTGAAATTCTGAATTTAGAAACCAGTTCTAATTATTTCATGTGTAGGATCACGTTACTATCCCATAGGTTTAATTATTGGGAACATGTTGTTACAAAAATACGATGAATGCAGTTATGCACTGAAACTTAAGTTTTTTTTATATTCTTTGGAGTTTCATTGATATTTTAATGCTTCTTAAGTCTTATGTTAAATTTGAGAATAAAGTAATAAAATAGAGAACCACTTTATACTGACTCTGGGGGAGAACTAATAGTGATAGACTAATGGGTTATGTCAGACTTTGAGGGGATACGAATTAACTGGTACTAGATTTATGCTCTGGTTTAAGGTACTTCAGGTGTTCCAAATGAGCGTTTAAACATTGAATATATGCTAGAGACTTCTGGGTTCTGTGTCCTGGGTGATATCAAACAAAGAGATGACAGTGTCTTTGTTTCTTCAGGCTGCAATGTAATTAATTGTAAGATAGCATCTTAAGTGTTGTTTATTGTGTTGATTTTTTTTAATTATCACAGGAAGAATGGTTGGATCAAAAAGAGGCCAAATATGAATCAGTGATTTCACAAATCAGATTTTATAATTATTAGCCCCTTTTACAAGGGAGAAAATTAGAGTTGGAGAAGTTCTGTGTTCAGTCAATAAGTTTTATTTATTAGGAGATACTTTTATGATGGTTTGAGAAGACAAATTTTGCCAGAAAAAAAACCCGTGTATGGATTGTGAGTGTGTATATAGATATGAAAAAAATACGGCTGAGCACCTTAAATGCATTTCATGATTTATTCAGAAATTTGCTCCCCAAGGGAAGTGAGGTGACTCTTCTGGAAGCTAGAAGGTAGCTTCCAATATCTCACATAATTTGTTGGGTCTTTTTTTTTTTTTTTTTTTTTAAGATTTTATTTATTTATTTGGCAGAGAAGGACACAGCGAGAGAGGGAACAGAAGCAGGGGGAGTGGGAGAAGCAGGCTTCCCTCAGAGCAGGGAGCCAGATGCTGGGCTTGATCCCAGGACCCTGGGATCATGACCTGAGTTGAAGGCTAAGGCTTAATGACTGAGCCACCCAGGCGCCTCATTTTGTTGGGTCTTGTAAACCTTTCTTATGCCTTAGTTTCCTGATCTGTGTGCTTTTTGGCCCTTAGTTTTAAGAGTATGTAATTTAAAAGCCATTGTTATTTTCGTTAAATTATTAGTTAAATGCATTTGACAAAACTTATGCTCCCTTTTTAAAAAAGATTTTATTTATTTACTTGAAAGAGTATAAGCGAGAAAAAGAGTATAAACAGGGAGAGGGGTAGAGAGACAAGCAGACTCCCTGCTGAGCAGGAAGCCTTACTCAGTGTTTGATCCTGGGCCTATAGTCTTATGATTTGAGCTGAAGGCAGATGCTCCCACTTATGCTCTTTTGGATGATAGATTCATTGGATACCCCCAGTCTTAACCCTTAATGCTTCTTTATCTTTGTTCTTATAGCATTTATTTAATATCTGTGCTGGGGGCGCCTGGGTGGCTCAGTGGGTTAAAGCCTCTGCCTTTGCCTTGGGTCATGATCTCAGGGTCCTGGTATCGAGCCCCATATTGGGGGCTCTCTGCTCAGCAGGGAGTCTGCTTCCTCCTCTCTCAGACTGCCTCTCTGCCTACTTGTGATCTCTGTCAAATAAATAAATAAAATCTAAGAAAAAAAAAATCTGTGCTGTAAGTGTACCAGACTTAAGAGTCTTGGAGTATAGAACTGGATTAATCTCTTTGTTTTCACTGACTAAAACAATGCCTGCAGGTGATCATGCATGTTTTGCCCAATTGAATTAATAGTTCATTACTTAGGATATTGATTACTGATTAAAAAGTGCATCCTGGAGGAAGTCTTAATGGTTCTGAAGACCTTTGTAGGTGATGATAGATTAAGTGGTGTAGATAACAGTTCGAGAATGTCCAAATAATTTGAAACCAAGATTATGAAGTTAAGGTTTACTGTTTGGTTCAAAAACTTTTACAGCTGGGGAAAAATTGACCTAAAGGGAGTTCTTTGACTTTACCTGACTTACAGCTCTGTGATGTGACTACAAAAATAGCTGATGAAATGTTAGACCACATTAATAGATTTGTCTAGAAAACAGCAGTGTAGTTCCATTTCAGTCCATTGTGGTTAGACTATTTCTGTTATTGACTTGAGCATTACTTCACGTTTTTTAAAAGATCTGTGCACCCGTGTGGAGGAGTTTGACAATGAAAACTCCTTTTTAATTAATGTTAATGGTATTGCTTTTTTCAAAGGCCATGAAATTGCTGTAAGAATTTAAATTAAACAATAAAGTAACTATTGAGCGTCTGTTATGGGGAAGCACTGTGAATGTATGGTGAAATTTATGAAGGTTTATAATATCAGTCCTTCTGTGAGGAAACAGAGTCATTTTAAGGTGATACTCTTTCCTAACTCCAAAATACTCCTCTGTGTTGACATCACTGTCCAGAATGTCTTCTGTGGATCAGTTCCTCTGAACCCCCCCCCTTTTTCCAGAGTACACATTCTGGATAATATCTTTCTTATGGGACTACCACTTTATGTTATAGTTATTTCTTGTACATTCAAACCTTTGGAAAATAGTCATGATAAAAGTATGTTATATTCCATTTTGTTGATAGAAATTGTCGTGTTCAACATTGTATTACAGCCCTTGTTCTTAGTTAAGGAGGCTGAGAATTAATCAAGACCACCTGTTTATGCCACCATTTTATCCTGACTATATTAAGGTAGAAGCTGGAGAATGGCCTTTGACCTCTGCATTTGCTGCTTCCTTAAACCACTCAGTTCCAGTCCCCTTCCCTGCCTTTATTTTGGGACAGTTACACTCTTTCTTCCTCCCCCTGTCTAAAAATGTGAGTTTGGCTGGACACTTAAAAACCTTTTTTACCAGAGTGCCTGGGTAGCTCAATCGGTTGATCATCTATCTACCTTGGCTCAGGTTGTGGTGCTGGGAACAGGCCACATGTGGGGCTCCTTGCTTAGCGGGGAGTCTGCTTCTCTCTCTTCCTCTTCTTCCCCCCCTACCATGCTCACTCTCTCTCAAATGAATGAATAAAATCTTTTAAAAACAAATCTATTTTACCTACTTTTTCCTATAAATGAGCCCCTGTTTGCAGGCAGAAAATAAGAGAATGGTAATTTATAACTCTGGCACCTACAAGTGCTGTCTTATTTATTAGTCTTCAGTCTTTTAAACATTTTTAGCTCAGCAAAAAAGAAAAATTCTGTTTTGGGGAACATAGTTAAACCTACAGTGTATTAAAAACCAGTGGGAAAAGATTATATAAAGATATTGTTTTATAGGAAACAAAAGCTATTCCATGTGTTAGTCCAAGCTATGTATATCAGATATAACAAAAAGATACTTGGCATGGACTTTGGAATAAGGAAGATTTTGCATATACGTGCCTAAATTCCTAGAGGGCAGAGATCAAGTCTTATTCATTGCTTAATCATTTTCTGATTCATTGCTGTATTTTCCCTGTCAGCACACTGCCTGGCATAGAGCCTGATGCTACTCAGATCTTTAGTAAATGTTTGTTGGACTGACCTGAGTGTAGTGGTTAGGTTTGGCTTGAAATTGAGTATATGGGATGGCTGAAAGTAGTGATGCAGGGTAGATTGGGACCAGGTTAAGAGGCTGATTTGGCTGAGTGCTTGATTTACATTCATGAACAGAAGGGGAGGTGTTACTTATTTATTAGCATATAATAAACTTGATTTTTAGACCATTTAAAAATCTACAGAAGGAAGTTGTAGTTTGTGTTAATAGAAGGAATTATTTCTTCCTTCTGAATGCTTTGGCGGCAGAAGGAAGAATCCCCCTGGGTAATAAAAGGTGAAAGTTTATTGATTTTATCACCTCTGCAAGAATATTTGAAGGGTGTTTGTTCTTTTAACAGTGTTATTGGTCCTGATACCAGCTGTATTTTTAAAATACATGTTATTTCTGCAGTTTGTTTATACTGTTTTCCCTTCTCTCCCTTATCTATGAGTTAATATTTTTACTTCCATATCAGTTTAGTTCCAGTGCTTTTTCTGAGGCTGAGAGGTGTTCTTTGGTAAATGTAGTAAGTTTTGATTCTACACTTTTGCTCTGAAATAACTTCATGTGCTGATTTATCCACTGATATTCTCCTGTAATAAAGATATTTTGGAATATTTTGAGGTATCACCTTTAATTAGTGGTAGAATGGTAGATGCTTTAAAATTGCAAATTGTGCTTAAAAATCTGTTGGTATAGTTAATATTGTCACCTGTGCTTTTAAGCATTTTCCTTTTTTCCTATAATTTGTATTCTGTGATTACTTTTACAGGATTTTTATTGACTAGTTCTTTAAAACCACCTCTTTTACACCATAGGGAGCTGCTGTAAGGCATTGTAAGATGATATCTGATTGCTTTTTGTAATGTAGGATTCAGCATTTAGAATTTGTATAGAGCCCAAGAGAAAGAAATCTAGAATACTAAGAATAAAAGTTTTTGTAAAATGTGCCTATTGAATCCAGATTAGTTAATTAATTTGGGGGGGGCTTAGGAACCATTTTTCCTTAAGTTCTTCTAGAAAACTAATCATCAGACTTTAATAGTGCCTCATTTGTTGTAGTTTGAAAAAAATATAAATGTTTATATAGAGTCAGATTTTCCTGTTTTTCCCACACCATTATTTTGTTTCCAGAGAAGTCATCTGTTTTGTTCCTGCTGTATCCTTGCTGTATACCTAATTTGTACAAAGGGAATGGGCATATAATAGGCACTGAAATACTTGTTGAATGAGGAAATCAATGAATTGCTATAACTCATCAGATTATGTTTTGAATACGAAGGGTATTTAGGCGTTTTCCCCCAGCATGTATATTTCTTACATCTTTATTTAACTTTAGGGATCCTTTGTTTGTTTTTACGTGAACTCATGACTCTTGAGATCCAGTCGATGCTCTACTGACTAAGCCAGCCTGGTGCCCCTTTACGGATCGTTTTTATAATCTGGAAATAAAACTGATTGTACTTACTCATATGAAATTTTTCTCTTTTAGGTTTGGAATTCTCATTTCCTTGGTTGGGAACAAATGATTTTTTAGTGATAGCATATCTTATGACCCTTTGGATTCTAAAGTTTTTTTAATTACTAGAGAGAGAGGGTGCATGGGCGAGCACACACATGAGAGGCAGAGGGAGAAGCAGACTTCCCGCTGAACAGGGAGCCTGAGGTGGGGCTCCTTCCCAGGACCCTGATAGCATGCCCTTAGCCGAAGGCAGACACTTGACTGACTGACAGCCACCCAGGTGCCCTGACCCTTTGGATTCTGAATATGAGAACAGTTAACATTCTCTTGGTCATGTAAGGATAATGTAAATTGTCTGAGACTTAATGAATAGGGAAAACATAAAAGATTGGTTTTTGGTGAGTACAAGTGCTGATTCTGAGAGATTCTTGATGAATGTTAGTGGTGATTAGTTTTTTTTCCATTAAAAATATAAAAATCAGGGGTGCCTGGGTGGCTCAGTGGGTTAAAGCCTCTGCCTTCTGCTCAGGTCATGATCTCAGGGTCCTGGGATCGAGCTCCGAATCGGGCTCCCTGCTTGGCGGGAAGTCTGCTTCCCCCTCTCTCTCTGCCTGCCTCTCTGCCTAC
>NW_019154093.1:60265915-60317429 GCF_002288905.1 Enhydra lutris kenyoni
TCTCTGTCAAATACATAAATAAAATCTTTAAAAAAAAAAAAAGAATAGAGTCTATTTGTTTTTTAAACCAACATATAATGTATTGTTTTTTTTTAAGATTTTATTCATGTATTTGACAGAAATCACATGTAGGCAGAGAGGCAGGCAGAGAGAGAGAGAGAGAGAGAGAGAGGGAAGCAGGTTCCCTGCTGAGCAGAAAGCCTGATGCGGGGCTCAATCCCAGGACCCTGAGACCATGACCTGAGCCAAAGGCAGAGGCTTTAACCCACTGAGCCACCCAGGCGCCCCTGTATTGTTTGTTTCAGGGGTATAGGTCTGTGAATCATCAGTCCTACACAATTCACAGCACTCACATACAGTACATACCCTCCCCAATGTCCATAACACAGCCACCCTCTCCCTACACCCATACCCCCCAGCAACCCTCAGTTTGTTTCCTGAGATTAAGTGTCTCCTATGGTTTGTCTCCCTCTCTGGTTTGTCTTGTTTCATTTTTCCCTCCTGAATAAAGTCTATCTAAAAAATAAAATACAGATGGGCAAGAGATACTAGGAATTTTATGTACTTTTGGAATTTCCCTGCAAATATATATTAAATTATAAATGCATTTTTTAATTATAAAAGTTTCAAATGCTACAGAATATGTGCTATGCAGCTTAAAGAACAGTCTGAAATTATCATTATCTGTTTCATCTGTTTCCTAACTGTGGATGTTATTTCATTCAGTAGGTTTACTTAGTTGAGACAATAAAGCTTAGTGGTTGGTTAAAAGCATTATCTCTAGAACCAGACTGCCTGAATTTGAATTTCAGCTGCACGGTTTATAAACCTTGGGTGGTACTTAACTTCTGCGTGCCTCAGTTTCCTCACCTGTAAAAGGAAGACAATAGTAACTACTTCATAGAATTGTTGAATTCAATGACTTAAAACACATCATGCACGTGGAACACCCACCATAAATGTTTACAGCTATTTTTATTAGTTAAGGCAATGGTGGAAATAGGCTAATAACATAGGTTAGGTCTGAAATGGAACCTAGCAGCTTTGAAATAAAAGAAACTTCTGGAAAACAATATAATTTGAATAGTTGTAAAAATAACATAATTATATTTTTCCCAGTTTTGCATTGCAAAGCCTATTGTTTTATATATACATATGTGCATATGCAATTATTATAATGTTTAGCCAAAATCTTAATGCTAGTTATCTAGAAGAGGAAAACTCCGGTAACCCAATGTTTGCTTGTTTATCTACCATCCCTGTAATATGGTAATCTGAATTTTAATTTATTGTTTTACTCATTTGTGCCATTTATTTTCTGCTTCATTTAGCTTATCAAGTGAAAGCAGATTAGTCAGCTCCACTTTTTGGTTCTCATGCATTAACACAATACCACAGTGTTTATATTGCAAACACTTCATGGAAATGCTTAAGTAAATAAATGAAAAAACCATGGTGTTTTTCTTGCTTTAAAAAAACTGACAATTTTTAAAACCACTCTTGTTAATTTAGTTTAACCTCTCTGGGAAAGCAATGAAAACAAGGAGGAAAGTAAGTTTCAGAACTTATCACTAGGAAACTCTCTTTTTTTGCAGTAATGCCTTCTGAATTTACAGGATAAAAGCAAAGTATGAACAGCAGCTTTCTTTATTCAGCCACTTGGGGACTGTAAAAATAATAATAGCTGACATTTTAAAAAACTTACTGTAAGAGCTTTATATATATGAAATCTAGTCTTCACAACATCCCAGTGACGTAGGTACTATTCTCTCCTTCCAACAGATATAAAAACTGAGGCACTGAGAAGATAAGTAACTTGCTCATGGCTACATATAACCAGCAAGTGTCAGAATGAGGATTCCACCTTAGTTGTTCTAGCTCTAGATTTTGTGCTCTTAATCACTATGATATGGTAACATGATTAAAGAAGTTACGGTTTAATGACAGGTACTCTGCACTCTCTGATTAAATAGGCTTTACCTCCTAATCAAATGTGCCAGTTACTATTATAAATGGTGTTAAGGTATTGTAAACAATTCCAAGCAAGTGAAACAAACAAACAAAAAAAGCAGTCACCTAAGAGTTGGCACATTATGTCCTAAAGCAGCTGCCCGTATTTCATACTTTATTCTTCAAAGATTCTTTTCAAAGTCATAACCTATCTACATTTACTTGAACTCTTCCTAAGTGATATCCATTAGAAATCACTTCTGGGGCGCCTGGGTGGCTCAGTGGGTTAAGCCACTGCCTTTGGTTCAGGTCATGGTCTCAGGGTCCTGGGATCGAGTCCCGCATCGGGCTCTCTGCTCAGCAGGGAGCCTGCTTCCCTCTCTCTCTCTCCCTGCCTGCCTCTCTGTCTACTTGTGATCTCTCTCTGTCAAATAAACAAATAAAATCTTTAAAAAAAAAAAAGAAAGAAAAAAAAAGAAATCACTTCTGGAGAGGTCTACTTCTAAAAGAACATGGCAGGAGGACATATCTGAGACTAGCAACCCAACCTTCCTAATATTTCACAAAATTTCTGGATATAGAGGATATATATAGAGGATATAGATGATGAAAATTAATTAATATTCATCAGTGGTAAAATTTACTCTGTTAAAATTTGTCTGAAATAAATTTGCATATTCTCCTGTATAATCACCTAGGGAAAATTGAGTTAATCAAAAAGACAGGATTTCAATTAAGACTGAAAATTTATGCAGACCTTCCCTCTTATAATAGAACATATTACTTAATGGCATTAGACATTTTATTTAACTTCTTTTATTTAAAAAAATTACCTTACAAAGTTAACATACCTCTTCTGACTATAGTTCAGACAAATTAAGGACCTAGACAGAATTCATCAGAAGCTATCATTTATAAGATTCAGTTATGTTTTTATAAAATAAAGTGATACACTCTTAAATCAGAAAGTTTTTTTTAAATTAGAGAACTTTATCTGCAACTGATGATAAAGTTTTATCTTCCTTTCTAGACTATTTAAAGAACAAAACATAAACAAGGCACCACTGTCACAATAGTAAGCTTTCATTAAATTCCAGTTTCAAAATAGTATATTAGACAAACTACCAATTTCCCTTCAAATGCAGTTTATAACAGCAATGACTACTTCTCCAAGCACTGAGGGGCAGAAAAATTAAGTAATTTGCACTATTCTTTCTAGCCCAATTAAAAAGCCTTGCACCTTTCACATGCCCAAATGTTGAGCTTCCTTGAATGGTGTTCTACCAGAAATGAGGAGGTATACTGCAGAGTTTAAGATTATTGTATGAACTAGAAGAACACTTACGAATCTGTTCTTTGGAATTAAGAACACATTATTCCTTAGGGGGACAACCATAAACCTGAAGTGGTATTTATACAGCACATATGTTAACTACTAGTGTTGTATTTAAACACAGAGAGTACATGTATAATAGAGTGCCTTCAGCATTTTAAAATAAAATGTAAAATCTGGCCCTGTAACTATTCATAATGCATCTTAATGACACCAGATAGAAATCTAAAACTTCAAATTCCACATGTGCTACTTATACAAGACTACAGGGTAACCTCCTCCTAGAAATAAACAGTGGACAGAGAATCAACAAATTCTATCAGCTACTTTACCAAAGCATGAGTTTTCACAGTCACCTGATGTCCCACATTAAACCCTTCATTTTTATTTGTAAATAAAAAGAGCAGAGACGAACTGTATACCTACCTTACTTGTTACCACAGAGCCCTTTGGTAGACACTTATTTTCTCTAATCAGTTCCTCAAAAACTATGGCAACATGAGCTTCACATTCTCACTTTCACAAATTTCACAAATACCGCATTTAAGAAAGTTACAATAAAACCCACATTTACAAAATCCTATAGAGTAGTGGGAGGTAGATGTCCTCTGAAATGCATTATATGGGGGGCCCTTGGGTGGTTGAGTTGTCAAACTCTTGATTTTGGCTCAGGTCGTGATCTCAGAGTCATGAGATCAAGCCCCAGATGGGGCTCTGCACTCAGCAGGGAGTCTGCTTGAAATTCTCTCTCTCCCTCTCCATCTGCCCCTTGCCCCTGCTTGCACATGCATGCTCTCTCTCCCTTTCACTCTTAAATAAATAAATCTTTTTTATATAAAAATGTATTATATACTTGGAAAACAAATATCTAGTTGTCTTCTCCAGCTCTGAACTCTTGATATTCAGAACGATGTACAATCTCCAACTCCAATCAAATTCTGAATCACAGAATTATGAAACTGGTAGCATCTGGTAAAGCACCTCATTCTTAAATCATTAAATGACTGAGGCCATATTCCAAAACTAGTCAGTAGCAGAACAAGGCCTAGAACCTAGATAAAGTGATTCTCTTCATAGCTCTTTCTGCCATCCATTACTACCAATTTCATCAATTTGTATAGCCTGGCTGGAAACGGATCTGTTGGTTCAAATCAAAGGATAGCATTAAAGCTATGCACTCCAAAGACAAAGGGATTCTAAAAAGACCCCAAGAGTACCTATTTCTAAATAACATTTTGTTAAATTTGCTCCAGTAACAACTATTTCTAGGTTTCTTTAAGTGCTATAGAAATAAACAAATGTTTATAGCTCAAGAATTCATCTCAGTAGTCTTGAGTCTGATAAAGGCCAAATGTCTATGCCAGCACTGTCCAACAGAAATTTCTGCAATGATGTAAATACTTATACCTTCACTGTCCAAAATGGTAGCCACTAGCCACATATGGCTAATAAGCACTTGAAATGTGGGTACTACAACTGAAGAGCTGAATTTTTTATTTAAATTTTTATTTAAATTTTATTTGAATTTTTTATTTAAAATAAAAAATTATTTTTTTATTAGCCACATGTCTAGAGGTTACCATATTGGATACTGCAGGTCTACATAGTCCCCATCAAAAACAGAACTGGCTGATGAAATAATGAAGACGGAATGGTATTTTTTTAAAGTACCTGCCATGTGAATCAGTTGAGATAGCATGGAAAGAACACACACCATTCTGCATTTATGACCTCTGGATTCCAAAATAAATCACTATATATCAGCAATAAGAGGTTGATGAAATACGATCTATGTTATACATACAACTCATCTGTGAAATGGGGCTAAAACTACCGGTGTTTGTGGGTACTCTGATTAAACGGTGTTTGTATGTAAAAGCACTCTATAAAATGCAAAGCACCATATATAATTACGTATTTTCCTATAACAAGTTTCAAGGAAAGGAAAATGTGGCTATAAATCAATCATAAAGCTATTAATCTATGTGTAGCCTCAGAAATATGATTGAACACCTGAGGCAACGGTCAAGTGATTTTTGCATATCATTGCCTCATGAAAGGTAACATATACAAAGAAAACGGTATTCAGATTATACCAAAAGGTGATTTAACTGTATACCTACACTCTTTATTTTTAAAAGCTAACTTTTTAGCTTTTTAACAGCCAGCTGACATGGTAATGAACAATGCCAGAAATCTGGCATCCTTCCTCTTAAGGAAGCATAAGACAAAATATTGGCAAGGCCACTGACAAGGCTCCCTCACTCCAAAAGAAAAACAGTGAAACAGCTTTTTTCTGTCTGGCCAATTTATGAGTAGAGTGGTAGTAAACAACAGCAGAAGTGCAGGGAAAGTTTTCAATACCCAGAAGACAAAAGTATGGCCTATGTCTAGTCTATAGGAACATATATAACAATACCATCTCAAGTAATTACAGAATTTTAAGCTTTTTACCTGCTTTCCTGAAGATTATATCTTGTGTGATTCTTATAATAAAATTATTACAAGCGATAGTCTGATATTCTAACTAGCTTAAAATCATGATCAAAATTAAATATAAGCATATTACTTATAGTATTATTATTTATAATGAGGTTAATTTATATATTTACATATGCCCCCTTGTTTAAGAAAAACAAACAAAAAAGTTTCTATCAACTCAAAGTTAGTGTCAGATTTTAGTAACAATGATCCTAAGATAGAAAACAAATTCTTGTTACATCCAAGATTTGTTTTGAGATAGCATACATATATCCTTTTAACTCTGATTGAAGAACCAAACATTAAAATCAATCCAAAGGTAAATAATGAAAATTCTCTGGTCATGGCTTACTAATGAGAGTTGGTTATCCAAAAGTTTTTACATTTTTTAAATTAATTTACCAGCCATAAATGGCAAACTTTTTTACTATCAGCAATAAAATTTATTCAAAATTTATTGAAAATTTATTCAAAATAAATTTTGAAGTACTGGTTTTCTCATTAAAAGAACAATATCTTGAGGCACCTGGGTGGCTCAGTTGGTTAAGGTCTGACTTGATTTTGGCTCAGGTCGTGATCTCAGGATCTTGAGATTGAGCCCTGAGTGGTGCTCTGGGCTCAGTGGGGAGTCTGCTTGAGACTCTCTGTCTCCCTCTCTCTCTTTCCTCCCCTACCCTGGGTGTGCATGCGTGCTTTCTCTCTCTCTCAAATAAATAAACCTTTTTTTTTTAAAGGGATAAGATCTTTATAAATTTTTAATAATAAAATTTCATGAAAACTAGATTTCCGTATGCATACTTTTATCTTAAGGGGCAGTCTCCTTTTGCCATCTTACTTAGAAATTTTCTCTTTTCTCAATTAGAATCAGCTTTCAATTCTCTCCTAGTCTCTGAATTATCTATTCACAAATTAAAATTCACATAAAAAAACTGAAGATAAAGAGTTGTCCCACTTGTTTTAAATTATCATCATTTAAAATCTGTGAGACAAGGGATAAATATGCAAGATCAGGATTTAAAAATGATGTTAATCTCCTGAGGAAAACAAAAACAAATAAAAATCTTA
Organism: Enhydra lutris kenyoni; assembly: GCF_002288905.1. Taxonomy (NCBI): domain Eukaryota; kingdom Metazoa; phylum Chordata; class Mammalia; order Carnivora; family Mustelidae; genus Enhydra; species Enhydra lutris. Next base: position 60,272,745 of record NW_019154093.1, read on the forward strand.
ACTAAAAATTTTATTTGTATTAATGAACACTTAAATTGATAATTAAAGAAAACTGGATTTTACCCTAAATTGAGGTAAATGATTTGTCAACCAAGGCATCATTTTAAATTTTACTTTCAAAATTAACCCAGTTAATGAACTTACACCAAAAAGAATGACCTTTACTATACGTAAATTTAAAAACAAATTTAAAACAATTAACCCAGTTAAGAAAAGGGTTTATTTAAAACTATGCTTCTTTAAATAAATGGCAGATAGTATCATTTTGTTAAGAAATTTATTCCCAGTATAATGCTTAATGTATTTAGAATACCTTCCCACAAGAAAAAGAAAACTTTATTACCATTTAATCAACCATAACTAGATTTCAAAATCAAGCTATTAAAATGAACAGGTGTATTGGTAACTTTTTTTAAATAATATATAGTCTCAAAAACATGATTTATGTGATTGTTTTAAGGAAAATTCAAATACTAAAATTTTAAGGTTATAATTCAAGTCCAGTTGTTTTGGGCATTTCAAATTGAAAAGCAGGTTAGAAGTAAACTCTTAACAGCATTTAGTATAAGATGTGATTTTAGTCTCCTTTCTAGAACATGTATCAGAAAATGAATATTTATCTTATATACAGAGAAAATATTTATTAAACTCTCATGTGTACGAAGACAAAAGAGGTGTCATATAAATAAAACTAGGAATATTCATTTTCTACATCCAGACCTACCATTATGAATATGGAAACGAACTGCTATTTATCACAAAAGGATAGGGGCTGTATCTTATTATCACTACCATCAAATCTGAATATAAAACAGGCATTAAAAGTTAAAAGCCTTAGGGACTAAAATCAACTTGGGGAACGCAGATGTCTGTAGCTCTTTAAGAGAATAAAGTTTGTGCTCTATTACCCATTTCTAACTAGACAGAGAATAAATTCTGTGATTATCCCTTAATTGAAGAATAGATTATATAACAGCAAAACAGAGTTAAGTGTGACTTTTGAGAAAAAAAATTTTCACTCAAATGCAGTGATTCTAGATTAAGTTTTAGGAACAATATAGAAAACTGAATCAAGGCAGAAGGATCAAAAATATAAATAATAAACATTAGTCTGCTTCCTAAAGAATAATCAAGGCACTGCACTACCATTAACAAGAAGGTTAAAATTCCAACAATCTAAAATTTTCTCATGTTAAATGGGCCTAACCGCTAAGAACCAAAGACTGAGTTTTGTTTTTGTATGCTTGTTCCCTCACACTTACCAACGTTTCTATTATGTATTGTACTGTATGTGATAATAAAATAGCTTACACCATAACATCAAACATCAAACATCAAACATTTTGGGGGGAAAAGGTCATAAAGTAACTAAAGCAGAATACCCTGTTCCTACCACTGTGTACGTGTTTATCTGCAGCTAGGCTGGCATTTAAAATTTAACAAACTATCCAGTAAGAATGTTAAAAGAAAATAGTTGACAAACCTGAAAGAATAGCTTCTTTCAAATATAGTAACATATGCGAGAACTTCCTGATATCATTCACCAACTCCTTGATGTAATCCGGATCAAAAATGGAATTGGAATTTATGGACTTGAGCCCCATTTCAGGAGTTGTAACATCAGTAGAGAGTTGGCCTGATGACAAAACACGTTTTTTCTTTGTCTTTTTCTGTTTGTGAGCAATCATCCTTCCACAGAACAGTCAGAAAAACTGAAATCCTTAAGTGGAAGGGAGAAAAAACAAGAGAGAAACACAAATACCACATCAACCAGAGGAAACATCAGACTAGGTTTCCACAAACAACCCACAGCCCACCTCAGTATTTTATTAACAACAACAAACATGGTCTTACTAATTTATTTATTAAGTGCCAGTCATCTTGACAACTCTATAATAAGCAAACTACTAGTCTCTTCATTTCACAAATAAGCAACCTAAGCTTTGGGGGTTAAATCATTTGTCTAAACTCTCTGCTAAAAGATGATGAACTGGTACTTAAAACCCAGATCTGTCTAGTTGCCAAAATCTATTCTCTTAATTAATAACTTGCTCTTAACTCCTAGGGTACAGAATTCTTTTAATTGTAAGTTGTTCTGAAAAGTCACTTGGCAGAACATACTCTATCTCCATGACATCAGCTTCAAAAATAAAGACACAATATGAGCTCCAACAAAAGAAAAAACCTATTTTCAAAATCCCCTCTATCATTTACGATGTCTGTCCTGACAAGCTGTTACATCACTTCATTTTGGTATGCTCATTTATAAAATAGGAATAACATTCTGACAATACCTACCTCATGAGATTATTGTAAGCGTTAAAAGAGACAGAAATATAGAAGTGTCTGACACATAAAAGTTCAATTACAGTTAGTTCTTAATGCATACAAACACACACATGCATACACATCCCAGGTTATCGAGTTTCAGCAAAAATAATTTTCTGTTGAAGAGAAGTTCTAAAGGTGCCTACTAATCTGATATATCCTGATTGCCTGAACAAATAAATGTATGAATATCAGAGCAATATTTTTGGTAGTTTAAAGATGGTATAGTAAAAACACAATCTTTTGAAATGAGAAAGGTTTAGACTTAACTTCTGGTTCAATACTTTCTAAATGTGTGACCTGTATAATTTTGCTTACAGGCTGTGTGAGAATTAAAAAGGGACAGAAAATTAAAAGACTTCACAATGAAAACATTTAATCCTGGCACACAGTTGAAACTCAGAAAATCTTAGTTTGTTTCTGCTTCATCCTCACATTTTACCCTTCTAGAATTGAAAGTCCTAATTTTGTCTGCATTTCTTGAATCAAAAAGGAAATTACTGGAGGAATTAAGTTAGCACAAGCATAATCACTAAAACATTTTTCAAATATTTCATCTTCAATATTTTGATACTATCAAATGCAGAATTACTAAGAACTGTGAAATTTACAGTAGGAAGTTTTACATAATATTCACTTCCAGGTCATGTGTAAGATATATTATTGTATCATTTACTCTTTCCTATACTTCACCCAACTCTATAGATTTTTTCCTTCCTAATCTACAGTATCTTTAATCTATCTACTTCTGTCTGTACTGCCATACTAGGCGAATTACCACCATTTCTTATATGAGCTATTGGAACTAATTTTCTAATGATCTCTCCACATCCATTCTTATCCTATTCCAAATGTAGTGAGCACATTTTTCAAAACATGAATCCCAACATGTCATTTCTCTGCTCAAAACTCTTCCAGAGGACAAGTGAGAATCTATTGAGAACTCTAAGGCACAACATGAGATGGGGCCCCTACTTAATCTGGAGCCATAATTCCTACTGGACACTCTCAACATTCCTGCCACACACACTCCCTCCTCATTTCCCACAGTATTTGTTTACTATGCCCCGCAGTAGGAAATAATTTCACATCATGAGCCAGTATACACATTAAGTATGTTATGTTTTTGTGTGGTTGTGTGTTGGAAAGCATAAAACAGATTCTGGCTAAGGAAACAGGTAATAAACCAGATGTTTTCTATCCTATACCATTTCATTTTTTAAAATGCGGCTTGCAGCCCATCAGAATGGTTTCATACTCATAGTGGGTCATGGACCTACAACTAGAAAAACAGACTATTTGACTCAGGGTCCTGTCTATATACAGTTCCACTTGCCTGGACTACTCCTTCCCCTTTGTTTACTCATTTTGACCTCAACTCAAAGATTACTTCCTCAAAGAAACCTTCCTGGACCATCATGCCCCTGTAACAACTAACACCAAACTAGAACAGAATCTCCTGTTAGACGCATTACAGCATCTTATACTTTTCATTACTGCACTTATCAAAGTTCAAACAGATGATTCATGTTTTCCTATCTAGATTATAATCCCAAGGAAATCAAGACCATGTCAGTTTGCTAACCATGTGTTCCCTGCTACAGCACAGTGCTTGGCACAGGAGGGAAGAACTACTCAAAACTATTTGCAGAGTAAATGAATTTGCAGAATGAACACTGAGCTTACAAGGTAATAAAGTTGCAATTAATGTTTACAGAAACAAAAAAGGTTAACTTTGGATTGTTGCTTTGTTTTAAATGGAAAATATATATGGGTTTTCAAGAAATCTGTCTATAAAATATAAAAGAAGAAAAAGAAAAAAACAAGTCTATAAAGCTGATAAAGGCAAGACTGCATAAAACTGGAATCAAAGTTGGATTTCTGTTCTTGTTTCTCTATTTCTGACAAAACTTCTCTACTTCTCTAATGGCTTTCAGTGCTGCTTTATTAAATATTTTTGTTAATCTCAAATTATTTCTGAAAATATAATTTCTACCTTTAAGCTAGTTCCAAACCTATCTAACATTAATCCTTAAATGGGTAGATAATTTCTAAAATGAGCCCAGGACAATTTTTTAGTACAATTATTATACCTAAGTCTCCCCACCAACAATAAAAACAAAACACTCAACTTATTTGGGCAGCTCTTTTACAAATCACTTATTGAGAAGACTATTCCTAACTTAACACTTTTGCAGCTTACTTAATTAAAGTCACTCTGATTAATTTTGACAGCTTTTAGTTTAGTAAATTAGATCACTGGTCATTGTCCCTGGTAAAAAGATGGTTATTAAAAATGTGTATCGTAAGTTTCAAATAAAACAATTCACTTACCTAAGCAATTCACCTATTTCACCATCTTCATAATGTCAAATTAGTAACCCAAAGTTGTAAGAAGTATTTCAAAAATGCCTAAACATTTTTACTCAAGACTAAGAAAATCTATAAGCAAACAAAACGTGAAGGGGGGAAGGAGAAACTAGAAAGGATTATACTCTATCTCTAGTCAGCATTATTGTTACTGGAAATGAAAAAAGGAAATATGACAGGTGAAAAAAAATTTAAATAACAAAATTAACCCAAGTTTTCAAAAAACTGAACTATAATAGAGGAAAATTTGGAGGATATACACTTTCCCAGATCATCCACACTATCTTCCTGTGTCCCAAAATGAATATCCTCTAGTTGGTGTTAATGTAAAATGTAGTTACTAACATATTGCAACCAGCAATTTAATTAAATGAGGTAATAATATGGAAAGCACTTGACATTGTGCCTGGTTCATTATGAAGACTCAGTAACTTAACCATTATTATTAGCCGTGCTTTACTGTGGGAGATTGTTTTTTGTTTAATACACTTAGGTAATGAACAAGATGTGGCTACACCACAATATATCTGTTACAGCACTGGAAACAATTCCAGAAACTTAGCTGGCTTCGTGGAAACCTACTAAAATGCTTCCAAGTGAAGTTTGAACCATGCAAACAGACCATTGAGCAAAATATTTGTGAAACTCTCCAAAATCTCATGCATCTCTTCCAACTCCAAACCATCAACATTAAAAATGTGTTTTATCCACTTAGCAAAGAACTTTGTGGGTAAAAGAATATTACTACACAAAACTACTTTCTCTATATGTTTTTAATTCTAAGTAATATGTGCATTAGAAATGTGAACACTAACTTCCCAGTACTCTGTAATGTGACTCTCCCAAGACTTGAGTAGCCTGTGTTAATCAAACGTCCCATGCTACATGCACATCCTCCCCCAAACACATCATTATATAAGTACTTTCATTTTAGGCACTAGGCTAATTAAAGTTTAAAACTGCCCCAGATATCTACTTAATAGTTCCCATCTAACTATTCCTACCTCAAGAAAAATTGCCAGATATTTCAGAAATCTGCTATTTCAGCACAATTTCTCTTTTGGTAAGAATCTACTTAAAGATGCTTTTAAAGAATCAGAAAAATTCATCCTGGAGGTCTTTGATTATAGTTTTGTAAAGCTCTCCCTACAAAAACAGCATACAGGCAAGTGAAAAAGTTTTATCAATAATATGCAAATAATTGTAATTTCTAAAGAAAGGCACGCAGTGCACATACACTTCATTCCTGTGCACTTAGAACCCAGCACGTTTAAAAAAGAGGAAGCTGCCCAACCTCCCACGCCTCCAGAATGTCTAGCATTCCTGGCAGGCACGGCTCTCTCTTGACTAGCCAAAATTACCCCATGCCAAAGAGCACGCTCCCCATCCCCGTATTTAAATACCGAGTAGGGAAACGGAGCAACCAAAAAGGGCAGCGTACATGGATAGCACCAGAGGAGTGATACGGTCACCAAGACAGGTGGAAAAAGGGGAACGGGCGCCCAGCTCCTGCCTTTAGCAGCTAACAGTCCTGCCCGCCCCCCACAAAGGGTGCGAGGCCAATTCCTTCTTGCCAATGAGAGTAGAATAAGATTAACATGGAGACAAGAGGTTCAGTCACTAGGGTTCTTGAGCTCACCCGTTAAAATGAAATATAACAGTCAAGCCCCAAACACATCCACAACGGAATTGGGAAAACCAGCGACACTGAGGCCTCGGAACGAAAGAGCTCCTCCTCAGCCCAAAAGAGAGAGACGAGGAGAACAACGCACTACGGAAATTCTAAAACGTCTCCGGAATGGAACCCAGCTGAAGTGAGGACTGCTGTCAGGACAGGTGGGAGTGGAGCGGGTCAGAGCTAAGACTGGGCTCGCTAGCGGTCAAGAGCACACAAGAGCCTCAGTTTCAACCCGAACTCTGACCATTACTAGCCTGTGTGCTCCAGCAGGTTAACCTCATCTTCCCCGTGTAAAAAATAACTTAAATAATCATGGACCTGTCGCGAGGGTTAAAGAAGTTAAAATGTGGGGCAGTCTTAGAACAGTACGTGGACGGTGGGACTTGTTATTTGTTTGCTTTAATTTTAATCGTCATCTGTTTTCGCGGCACTCGCCGCCGCCAGGCGCGCGGTTCTTCCCGTCGGACCCCTCCCGGACGACCAGGAGCACCGAGGACAAGAGCCCGACCCCCAGCGCACCCCGCCGCCGCCCCCGCTCGGGGTCGCCGCATGGGCCACCCACACCCTGGACCGCAACCCGCCCGCCGAACCGCGGACCACCCCAGCCCCGAGCCCCAAGCCGCGAGCCCCGAGCCCCAGCCGCCGCGGCCGGACCTAGCGCCCGCAGCCCCACACTCACCGCGGCGCTCCATCCTGCGTCCTGGACGCGGACGTCCGCCCAACACTCACGGCCGCCGCCGCCTCCGCCGAGGGCTGGAGCTCGCCACCCCCATCCCCCACGACCCGCGGACGTCGGACCAAGCCGCCACCGCCACCACCGCCGCCGCCCCAGCAGCTTCGGCCACCACCACCCCGCCCCGTTCGCTCCGCGCACCGCCCCCCCGCCCCGCCCCGGCCTCGCGCCTCCCGCCCCCCGCCCGGCCGCGGCCCGCCCCCTGGGGCCCATCCCATTGGCTCGCGCGCCCGAGCGGGGCGGGGCTCCGGCGTCAGGCCGCAGGTGGGGGCGGCTGCCGGCTCCAGCACGCGGAGCGCGGGTTGTCAGAGGCACCCCAGCGGGCAGGCTGTCCCCAACATTGCAGGACATGTTAGCCACAGTGTGGGGCTTGAGGCACGACAGGCGGAGCGAACCTCAGGCACGAGTCACCTGATGACTTCATCTGGCTAACAGGAGTTTCTCAAATGAGCAATCTACATTTCTTATAAGGTACTTCTTTTGATCACCTGTTGCTCCCTCATCAAGGCCTTTAAGAAAACAAAAACAAGACCTCACACCGGCAAAGTGTAACACAGGCCTGGCTCAACTTCCCTCTGTACAGGGTAGTATTTCCCACTTAGACCTATATTACTTTCTTAAGCTTCTCTCTCAAAACTCACTCAGAATGAGAAAAATGTCTGAGAAGGATGGAACGATTAAGGAAAGCACCAGGGGCCCAAAGCACGTAAGCCTCCATATCATACTACACACTGGAACAAGCAATGTCCTTTGTGTCTGTGTTGGAACACTGAGAAAAACCTGGTGGAGAAACAGAGGGCACATGGGGCAGGAGACTGTGGGTAATGGTGAAGACAGAAAAATTATCACCATGGGAGAAAGCAGAAAAAGACATAGGAGAGTGTGAAGAGGAAAAGTAGAAAGAAAATAGGAGTGCAGACATAGCAGGAGGCAAAATCAATGAAGGCAGAAAAAGGTGATGACAGAGAAAACAGGAATGAGAAATAAAAGAGAGAAGGGAGAGACTACCTACTTACAGACAGAAAAAAATAATTAGCCTGATAGAGCCAACAAGTAGTGAGAAAAGGAGAAACTAATTGACAAAGAGAACAGGAACATCTTTGAATCCTTACATGAAAAACAATGTTAGTGAAATAAAACAAATGTGGTCCTCAGATGCTACTTGGGAAAGATTAATATGAAAATGCTCAGCTACTTGGCTACTTTAGCTGCAAACTGGATTTTTCAAATTCAACTATTCACATTTACCCATTGAAACCCCAAACACAACAATACCAAGGACATGTCACAGATACTCAGGAAAAGTCAAAACCAAACTATCCTTCTAAGCATACCTAAAAAGAAAAATGCACCATCGCAGAAGCGGATGCCTTGCACGGAAACAAACTAGTGAGAGGTCAGGAGTCCCCAGGCCAAAAGGGGACTGAATGAAGCAGTGCAACCCTGATTAAATCATAAGACTGTGGGGAAGAAATGTGAGGTACTCATGCAACCTCAAACATCCCCTTACATCTATTTTAAATGATATAAATTACTTTGTGCTATCTTATCCACCATTCCCTTAATAAGGACTATTGTGTTCCTTGTTGAGGTGGAGCTCGCAATGTCACTGACAATGTCTTGAATAAGGTCCTGTTGGGAAGAAAGGGTATGTGGGGATAAGGTAGTAGGATGATAGAAACAGTAAGGAGCACACAGGAGGGAGGGAGAGAAAAAATGGAGAAAGACCAAGACGTGAGAAGGTGAGAAGCAATTGTGGAGAAGAGAGAAAGACAGAGAGAAAAAGAAGATGGAAAGATGCAGAGACAAGTGCAGGCAAAAATAAGATGAGACAGTAAAGAGACGAGAGATAAAAAGTGATAGGGAGAAAGAGATTGAGAGACTACCCACTGACAGAGAAAGGGAAGAGGGACACCTCTCACAGTTCTAAGGAAGTGAAGTCAGTCAGGCCCCTATGTTGTTACATGAAAAAGATAAATATAAGAACCCCAGGCTCCCTGATTACTGAACTCTACAATTATTTCTGCAGACTTAATTTTTAAAAACATATCCACTAAATCTTAAACATAACCATACCAAGTTCAAAAGCACTAGAAATGATGAAGATACCTAACATCTTCAAACTCCACTGGAGGAGAATGATACACCATGGACACTCACCATGGAAACCACTGATGACTAAACTGAAAGACATCAATGGGGAAAGAGGAAAGAATTCTCAAGGCCAGTAAGGGTAGGGGCAGGGCAATCCTCAGGGCACTCGCAGGAGGAAAGTCCGCTCCTCAGATCTGTACTGGATTAATCTCAAGACCCTTCCCACCAGATCTACCTCTACACTACCTCAAAACATAACTATCATGCATAGAACCTGACAGAGAGTGGGTCTTCGATGAATGTTAGACAGTTAAACTATAAATAAGGTTATCTGAGGGAAATTTTTGAGGTCTCTCAATCTCAATCCTTTTACAGTTTTAAAAAATACATTAATTACCTTTCATCTTCTCCATGCTTGTTCCTTAGTAAGGAGGATAATAACATCTGGAAACATTTGAAAAAATGGTAGTTCACATTAAAATTAAAAGGGTTATTTTATTAATTCTCCCAACTTGCATTTTGTTTTAAGTAATTTTATATCACATAAATAATATCTTTCTGGAAGTTCAGAATTCTTAGTTTATAATTAAATTGTAAAGTGCTACCAAAAAGAAAAAAAAAATAACCCATCTGTGTATCTATTGTAGAAGTCCAACATCTTAAAACATTCAATGAGTTGCAGAAAAAAATTTATGAAAGCAACATATAATTGAAAATGAACTATTTGTTTTTACCAATTTACATTATCCTCTATTATTTTTTCCTTCTGAAATAGAAACTAACACCCCCTATAATGTTGCTCTTGAGTCAACTGTTCTATAAAGCCTCCAATTGCTTGTTAAAAATCTTTTTCATGTATTCTCTGCAGTGTTAACTAGCCAGCATTGTTATTTTTGCTAGGTAGATACCTTCATATTCCTGAAGTTGTTTCTGTGGTTTAGGTAGGCTACTTTCCATAACAGAACATGGATCTAAAAACATTTTAAAATTTCTGGAAATATTTTTGGTTGTCACAACTGGGGAGGGGGTTGTACTGACATCTAGTGGGTAGAGGACAGGGATGCTGCTAAAACATCCTACTTGCACAGGAGAGCACCCCTCCCCCCTCTCCCCCCCACCAACTAAGCCTAAATACCACCATTCCTAGCAGAGTTATCAGGCCCAAATAGTGCCAAGTTTGAGAAATAAAGTAAAAGTTGAGAAATTCTGCTCTAGGCCTAAATACTACTTTCTAAGCAATATGTAAACTAGAGGAACATTCTAAACTACGTCACAGGATGCATCTAGCAAAATCTAGACTGTGGGTCATTTTGTAGAGCAAATAACACAATTTTTAAAATAAATTACAAGGAAAAAGATAGAAAGAAATCTTTAGATTAAAAAAAAGGCTTAAATTTTTAGATACGTCAAGCACAGAAATGAGCCCAGACTTGCCCTTCCACTATATTCTTTTCAGAACTAGACTACAGACAGCAGAGAACTATGATCCTTGAGGTATGGGATCACACAAACAAATGAGGTAGGCCTTCAACTGCCCCAACTTTCTGCCTGGAGGCACATTCTAGACCATGGCACAGGAAGTAGAAAGACAAGCAGAGCAGACTGGGGCAGCTGGAATCTGTAGGACAAAGTACCAAAGAGTAAGGAGGTAGGCAAAGGATGAGCTCCAGAAATTTGCACAGGCAATTCCTTAATTCTCTTGCTGAATACAAAGCCACAAATGTGTGGATGAAATCCCACCAGGGATAGGCAAAGAATTTCCAGAGAGCTGTAACTGAACAATTCCCAGGGCTTCCGAGTTTTCATCAGCCAGAGTTGAGAGACCTGATGAACACTGAAGAAGAGGTCCCAAAACAGCATGTGTTAATAGCATATCTAAGTCAGGCCTAACAAATATGGTATTCTGGCTTCACCCCAAAGAAGCTCTAGAAGAATCTTTAAATCCTATGAACTTAAAAAATTCATATTTAAAACAAAAGTAATAATGATGTGTTGTGGCATTCACAACATATACAGAAGTAAAATGTATGACAATAGCACAGAGGAGGGAAAAGAAACTATACAATAAGGTTCTTACATTATATAAAGTAGCATAATATTGTTTGAAGGTGTATAATCATAAGAAGAAAAAATAATAAGAGGAAGCTAAAAATGTATATTAAAACCCTTATATATACACTTAGGAAGCCAATAGAGAACATAAGTGGAATTTTAAGGAAATAATCCAAAAGAAGGCAGGACAAGAATAAAAATAGAGGAAAAAAAAATAACCAGATGAGACAGATTAAAAACAAAAAGTGAGAGGATAAACCTAAGCCCAATCATAGCAATAATTACACTAAATAGAAATACTCTAAACACCCCTATAAAAAGGCATAGATTATCAAAATGAATAGAAAAATAAAAATCAACCGCGTACTGCCTATAAGAAATAGACTTGAAATAAATTGAAAGCAAAACAACAGAAAAAGATACATCATGCAAATCAAAAGAAAGAAGTAACTCTATTATAGTGGAAAAGGAGTTTTACCAGGGATAGAATATCATAATGATAAAGAATCAATCATAAGACATAATTCTACAAATTTTTGCACCTAAAAAAAAATCAATTAATCATAAAGACATAATCCTACAAATTTCTGCACCTAAAAAGAGCTCCAGAATACATGAGGCAAAACTGACAGAAATGTGGGGAAAAACAGACAAATCCCAATGATAGTTAAGATTTCAACATTCCTCTTTCATAAACTGATATACAATCTGTAAGGATATATAAAAGTTGAACAATACTATCAACCAACTTGACCAGATAGACATAAATAACCACCCAACAACAGCAGGGTACATGTTCTATTCAAATGCACATAAAATATTCACTAAGTCAGACCATACATGGGACCATTTGACAAGTCCCAATAAATTTAAGGGGACTGAAATCATATCGGTCATATTCTCTGACCCAAACAAAATTAAATTTGGAATTAATAACAGTAAATAATAGGGATATCCCCAAATAATTGGAAATTATAAAATATACTTTTAGATAATAATATTTTGAACTGAATGAAAATGAGAACATAGCATTTCAAACTATGTAAGTTACATATTAAAAGCAGTGGTTAGATAAATATGCAGTGGTTAGATGCTTTTAAAAATAAAGTTTCTAAAATCAATGATCTAAACTTCCACTTTAAGAAGCTAGAAAATAAAAAGCAAATTAAACCCACACTATGTAAAAGAAAGGAATATTGGTAAGGGTAGAAATCTACAGACAAGAGGGAAAAAGCAATGTAACTAAAAAATGGTTTTTTGAAAAGAGCAAGTAAACAGATAAATATCTAGCTAGACTAATTAAAAAGTAAAGGGAGAAAATGCAAATTACTAAAATCATGAGTGAAAGAAGAACTGTGAGTACAGACCCTAGAGATATTAAAAGGTAATAGGAATGTTACAAAAATTTGCCAGTTCAACAACTCAGATGAAATGGGAAAATTCCTAGAAAGACACAAATAACCAAACCTAACACAAGAAACAGAAAATCTGAGTAGCCTCACATGTATTAAAGAAATTGAATTCATAATTTAAAATGTCTACAAAAAAAAAAAACTGCAGACCCAGATGAGCTTAATGATGAAATCTATTGAACAGTTAAATTAATCCCACAAAAACTCTCAGAAAATAGAGGAGAAACATAAGGAGGCAGAAACACTTCCCAACTCATTCTGTGAGATCAACATTACCCTGATAACAAAATCAGACAAAGACATTACAAGAAAACTTCAGGCCAAATTTGTTAACACGGTGTTAGTAAGTCAAATCAAATACATAAAAAAAGGATAATACATTATGACCAAGAAGGGTTTGTCCCAGGAATGCAAGCTTATTTTAATATTCAATAGAGGAAAACCATCTGATAAAACTCCACATCTATTCATGATTAAAGCAGTCAGCACAGAAAATAATTTCAACCTGATAAAAGGCAACTACAAAAAGTCTACAGCTAACACTGTGATGAAGGACCATGTTTTCCTCTTAAGGATTCATATTGTTACTGAAGGTATCTGCCAGTACAATAGAACAAGACAAAAATGAAACACATTCAGATTGAAAAGGAAAAAGTAAAACATTTTATTCTACATGTTTGTTTACCTAGAAAATCCTAAGGAACCTATAAATAAGCTACTACAACTCATTACATATTACAAGGTCACAGAAGATAAAGTCAATATACCTCAATTTATTTCTATATACTAGCAACAAACAATTGGACAATAAAATTTTAGAAACTAATACCATTTACAGTAACATCAAAAAACAAGATTTTTTAGGAATAAATTTAATAAAACACATCCAAGATCCTAAATTTAAAACAACAAAACACTAATGCAAGAAATTAAAGAAGTGAATAAATCAATAAGTATACCATGTTCATGGATTGGAAGACTCAATAATGTTAAAACTTCTATTTCTCTCAAATTGATCTATACTTTGAAACAAACCCAAACAATATTCCTCCTGGCTTTTTTATAGAAATTGACAGGCTGGGTCTAACATGTTTATGATTACATAAAAGAACTGGAACAGCCAAAACAATATTGAAAAAGAACAAAGTTTGAGGACTTACACTGCTTGAATTCAAGACTTAACTACAGAGCTACAGTAGTCAAAATAGCATGACACTGATATAGAGACACATATCAACATAATAGAATAGAGTCCAGAAAGAGAACTACATATATACAGTCAATTGATTTTCAAGAGGTATCAAAGTATTCAATGGGAGAAAAGATAGTCTCTTCAATAAATGATACTGAAATAACTTGATATCTATATGAGAAACAAATGATCCTGGGTGCTTAAGTCACAGCATACCTTAAATTAAACAACATGTATCAGAGACTTAAACATATAACCTAAGTCTATCAGCCTTTTAAATTCAGTATTCAGAGGGGGCATTTGCCTGTTTTTATAAATAAAAGTTTTGGGCGAAACAAGGTCATTTCTCATGTTTATGTACTGTCAATAATTGCTTTTGAACTACAACAGCAGAGTTGAATGTTGAGGTGTATAATCTATAAGCCTAAAATATTTATATTCTTGTCTCTTAAGAAAATGTCTGAGCATCCCTCTTTTAAAGAAAATATGGGAGAAAATCAGACAGACACAATAAGCAACAACCACAAAAGAACACACTGGTAAGCTGGACGTCATCAATATTTAGAACTTCTGCTCTTTGAAAAACAACTTAAGAAGTGAAAGACAAGCAACAAATTGGGAGAAAATACCTGACAAAGGAATTGTATCCAAATTATATAAAAAACTGTTAAAACTCAATAAGAAACAAACAACCCAATAAATTAATGAGTAAAATATTTGAATAGAAACTTCACAAAAGAAAATACACAAATGGGTAATAAGTACATGAAATAGTGCTCAACATCATTAGTATCAGGGAAATGCAAATTTAAACCACAATGAGATACCACTAAATGTCTACTAGAATTCTTAATTTTAGCTAGACTTAACTATCAAACTTTGGGTAGGAGGTAGAGCAACTAAAACTCTCACACGGTGCTGCTAATGAGGTACCACTTTGGAAAACAGGCTGGCGGTTTCTTATACAATTAAACCCATTTACCATACAACCCAGCAGAAATGAAAACATACATTCATCCAAAAACTTGCACATAAATGTGCACAGCAACTGTTTTCCGTGATAGTCAAAAACTGGAGAAAGACCACATGTCTATCAACAGATGAATGCATAAAAATTATGATATAGCCTTACAACGGAATAGTATTTAACAACAGATATCCATGATATGGCAAAAATCATAAATGATTCTCAAAAGCATTATGTTAAATGAAAGAAGCCAGGCACAAAAGAATATATACTATATAATTCCATTTACATGAATTCTAGAAGATGATGAAACTAATCTTTAGTAACAAAAAGCATGACTGGTTGCCTGGGGACAGGAGTTTTGGGGTGAGGGTGGGGGAGTTCCAAATGAGCATGATGGAGCTTTTTGGAGTGATAGCAGTGTTTTAAGATCTTGATTACAGAGGTGATTACATGGGTGTACACATTCGTCTAAACTCACTCAAAGTGTATAAAAATCTGATAGCATGCTAGTGGTCAATGAATATTAAATAAACAAATTATAAAATTACAGAACGTTACATTTGAGTAGTCCTTCAAACTCAACTGATTCCCTTCCTTCATACTTGCCAAACTATTTTCCATCTCCCTCCTTGGGAAGGAAGACTATGGTATTTAAAAAATTTCTCAATGACAAATATTGAAACATTTTCTAAGAAAAAGAATTCTTATCTAAGGAGGCAGTATAAGCAAATGGCTCTTTTGTTTATCAGAGTAATAATAAAGACAAAGAAGGAAAGGTAAACACTCCACAAAAATCCTCATGTACCAAAACGTGTTCCTGACCCTCCTTTTACACCTCCTTGTTTCTTTACACATCAATGTGTTCTTATGTATTGTGGCTCATCATCATCTGGAGCTGAGGTAGCAAACTAAAAATAAAGAAAATAGCCTTCAAAGCAGAATCACGGAAGCTGATCACTAATATCCTGGCATACATTACAGATAACCAGCAATTCTGTCCAGAAGGGCTTTTCTGCCTTCTGTGGTTACTGAAATTATTCTCTTAATTTCAATCTCACACACAACATCATTTCTTCCAAGAAGCCTTTTCATTCCCTTCACAGAAAATAAATCATCCCTCTACTTTCCTATAGGACATTCAATATACTTTTCTTGGGTAACCCAATATATTATGCCTTGGGCCCTATCAATTTGTAATTACCTAGGAAAGCTTCCACAGGACCCTGGTCTAATGTACAGTGGGATGAAACTGATGTATTTGGGTGACTGCTGAATGAATCACCAATGGCACAGGAATGCAAATCCTTCCATCGGGACTTCTGGGTGCGAGCTTTGTTCAACATAGTGCTCACTCCTGGGACCAACAGCAGTGGTTTTAGAAGCCCACATTCCTAGGTCAAGGGCTTCTACAGCTGGAAGTGAAGGCACTGATAATTTAGGTGGATGTTCTATTTTAGGCAGCTGGGAAGAGTGGGAAAGACCAGCCACCACAGATTTGCTGAACAGTGCTGTCTCCATCTCAGCCAAAGTTCTATTTCCTACAGATTTGGGGACTGAAACGTTTACTACCCAGGCCTACTTTACTTTCCTCCAAGTTCACTCTCAAACCCCTCTCAGAATCAGGAGACCAGAGCTATTCATACAATAAAGTTAACGAATTTTAGGCGTCAGGGCTCTTCACTTGCACTGTTCCTACAATCAGGGAGCATTTTTTAATTATGCATTTCTGGCAAACTGCTTAAAGAAATCTCTGAAGAAAGGAATCTAAATCTCCAAGATTCTCATAATTTGTTCTGACTTCTTTACTCATGAATTCTTTTTCCTGAAGAGAAAACCCCTTTCACAAACGGAATGAAGATAAAAAGCTAATTCTCACTAAAAAGGGAAAGGAAAAGAGAAATGAGAAACAAAAGCTCGATGGCAATTTTGGCTCCATCACGGTCTTGGAAATTTCACCAAACACTTAACTATCCCTAAATATCCAACATTAGAAGACTGAGGACATCAAAAAAATCCCAAAACCCCAATGTATAAAGGGGTAGTGGTAAAAACAAAAAACAAAAACAAATAAACAAAAAAAGCCTCACCCTTGTCTGTAAAGAGTGGTTGTGGTGAAAAAGCGAGATAGACCTTGTACGGAGGGGGTGGTGGTGAAGGGACAGTTACTGGGGGGAAAAGAGGAGTAGGGAGAGGGGAGCGGTGTGGAGAGTGACAGAGAAGCACGAGTGGGGGCACTCAGAAAGAGAAAGTGTTTTTCTACCTACAGTTCTTCCCCCACCTCTCCAAATAATAAACAGCCTGGGCCTAGGTGACATAAGTGTGATAAGAAAAGGTAGATATGGAATACGAGATGTCTGTAATTTTATCTCACCTTTGCGATTTGTCAGACTGAAATTTCAGAAACCGCCACCAAACTTCCAAAAAGATCCCCAAGCGAGGAAGACGAACGTGAAGCCCCAGTGAAGGAAACCAATAGGTTAAGAAGTAAAGGAACCCCTGAATTGCTCACGGAGGCGATGAGGGCCCGAAAGGAAGAAGGGCTGCAGGACGCTCCGGGTGGGGGGAAGGGGCGCGAGGCCGGGGGGGGACCTGGAACGCGATTTAAGTCTGTCCGGCGAGCCTGTCTGCGGCGGCCGCGCGGCTTCGCGTAACTCAGGACACCCAACCGGAATCCAAAGTGTCCGCGCAGCGACTGCTCGCGCCCTTCCCGGTTCCTCCGCTCCTGCCGCACCCCGGGCGCCGTTCGCCCCGTCGGACCCCTCCCGGACGACCAGGAGCACCGAGGACAAGAGTCCGACCCCCAGCGCAGCCCGCCGCCCCCCAGGCTAGGAGTCGCCGCATGGGCCACCCACACCCTGGACCGCACTCCGCCCGCCGAACCGCGGACCACCCCAGCCCCGAGCCCCAAGCCGCGAGCCCCGAGCCCCAGCCGCCGCGGCCCGACCTAGCGCTGCAGCCCCACACTCACCGCGGCGCTCCATCCTGCGTCCCGGACGCGGACGCCCGCCCAACACTCACGGCCGCCGCCGCCTCCGCCGAGGGCTGGAGCTCGCCACCCCCATCCCCCACGACCCGCGGACGCCGGGCCAAGCTGCCACCGCCGCCGCCCCAGCAGCTTCGGCCACCACAGCGCCGCCGCGCTCGCTCCGCCCCCCCGGGCCTCGCACCTCCCGCCCGGCCGCGGCCCGCCCCCTAGGGCCCAGCCCATTGGCTCGCGCGCCCGAGCGGGGCGGGGCTCCGGCGTCAGGCTGCAGGTGGGGGCGGCTGCTTGCTCCAGCGCTCGGAGCGCGGGTTGTTAGAGGCACCCAAGCGGGCAGGCTGTCCCCAACATTGCGGGACGTGTTAGCCACAGTGTGGGGCTTGAGGCACGACAGGCGGAGCGAACCTCAGGCACGAGTCACCTTTTGTATCGTCCAGCAGGTAGCAGATACTCTGGCCTTGTTTAAGTGGACATTTCTTTGGTGGGCACTGAATTTCTCCCAGTGGGCAATCGGATCTTCAACTTGCTTTATCTGCCTTCTTCCCACACCTTCCTTCTGCTTTTCAGAACAAAAATACATGTTGTGGGCGCCTGGGTGGCTCAGTGGGTTAAGCTGCTGCCTTCGGCTCGGGTCATGATCTCAGGGTTCTGGGATCGAGTCCCGCATCGGGCTCTCTGCTCAGCGAGAAGCCTGCTTCCCTCTCTCTCTCTCTCTCTGCCTGCCTCTCCATCTACTTGTGCTCTCTCTGTCAAATAAATAAATAAAATCTTTAAAAAAAAATACATGTTGTGCTGAACTTTAAAACTCACCTACTTTCTTCTATCTTCTACTGTTTGTCATTTTCAGAAAACTAAACTACACATAACATTATATTTTATATATAGTACCCGGCTCAGTAAATACTAGTTGAATGTATGTGCCCTGACTATGCTCCTTGCTTCTTAACCACCAAATGCTCCTTGAGTAATAGGACTCATCCACGCTGTTGGGGGAAACGAACAACCAAAATTAAAGCCTTAACTAGATGTTGGATTACACATCATATATGGAAAAAAAGGGGGGAATTTCTATTGAATAGTTACACTATAAATTAGTAACACTTAATAGCTCTGACAGGAATACTCTTTCTGTAGTCTAGGCTGACACAAAGCAGGTGGTTCATGAATACTTGCTGAATAAATGGGCAAAATTATAGGAATGGAATTTGAAAAAAAAAAAAAGTCTCAATCTCATCCTCCCTTTAAATCTTTCTCAAATATACACCTGTCACAGTCTCCACTTTTCATCATTATTCAGGAGAAACATGATACTTGAAAGCATTCTAAGAGAAAGATGGTAATTCATTTCTGCAATAAAATAAATACAATTATTTTTTTGACTATTTTTTTTAATTTTGTTTTTTATAAACATATAATATATTTTTATCCCCAGGAGTACAGATCTGTGAATCGCCAGCTTTACACACTTCACAGCACTCACCATAGCACATACCTCCCCAATGTCCATAACCCCACCCCCCCAACCCCCCTCCCCCCATCAACCCTCAGTTTGTTTTGTGAGATTAAGAGTCACTTATGGTTTGTCTCCCTCCCAATCCCATCTTGTTTCATTTACTCTTCTCCTACCCCCTTAACCTCCCATGTTGCATCTCCTCTCCCTCATATCAGGGAGATCATATGATAGTTGTCTTTCTCCGATTGACTTATTTCGCTAAGCATGATACCCTCCAGTTCCATCCACGTCGTCATAAATGGCAAGATTTCATTTCTTTTGATGGCTGCATAGTATTCCATTGTGTATATATACCACCTCTTCTCTATCCATTTGTCTGTTGATGGACATCTAGGTTCTTTCCATAGTTTGGCTATTGTAGACATTGCTGCTATAAACATTCGGGTGCACGTGCCCCTTCGGATCGCTACGTTTGTATCTTTAGGGTAAATACCCAGCAGTGCAATTGCTGGGTCATAGGGTAGTTCTATTTTCAACATTTTGAGGAACCTCCATGCTGTTTTCCAGAGTGGCTGCACCAGCTTGCATTCCCACCAACAGTGTAGGAGGGTTCCCCTTTCTCCGCATCCTCGCCAGCATCTGTCATTTCCTGACTTCTTAATTTTAGCCATTCTGACTGGTGTGAGGTGATATCTCATTGTGGTTTTGATTTGTATTTCCCTGATGCCGAGTGATACAGAGCACTTTTTCATGTGTCTGTTGGCCATCTGGATGTCTTCTTTGCAGAAATGTCTGTTCATGTCTTCTGCCCATTTCTTGATTGGATTATTTGTTCTTTGGGTGTTGAGTTTGCTAAATTCTTTATAGATTTTGGACACTAGCCCTTTATCCGATATGTCATTTGCAAATATCTTCTCTCATTCTGTCAGTTGTCTTTTGGTTTTGTTAACTGTTTCCTTTGCTGTGCAAAAGCTTTTGATCTTGATAAAATCCCAATAGTTCATTTTTGCCCTTGCTTCCCTTGCCTTTGGTGATGTTCCTAGGAAGATGTTGCTGCGGCTGAGGTCGAAGAGGTTGCTGCCTGTGTTCTCCTCAAGGATTTGGATGGATTCCTTTCTCACAGTGAGATCCTTCATCCATTTTGAGTCTATTTTCGTGTGTGGTGTAAGGAAATGATCCAATTTCATTTTTCTGCATGTGGCTGTCCAATTTTCCCAACAGCATTTATTGAAGAGGCTGTCTTTTTTCATTGGACATTCTTTCCTGCTTTGTCGAAGATGAGTTGACCATAGAGTTGAGGGTCTATTTCTGGGCTCTCTATTCTGTTCCATTGATCTATGTGTCTGTTTTTGTGCCAGTACCATGCTGTCTTGATGATGACAGCTTTGTAATAGAGCTTGAAGTCCGGAATTGTGATGCCACCAACTTTGGCTTTCTTTTTCAATATTCCTTTGGCTATTCGAGGTCTTTTCTGGTTCCATATAAATTTTAGGATTATTTCTTCCATTTCTTTGAAAAAAAATGGATGGTAATTTGATAGGAATTGCATTAAATGTGTAGATTGCTTTAGGTAGCATAGACATTTTCACAATATTTATTCTTCCAATCCAGGAGCATGGAACATTTTTCCATTTCTTTGTGTCTTCCTCAATTTCTTTCATGAGTACTTTATAGTTTTCTGTGTATAGATTCTTAGTCTCTTTGGTTAGATTTATTCCTAGGTATCTTATAGTTTTGGGTGCAATTGTAAATGGGATGGACTCCTTAATTTCTCTTTCTTCTGTCTTGTTGTTGGTGTAGAGAAATGCAACTGATTTCTGGGCATTGATTTTATATCCTGACACTTTACTGAATTCCTGTACAAGTTCTAGCAGTTTTGGAGTGGAGTCTTTTGGGTTTTCCACATATAGTATCATATCATCTGCAAAGAGTGATAGTTTGACTTCTTCTTTGCCGTTTTGGATGCCTTTAATTTCCTTTTGTTGTCTGATTGCTGAGGCTAGGACTTCTAGTACTATGTTGAATAGCAGTGGTGATAACAGACATCCCTGCCGTGTTCCTGACCTTAGCGGAAAAGCTTTCAGTTTTTCTCCATTGAGAATGATATTTGCGGTGGGTTTTTCATAGATGGCTTTGATAATATTGAGGTATGTGCCCTCTATCCCTACACTTTGAAGAGTTTTGATCAGGAAGGGATGTTGTACTTTGTCAAATGCTTTTTCAGCATCTATGGAGAGTATCATATGGTTCTTGTTCTTTCTTTTATTAATATGTTGTATCACATCGATTGATTTGCGGATGTTGAACCAACCTTGCAGCCCTGGAATAAATCCCACTTGGTCGTGCTGAATAATCCTTTTAATATACTGTTGAATCCTATTGGCTAATATTTTGGCGAGAATTTTTGCATCTGTGTTCATCAAGGATATTGGTCTGTAGTTCTCTTTTTTGATGGGATCCTCGTCTGGTTTTGGGATCAAGGTGATGCTGGCCTCATAAAATGAGTTTGGAAGTTTTCCTTCTATTTCTATTTTTTGGAACAGTTTCAGGAGAATAGGAATTAGTTCTTCTTTAAATGTTTGGTAGAATTCCCCCGGGAAGCCATCTGGCCCTGGGCTTTTGTTTGTTTGGAGATTTTTGATGACTGTTTCAATCTCCTTACTGGTTATGGGACTGTTCAGGCTTTCTATTTCTTCCTGGTTCAGTTGTGGTAGTTTATATGTCTCTAGGAATGCATCCATTTCTTCCAGATTATCCAATTTGTTGGCGTAGAGTTGCTCATAGTATGTTCTTATAATTGTCTGTATTTCTTTGGTGTTCGTTGTGATCTCTCCTCTTTCATTCATGATTTTATTTATTTGGGTCCTTTCTCTTTTCTTTTTGATAAGTCTGGCCAGGGGTTTATCGATCTTATTAATTCTTTCAAAGAACCAGCTCCTAGTTTCGTTGATTTGTTCTGTTGTTTTTTTGGTTTCTATTTCATTGATTTCTGCTCTGATCTTTATGATTTCTCTTCTCCTGCTGGGTTTAGGGTTTCTTTCTTGTTCTTTCTCCAGCTCCTTTAGGTGTAGGGTTAGGTTGTGTACCTGAGACCTTTCTTGTTTCTTGAGAAAGGCTTGTACCGCTATATATTTTCCTCTCAGGACTGCCTTTGTTGTGTCCCACAGATTTTGAACCGTTGTGTTTTCATTATCATTTGTTTCCATGAATTTTTTCAACTCTTCTTTAATTTCCTGGTTGACCCATTCATTCTTTAGAAGGATGCTGTTTAGTCTCCATGTATTTGGGTTCTTTCCAAATTTCCTCTTGTGATTGAGTTCTAGCTTCAGACCATTGTGGTCTGAAAATATGCAGGGAATGATCCCAATCTTTTGATACCAGTTGAGACCTGATTTAGGACCAAGAATGTGATCTATTCTGGAGAATGTTCCATGTGCACTAGAGAAGAATGTGTATTTTGTTGCTTTGGGATGAAATGTTCTGAATATATCTGTGATGTCCATCTGGTCCAGTGTGTCATTTAAGGCCTTTATTTCCTTGTTGATCTTTTGCTTGGATGATCTGTCCATTTCAGTGAAGGGAGTGTTAAAGTCCCCTACGATTATTGTATTATTGTCGATGTGTTTCTTTGATTTTGTTATTAATTGGTTTATATAGTTGGCTGCTCCCATGTTAGGGGCATAGATATTTAAAATTGTTAGATCTTCTTGTTGGACAGTTCCTTTGAGTATGATATAGTGTCCTTCCTCATCTCTTATTATAGTCTTTGGCTTAAAATCTAATTGATCTGATATAAGGATTGCCACTCCTGCTTTTTTCTGATGTCCATTAGCATGGTAAATTCTTTTCCACCCCCTCACTTTAAATCTGGAGGTGTCTTCAAGTTTAAGATGAGTTTCTTGTAGGCAACATATAGATGGGTTTTGTTTTTTTATCCATTCTGATACCCTGTGTCTTTTGATTGGGGCATTTAGCCCATTAACATTCAGGGTAAGTATTGAGAGATATGAATTTAGTGCCATTGTATTGCCTGTAAGGTGACTGTTACTGTATATTGTCTCTGTTCCTTTCTGATCTACTACTTTTAGGGTCTCTCTTTGCTTAGAGGACCCCTTTCAATATTTCCTGTAGAGCTGGTTTGGTATTTGCAAATTCTTTCAGTTTTTGTTTGTCCTGGAAGCTTTTAATCTCTCCTCCTATTTTCAATGATAGCCTAGCTGGATATAGTATTCTTGGCTGCATGTTTTTCTCGTTTAGTACTCTGAATATATCATGCCAGCTCTTTCTGGCCTGCCAGGTCTCTGTGGATAAGTCTGCTGCCAATCTAATATTTTTACCATTGTACGTTACAGACTTCTTTTCCCGGGCTGCTTTCAGGATCTTCTCTTTGTCACTAAGACTTGTAAATTTTACTTTTAGGTGATGGGGTGTGGACCTATTCTTATTGATTTTGAGGGGGGTTCTCTGAACCTCCTGGATTTTGATGCTTGTTCCCTTTGCCATATTGGGGAAATTCTCTCCAATAATTCTCTCCAATATACCTTCTGCTCCCCTCTCTGTTTCCTCTTCTTCTGGAATCCCAATTATTCTAATGTTGTTTCGTCTTATGGTGTCACTTATCTCTCGAATTCTCCCCTCGTGGTCCAGTAGCTGTTTGTCCCTCTTTTGCTCAGCTTCTTTATTCTCTGTCATTTGGTCTTCTATATCACTAATTCTTTCTTCTGCCTCATTTATCCTAGCAGTGAGAGCCTCCATTTTTGATTGCACCTCATTAATAGCTTTTTTGATTTCAACTTGGTTAGATTTTAGTTCTTTTATTTCTCCAGAAAGGGCTTTTATCTCTCCAGAGAGGGTTTCTCTAATATCTTCCATGCCTTTTTCGAGCCCGGCTAGAACCTTGAGAATCGTCATTCTGAACTCTAGATCTGACATATTACCAATGTCTGTATTGATTAGGTCCCTAGCCTTTGGTACTGCCTCTTGTTCTTTTTTTTTGTGGTGAATTTTTCCGCCTTGTCATTTTGTCCAGATAAGAGTATATGAAGGAGCAAGTAAAATACTAAAAGGGGGGCAACAACCCCAGGAAAATATGCTTTAGCCAAATCAGAAGAGATCCCAAATCGTGAGGGGGGAGAAAGGGGATAAAAAGAGGTTCAGAAAGAAAAAAAAAAAAAAAGAAAAAAATTAAAAAAAAAAAACCGATAAAGAAAAATATAAAAAGGAAAAAAATATATATATATATTAGATAAACTATTTAAAAAACGTTAAAAAAGAAAATGGTAAAAGTTAAAAAAATTTAGCAGAAGAAGAGAAAAAAAATTGAAAAAGAAAAAAAATTAAATTAACTGCAAGGCTAAAGAATCATGGGGAGAAAGCCATGAGTTCCGTGCTTTGCTTTCTCCTCCTCTGGAATTCCGCTGCTCTCCTTGGTATTGAAACTGCACTCCTTGGTAGGTGAACTTGGTCCTGGCTGGGTTTCTTGTTGATCTTCTGGGGGAGGGGCCTGTTGTAGTGATTCTCAAGTGTCTTTGCCCCAGGCGGAGTTGCACCGCCCTTACTCGGGCCGGGCTGAGTAATCCGCTCGGGTTTGCTGGGTTTGCTTTCTGGAGCTTTTGTTCCCTGAGCGCTTTCCGTAGAGTTCTGGAGGGCGGGAATGAAGATGGCGGCCTCCCGGTCTCCGCTCCAGAGGAGCTGAGAGCCCGGGGCCCCACTCCTCAGTGCGCCCTCAGAGAACTGCACCCAATTACTCCCGTCACCCTGGCCTCCGGCCGTGCTCCGAGCTGACCGAGCCTGCGACCGGTTCAAGGTAACTCCTCGGCTCTGTCTCTGTAGCCGGCTTCCCCGTTCTAATACCTGTAAGCTCTGCGACACTCAGACACCCCCGATCCTTCTGTGACCCTGCAGGACCTGAGGCCACGCTGACCCCGCCTGGGCTTCACCCCGGTTAAGCCTCTGGAGCGATGTCCCTCAGCGGAACAGACTTTTAAAAGTCCTGATTTTGTGCTCCGTTGCTCTGCCGCTTGCCAGGAGCCGGCCCCTCCCCCCGCGGTCTATCTTCCCGTCGCTTTGGATTCACTTCTCCGCCAGTCCTGCCTTTCAGAAAGTGGTTGATTTTCTGTTTCTAGAGTTGTTGTTTTTCTTCTCTTCGATCTCCCATTGGATTTGTAGGTGTTTGCAATCTTTAGATAAGCTATTTAGCTGATCTCCCGCTACCTGAAGTAGTCTCAGCCTGCTACTTCTCCGCCATCTTGACTCCTCCCTCAAATAAATACAATTATTAACTGAGAAAGAATGAACATCAAAAATCTGTCATCTGGGACAGATCTCTTATGTGTGCAGTAAAGAAAAAAAGGAAGAAAAGACAATACCTCCACCAAATACTATGAAAGTGTCCCAGCTCATGGTCTTAGAAACTGACTTGTTCTTACCTGTGTTTCTTGGTTCAAGTGGCTCAGAGTCACAGTTTTGGGACACAAGGAATCACAGACAAAAATTCAGAGAGATATTTGGATGCTGGATTAATAATGAAACTTTCTGACAGGTGGTATAATATTGCTATTATTCTATTATTGCTAATATTCTAGTATTTACTAATCACAAATAATCACTCTGCTGATTGAAATGTTCTTCATTCTTTCCATGATAAAGAGAATACCACTTCTTCTCTTGAAGCTTTCCTGTTCTCTTCACTGAAAATCAATCCTCCCATTTGACATTATATGGTATATAAAATTCTATTTTTGTGCCACTTGTGATTTTTATGAAGTATTTTATTTGGTTGTATACAAGTCTACAGCATTATGTTACTTTGGCCTATGTTGAATATAGTAGGGACACCTACTAAGTATTTTCTGGAGAAATGTTGAGGGAATGACCAGTGAGGCCAGAAATAAAAATCTTTCCAGGATATCTTTTCCTTCCTTCTTTCTTTCCTTTTTTCTTTCTTTTCTCCCTCCCTCCCTCCCTTCCTTTCTTCCCTCCTTCTATTCCTCCCTCCTTCCCCCCTTCCTCCCTTCCTTCCTTCCTTCCTCCCCTTTCTTTCTTTTCTTTTCTTTCCTTTTCTTTTCTTTTCTTTCTTTCTCTCTCCATAAGCTCTTCTCAATCTCTTGAAACTAATGAAACCAAGTGCAATGGCCACTTTTTTTTAAAAGTAAAGCCTGCCCCAGGTACCCTGTGCCTTGAGTTGAAGGGCCTGATAATGTAGGCAGATGCTCCATGTGGCAGGAGGAGATGGGACTCCAGCTCCACGGGATAGTACAGTAGACAGGTGCTCTACCTCTCAGTCATGCTTCAGTGACAGTCTGTTTAGGAGAGTGCAGCATGGTCCACCGGACCTATCATATGTTTAATTATTCCACAAAAACTTATTGAGTACCCCAATATGCCAGGCATTGTTCTAAGCACAGGAGTTTTATTAGTGAACTTTAAATCTACTTCCAGACTCTCCTCAACCATGATTAAATCCCTGGGAGAAGAGAAGAAATAATGGAAGCAGGTAGCAATGGCCCAAAGTCAGGCAGGTTCCCTGTCTTTGCTGTTGTCCTTGACCTTCACTGCAGGAGCATTTAGAAAGAACCACAGAGAGCCAGAAAGGCCACAATGAGTACAAAGGCTCCAGATTCCAAAGTGTACAAAACTCACCGAGCAGGTTATTAATCTTGATTCCATGATGGTTGTAATTGAGAAACAAGGAATCAATTCAGACCACATGCTGGAAATGAATGTGAAAGAGATTGCAAACATCCAAGAATTCTGTGTTGCCATCAAGAGAGTAAACTAAGATTGACTGAAAAAAATAAAGAAAAACTCCAGTGAGTATATGTATATATCATATTCATTTTATGTCTAAATTAACATATTAAATTTCATACCCCAGTTCTTTTCCATGTGTTTTAAGTTCTCTGTAAGACATTTGATGACATGAACCTCTGAGCTTGAGTCATCACATACCATGACCTTACCTAATGTCCTAAGAACATGTGTAAGGAAACTCACCCAATAATTAATGGTTGACACAAAATAATACTATTGGCTTAAAAAATTGAATTATTGATGTTGTTGTGAATAAAGAGATGATGATAACAGTAATAAAAACTAGCCTTCCATGGTCTGCTCAGTGGTAGATACTATCTTAATTATTCTTTATATTTAGTAAGTCATTTAGTTCTCACAAGCCTACGAGGTACCATTATCATCCCGTTTACAAATGAAACACTGAGGCACAAAACAAAAGAAGTTCAATAAAGAGTTTCTGCTGGACTTGAGTGCCTAAGTGACTCAGTCAGGTAAGTGTCTGACTCTTGGTTTTGACTCAGGTCGTGATCTTGGGGTCCTAGGATTGAGCCCTGCCTCAAGTCAGGCTATGTGTTTAGTAGGAAGTCTGCTTGAGATTCTCTCCCTCTGCACCCCCCAACTCCGGCTTGTGGATGCGCTCTCTTTTTCTCTCAAATAAATGAATGAATGAATGAATGAATAAATAAATAAATAAAGTCCTTTTTTTTTTTTTTTTTTAAAGAGAGTTTTTGCTGGACTTAAAGTCAACGTTAAGATGATGGTAAGTTGCTGTTTCCTTGGATTTCCTTGGGAATCATTCCTCTTATTCTTACTCAACCACTCTGGCCTTCTTGCTGTTTCCCAGATACCCCAAGGTCCCTCTTGCATAGAGCTTTTGCCTTTGCTGTTCCCTCTACCTGGACTGTATCCACATGACTTCCTCTTTGTTCCCTCCCAGTCTCCTGTTGTTCCCTATCATTGACGTATTCTCTGGCTAGTTCATAGAAAACAGTATTTCCCTTCTTTGATACTCCCCCATCTTTCTTACTTTGTTTTAAATATTACCATGTCACTTATCCCTCTACTGATTTGGTATAGTTATTAGTATGTATTTTTATTTTCCCTTACGAGTGTCGGAAGTTAAGCTCCCTGGTGGAAGTGACTGCCTGTTTTGTTCACCATTGTATCCCTAGACCCTGGAAAAGCACTTGAAATTAATTAACAATAAACAAGTTTAAAGAAAATAACATATACCTAAATACTAGATTAATCTTTTGAAAAGATTAGTTTGTTAACATTTTGAAAATTTTAATCAGATAAGAGAACCATATTTTGTTTGTTTGCTTTGTTTGTCAAAGATTTTACATTAGTTGCTCACAACCAACATATTAACACATGACAAATTTAATTACTTCACCCAATCTCTATCTGAAAGAGCCACAAATAACTCTAGAATCTAAAATTATTTCCTTCCTTCTTTAAGTGGAGAGGCAAATATTTTCTACTATTGTTTTTCTTTCATTTATTCTGCCAAATCCTGATTTAAGAAAGCAAAAACAGCTACTCCTCACCTGTGAATTCTATTCCATGGTCAACATGATGCTTTGGAGTACATCCTGACATTTAATCTCACCAAAACATTATGAGATAGGAAGATGAGATCTATTTTTCCCAAGAGCATATCATAAATTTTTGGAGTCAGAGTGATATTAGAGCTCATCTTCTCCATTCTCCTTTATTTTGTAAGGTAAGCCCAGCCCAGCTTTCCCAAAGATCATATGGTTAATCGTTGGCTTAATTCAGTTGGAACCAAGACCAGAGCTCTTTCTACACTAACTGATAGATTAAGCCCTTAGACAGTCTGTAAGTCTATGAAATGAGATTAGAGCACTTACCCAACTCATTTTTAGTTTCATGTGTAAATACTTAAGCTATACTGACATGTTTAAATAAGAAATTTGTTCTACAGATTTACTCCTATTATTTTGGAAGTCTGACTTATTAAGTTACTAAAATTAATGTCCTAAAAAAATGAATGACTTAGCATGTACCCAATGAGGAGTTTGGTTTGTTCGTGAAGCAGAAAGTTGTCCTAAGACATTCTGGAACACACACACACACATTACTGCCATGCTCCTAGGGAGAGGGCTGGCTGGCTTTAGGAAGGAGTAAAGCCCAATGGAAACATTGCTAATCTCTTTCTTTATCTACTTACTGAACAAATATTGCTGAACCCTGAGAAACAATGCTACCACTAGGGACTTTAATGAGTGTTTATATTTCTAACTGCATATTTATATAGGGGTGGCTGCCTGTGGCATGCTTGCCAGAAGATTGGGAAGTGGCTGCTTGTAAAAGTTGAAAAATATTCAGTTTTACAAACCTGTTTCAGCAAAGTCTCATTTTAAGTTTATTCAAGAGGAGGTTGCATTCTATAGCATCAGAAGAACTGTTATTATCTCATCATTTAGGTACCTGGACTTAAACTATTTTTTTTTTCTGGAACACCTGTGTAGCTCAGTTGGCTAAGCATCTGCCTTTGGCTCAGGTCATGGGCCCAGGGTCCTAGATCCAGCCCAGCATCAGGCTCCTTGTTTAGCGAGAAATCTGCTTCTCCCTCTGCCTGCTCTCCCTGCTGCTTGTGCTCTCTCTCTCTCTGACAAATAAATAAAAATCTTTTAAAAAAATTTAAAAAACAAACTATTTTATTCTGAAATTATCTTAGTAGCTGAGGCTTAAATTAGAAGGAAGAAAATACAAGGAAAAAAACTAGTCCTGTGAGTTAATAATCCTATTAACTCTTATTGGTGTCTGGAAATGTCTATAAACTCTTCTGTTTCAAAAACCTTGGAAAATATTAATTGATTATCACTGATGGACTGGTGTCTTTTGTCAATGATAGATTTGACATTGTTATTATGCTTGATGATGTATTCGTTTTAGGATGCTCATCAGTGTAATTAAATTTTGTCTGGGAGCTACATGGTCCTGGAGTATCTGAGGTCACAAACATAACCATATATGTCACTAGCCAGAAAGCTGATGAAATCCCTGTTATGTAACATCACTGAAACCATCAGCGTAGTATATTCAGGGTGGAGAACAAATGGAGTGGCAAACAAGCATCAAGACTGTAAGTTGGCTTATTTAGGAGTTAGCCTGAGTCGCATGTTTCTTTTGAAACATGCATCTCCTGTGTGAATAGATGAAGACAAATATGCTTGGTTGGAAGAACAAGATCAAGCCCACTTCTAATGACTTCCTTCTGGGTAATGACTAAGAATCAAGAGGCAGGAGGAAAGGAATTCCATTCTGGAAGAATGACTAAAAGATAAAACAAGCTTATCAAGAAACCAGAATCTAAGGAAATGAGTAGACCAGTAGACAAGAAGTCTTGATATAGACCTTGGAATTACTTAGATACTAAAATAAGTAGAAGCATAGAATGTGGGTCAAAGAAGAGTGGCTTCTAGAAGGACTCTTTGAAGATGTTTCATGAAGAACTGGTATTTTAATCTACACAAGCTTTTTTTGAACACCGTGTCAGTGAAATGGAGCTGCAAATGTCAGTAGCAATGTTATATTCATGAAATAGTGTTTGAAGTGCTATGAAACTGAAGGGTCTAGGTGGTTTTGGTAGTGGGTGTGGGACAAGACTGGAGGGAGAAGGAAAAGATAAAGGACATAGCACAGGGAAAATTTCTTGAGAACAAAGATCACTGATTTAGCTTATAAGTTATCATGGGCAGAATTGCATTCCCTCAAAATTCATATATTGAGGTTCTAACCCCTCATACCTCAGAATGTGACTATATTTGGAGATAAGGTCTTTAAAAAGGTACTAAGTTAAAAATGGGGCCATTAGTGTGGGCCCTAATACAGTATGACTGATATTCCTATAAGAAGAGAAGATTAAAGGATGTCTGGGTGGCTCAGTTGGTTAAGTGGCCAACTCTTTTTTTTTTTTTTTAAAGATTTTATTTATTTATTTGACAGACAGAGATCACAGGCAGGCAGAGAGGCAGGCAGAGAGAGGAAGGGAAGCAGGCTCCCTGCTGAGCAGAGAGCCTGATGTGGGGCTCGATCCCAGGACCCTGGGATCATGACCTGAGCCGAAGGCAAAGGCTTTAACCTTTGTGGCAAGGTTTACTTCAAGCAGTTTTGCACCCAGGCGCCCCAAGTGGCCAACTCTTGATTTCAGCTCGGGTCATGATCTCAGGGTCCTGGGCTAAAGCCCTGCATCAGGCTCCAACTCAGAGGGGAGTCTGCCTCAGGATTCTCTCTCTCCCTCTCCCCCTTACCTCGCTCTCACATGCTCACTCTCTCTCTCTCTCAAATAAGTAAGTCTTAAAAAAAAAAAAAAAAAGGAAGAGAAGATTAGGACATAGAAACACACAGATCATGTAAATACACCCAGGGAGACCATGTGAAGACATAGGGAGAAGACGGCTATCTATAAGCTGAAAGAAGCCTCAGAAGAAACCAGCTACACCAAGACCTCGATCTTAAACTTTTAGCTTCCAGAATTGTGAAAAAATAAATTTCTGTTAAACCACCCAGTCTGTGGCACTTTGTTATGGCATCTGCTGCAAACCAACACACAATACCATGTAAGTTCTAGGAATCAAATAATAATACCATTAATAGGTTCTAGTTCGACCCAAGACCATTTCCTTCCCCTGCCCCATAAAAATATGAAGTCCAAGTCTGGCTGAATGTTGCCATTATCTAACTCTTTAAGAAGGTATTTCTTCTTCATAATATTCTCAATGAGTCAATATCACTCCTACTCTGGGGTGTAGGCCAGGATGTGGCCTCATCTCCATTGTAATATTGTCATTAAAATCAGAAGGCAGGATGTTTACAAGCCTGCTGTTCTGTGAGTATTTTCAGTAGGAGGAGATTGGTTTCTGCTTAGAGTAGAAGAGATGATCTGGTCTTTTCATTTGTATCTAACAAGAGGAAGATTTAGAGGGGCAATTGTAATGATACCACTGCTGCCGCTGCAATTAGTATTGGTAGCTAGTTAATTATAGCAATTTCATCACATTTCTTCATTCATAATAAGAGCTTAAAAGATATTCATTCGCTTTTCTATTTATTCTTTCACAGCATTTCACAGCGTACAAAGCTCTATCACATAGGTTACCTCAATTTATCTTCAAAAGAAGTCTGTGAAATATAAATTATTTTTATCACTCTTATTCAGATTTCTGATA
Organism: Enhydra lutris kenyoni; assembly: GCF_002288905.1. Lineage (NCBI taxonomy): Eukaryota > Metazoa > Chordata > Mammalia > Carnivora > Mustelidae > Enhydra > Enhydra lutris. The sequence goes on from NW_019154093.1 coordinate 60,304,999, forward strand.
AGAAAGCTGTATCTCAGTGAGGGTAAACTATTTTACCCAAAGTTGCACAATCAGTTAATAGCAGAGATTGAACTCAAAACAAGGTCGCCTATCTCTTCAAGCAGGATGCTTTCCAACTCACCCACCAGCTCTAAATAATCCTATCCCATTCCGTAAGTTTCAAATAATCTACTTTGATCAAGGAATGACATTTTCTCTATATTTCTGTTTTATGTTTATTTCTGTACCTCAAATATTCTAGGTAATAGAGGACTTTGACATTTATTATATGTATTATGCTTATTTTACAAATGCTACATGAATAAACATTTTGCACATATAAATGAGCAGAAGAGAAACCGCCTCAATAAATTACTTCTCCCACCACTGGCCTTGGTTCAGAATTTCTAAAGAATGAGTACTTACAAATTAAAAAAAAAAAGAATTATTAGAAGATACTTCCTCTTACATACAGAATTCAAACTACCAATACCCAGGGATAGATTAGTATCCAGTACTAATCTTTAGATACACTACAGTGTATTTATTTTATAATATATATAATTCATTTTACTTGGGGTGTACGTGTGTGGAGTGGAGAGGTGACAGCATTATTTTATAAGAATATGTCTTTTGATTCTTTATGCTAAACTTACAAGCAAACTTTTGGAACATAATCCAGTCATTGGATGGGGACTTCTTAAAAATTCAGAATTTTCAAAGAATTAGTTTATGTTCCTCTTAAACCAATCCTTTTATGATTCAGAGGGCACTTCAAGAATCTTACAATGTCAAAAAAAAAAAAAAGAATCTTACAATGTTTGTAAATTATTGTGACATATATGACATAACCCAATGATATATGACCTATAGATGCAGCGAAGGACTAATTAATAAGACATTGGATGTTGACAAAGTATTAATGACATTACATAGGTGTTACTATGCTGTTGGAAATTCTATAAGAATCCCTGATAGCTTGTGAATGAAGTCCAGTATATGCATTGATTGATGACTCATCCCATACTCCTTCCTTCTTAGAGAAGGAAGATGATAGAAGCCCAGATCAGGGATGTTTGATTGTGGTGACAAAGGGCCAATTACTGGGCATGATATACAAAGGTATTAAAATGGAGGTTGAAAATTCAAAACCCTAGAGGTAGGGGCTAACTGAGAGAGCCAGAAGGCAGGCATTCATTCCTACTTAGCTCCAGAACACTGGGGTAATGGGTAAGGGGACCAACCATTATCCCTATTTGCCTCAAGCAGTTTCACTTAAAGCCTGTTGTTCAGGCATAAGTATTATCAGAACCTCCTCTCACTCTCAAAAGTGCTCTAGTTTGTAAAATATGGTATATAGACACTCTATTCATGGGAAGATTTAGGCATAATATTGCCTGGTCTTCTGATTTTTCAACTCAGAAATTTGGGTTTTTAAAGAACATCTTTGGATTTTTTAACGTAGGCAACAAATTCCAAATTTTTAAAAATATTGTCAAGACCAACAAAAACTCATGAGGTGCAGAATCCAGCATGGAATCCACCAGTTTGTAACTTCTAGGTTAATATGTCTGGCTGATATGAGAGTGCTCTTTGGTTTGCCCTGTGGAGAATTTGTCCTTCATGTGGCTGGTGAGAAAAGGTCTTTGGATACTTCCTACATGGGAGGGTATTCTCACTCTTAGAAGTTCCAGTAGAAATCAGTGTGGGCTTCATGAGTTAAAAGGCCTGATATGAGCAACTTGGGCCAGTTGCTGTAGCCTTTAGTAATGATTATAGCTAGCACTTCACATGTACTAAATGTATTACATAGATGTTCTCATTTACTGTTCACCATAGTTCTACAGGGAAGATATTAATTATCTCTGTTGTCCTAATGAGGAAACTGATACTTAAAAGACAACCTACCCTGAAAAATGTCCTCCAACAAGTAGGTGGCAAAATCAGGATCTGAACTCATATCAAAGTTGACTCCAAAGCCCATATCTTTATCCTCAGCGTCTGTGGCTTCCTGAGGGAGAGAGAACAACTTTTTTCCCCTTGGGACACTTTTTCATTTGAGTGAATCCTTTTTGATCTCTTGTCACTGTGGAAAACTATAATCTTGACTTTGGATCTATAAGAAGACATTTTGTTGCTTTTATTCAGGGCTTTAGACCAGAGGCCCAGTGGTTCAGTGGTTCAAATCTTAGAATGGGGGGGAGGGGAGCTCCTTGGAAGTTTAGAGCCAAAGTTCCAGTTAGTTATAAGCAGTGTTCATTTGCCAGATGTCCCTTCTGCTCAGATTGCTTGAGAATCTATGGTGATGATAGGCAGTTGATTAAAGATTTAAGGTTTCATGATCTTAGTCATCTCTGCATCCTGTATCCATTTTAGAAATATAAATAAGAAATAGACCTCACCCAATGGAGACTAAGAAAAGCATAGGATTTTCTTTCCATTATTTACTTGACCAAAAATTGGGGAATATTTAACATATGTTATACTGGGTTGGATTGTGTGGCCCCAAAACTCATGTCTGCCTGGAACTTCAGAATGTGACTTTCATTGGAAAAGGGGTCTTTGCAGATGTAATTTGTTAAAATGAGGTCACACTGGATTAGGGTGAGCCCTAATCTGATGACTAGAATTCGTATAAGAAGAGAGGAGATAGCCATATAAAGATGAGTAGATTAGAGAAATGCAACTGTAAACCAAGGAGCACCAAGGACTGCTGGCAACCATCAGGAGCTAAAAAGAAGCAAGAGTATTCTTCTCTAAAGCCTTCAGAGGAAGCATGGTCCTACCAGTGTCTTGATTTGGGACTTCAAGCCTCCAGGACTATAAGAGAATAAATTTCTATTGGTTTTTTGTTGTTGTTGTTGTTGTTGTTTTAAGATTTCATTTACTTATTTTAGAGAGAGAGAGAGCACAAGCAGGGGCAGAGGGAGAGAGAGAAGCAGACTCCCTCCTAGCAGGGATCTCGATGCATGGCTCAATCCCAGGACCCTGGGATCATGATCTGAGCCAAAGGCAGATGCTCACGTGACTGAGCCACCCAGCTGCCCCACAATTCTATTGTTTTTAACCATCCAAATTTGTGGTAATTTGTTACAGCAGCCACAGGAAACCAGTTCTCATGTTAAAGAAAAAAATTTAAATATTGTGATGCCCATTCAGAATAAAATGGAGGAATTTGTGTTGACTATTTAAATTCAGGATCCCGAAGTCAAAAGTTCAGAAAATATTTCCTAACACGCTGTTAGGTAAAGAATATACTCTTCAGGGAGGCAAAATTCCCTCCCTAGATATGGGGAAAGCATCTGTGGAATTTCAACAGAAGACCAGAGGCATCCAGTGTGTTCATTCAAAATAGCTCAGCTCTAAGCTAATCTTGACCAAGACTGGTTGTGATACAAAGCTCATTAACCAATCTACTATTCCAAGTCTGAAATCCAATATGGCTGGGATGAGCCATAGACACTGAAGTGTGCATTATGTGGTAGTCTTTCCCATTTTCTGCCATGTGTGCCCTGTCTGGCATCTGACTCAATTTCTCTTATGGGACTATGATTCCCAGAACTTTGCCAGCTTTCATTTCTCTAAGGGCAGATCCCTGTCTTACTCTAAGCTCTGGCTAGGGTCTGTCTCAAATTGGATGGACTCTGTGCAATGAGGGAGGAATCTCTTATACTTTCAATTCTTAGAATGCCCATTGTCCATTCTGAGAAAAACTAGCCACAGTTTCCACCTCCTGCACCCAGCTGATTCTACCACATTTGTCTGTCTCATCCAAGAGCAGCCCATTTCGGGCCCATCAATGTTCTATGAAGTAATCAGGCAGGAGAGCCCTACCCAATGAGGAAAAAGGTAAGCAACAGCACAAATAAGACCTTCTATGTTAGAGAGTTTAAGTCTCTGGAGAGCCCCTGCTGTTGGTAGCAGGGACAGAAGTTGGAAAGACACAGAAAGTAGAAACAATGAAGGCAACAGATAGCATTAGTGAGCAGAAGCCATGAAACAAAAAGAACACATGAAGTTGGCAGTAAAAGGTAGGAACAGTGGAAACACAGGCTAAGTGTAAAAGAGACAGGGCATTACAGTCAGGTTGATGGGTCAGGATCTCATTGGACCCCTCAAGCTGAATTGTATTCTAAAGTAACTTCTAGTTTTTAAATGCTGTTCTGTCTTTGTGAGGCACAGTTGTACAGCCATTACATCTTTCATCCCTGTAACACCATCTTATCCATCTGACTCCTGCCATTAACTAAGGTAAATACCTCTCTATTCTCGAAATATTAAAAAACCGGTCTATGAAACCACCATGTGCCAATGCCAAGTTCCATTAGATTAGAGTTCTTGGATACCCTCACAGTGATCCCGAGTATCCAGTCCCCCGTTGGACACTGACACTTGGCCTGCTCATTACCATAGCTTGGCTAGTCCTTTTTACCCCAGTTCTGCTCTTTCCCCTTTCCCAATCCACTCGCTGTAGAAGTTCTGACATGCCTTATAAATCAAGAGACATGGGTTATAATACTAGTTCCATTCAGCGATGTAGTAATAAATATTTGCATTGGTTTCAACAAAGTTCGGTCTCACTTGTCTTTACTGTGTTATACAAATGGGTCAAATGTAGCTACATCTTAACAGAATTAAAGATTTCAGTAATTTAGAAGTCAAAGATTTGGGGTCTTCTGTGTCCAGCTTATCTGCAATCAGAACCCACAGTGCTCTAAAGATGTTAGAAGACTTGCAGACCGTGTGTTCATGCGTTATTTTGTGGTATGATTATGAAGTGTCAAACAAGGAGGCAGAACTCCTCAATGTAATGAATTTCTCCCTATGCGCTAATTCTGCTTAGGTATTATATGGTATGTTTCTGTTTTCTGTTTATAATAACACAGGTTCATTTTAGAAAATTGGTGAAAATTTTAACACAATCTATAACATCCCTACTCAAGACAATGATTATTAATGCCTTAGTATTCCTCATTTTAGTTTTGTGCATTTGAAGATATATATAAATTTTTTCACAAGACTGAAATTTTCCTAGGTATACCACTTTCTACTTCTGTTTGTTTTGTTTTATTTTGCTTTTGCTTTCCCTCATAGCATTTTACAACATAAGCATTTCCCCATGCCATGTAGGATTCTTCAAAGGCGTGATTTAGTGTGGTCACATAGTGGTTCATTTTCCAGAAGTTCCTTACATTAGCCTACCATTGAATGTTTATATTACTTCTAATTTTCCTTAGCATGAATAACAAGATGGTGAGCTTTCTTGTAAATAGAGCTGAGTTTGTATAAATCCTTATTTTCTTAGATTAGATCCCTAGAGGTGGAAGTTTTGTTCAAAGGCTAGGCTTATTTTTATGGATCTTTTGACATATGGCCAAAGTGGTCCCTGGAAAGAATGTACCTCTTTACAGTCTTGGCAGTGGCATATGAGAATGGTATCTGAATACTGCAGCATTTGATTTCTTGCCCCCAGGAGGTAGGTTAAGTCCCACTGAGCCTTGGAGTTTTTGCTGGCTCCTCCCTGAGTCCTTCTTTGTTAGGTTCCATACTGGCCCTCATCTCAACCCCACTGTTCATAATTAGCATCCAGATGTTCAAAGCCTGCCTCTTCCATCCCAAGACTGGGAAGGCTTTTGTTAGCAAGAACATGAATAACATTGCCCTACTGGTCGGTGCAAGTCTGGAAATGGTCTTTGGTTCTCAGACTGAAAGAAGACCCAGGTGCTTCGACATATTTAGGCAATCATTCTCCTTGGATGCCCCTGGGTGCCCCACTATAGCTCTCTTCTACTTGCTTCTCTTGCACCTTTGTTTTTTTTTTTTTTTTTAGATTTTATTATTTATTTGAGAGAGAGAGCGCACGCACATGCGAGCACACAAGCTGGGGGAGGGGCAGAAGGAGAAAACAGACTCCCTGCTGATCAGGGAGCCTGACTTGGGGCTTGATTCCAGGACCCTGGGATCATGACTTGAGCCAAAGGCAGATGCATAACCAACTGAGCCACCCAGGTTCCCCTCTCTTGGGCTTTTGAGTTCACTCAGGGGAGTCCCACCTTATACCCCACAATCAATCTGGTACCTGCTTTCCCTGCATCTCTTGGCCGGCCCCATTTCCTGGGGCTGAGCTATCTCTTGCTCTTCCCTACCTCCTATTGGATAGATTTCCTTGAATGATTTAGCTTTATATTTCACAATCCCACATTGCAACAATCTTCCATCCCACCACTCCTGGTTTCTGCCAGAGTTCAATGAGACCATTCCCTTTAGCTCTTCCTCTATGTTAGTTGCCTCTTTGACCTTAACATCCATGAAATGGGCCAGTATTTCCTATACCGTTGCTTGGTCTTGATCTCTTACTGCCAACCTCTCCTCTGGGAAGCCAACTCTGCCCTAGCTTTGCCCTTGACTCTGACGGTCCCTCTCACTTTGGTTCAGAGTTGCTTCTCTGTTACCAGAATGCCCTGGCACATGTGCTACAAGTCCAGTGGGAAGCTGACAACTCAAGGCCTTGCTTCAGGATATTAAGGGAGTGTACTAAATGAACACTGAAGGGCTGTGGCATCTTGCCAGTTTCATCTTAATAAATTCTGTTCCACTCCCCAGGCTTATCCCCTCCCTGCTCAATATCCATTTGGTCCTTCCTATCTCCCATTTATTTAGGCTCCATCTCTGCACCTTGGTTGACCTTCCCTCTGGCCTCTGGCCCCCTATGCAATACCTCAATTCCCCACTTGGCTCTTTCCTCCTACCTTGGCATTACTGGCCTGGTCTGGTTTCCCTCTGAGCTGTGTCCATAAGCTGTCCTAGCAGGGATGTCCTGGCATTCCTAAGGGCCCTGCCTCCTCCTGGGCTTGGCCCTGCTCCAGAAGCTATAGAGACAGGATATTTTAACCCCTCCAATCTCGGTTTTCTTTTGAGAAGATAAGGCATAATAGTTGAATATGGGTAGCTCAGGCTCAGACCATCCCTTCCCAGCAAATCCTTTCCAGGGACATACTTTGGGAAGAAGGAATGTGGAGAATAGGAGCAGCCACTTAGATCTGAAGAAACTCTAAGAAACAAACCATTAGCTATTGTCTAGAATGTCCTGATCCTCTCCCAATGGGATGTTCTTAGCCAATTCCAGAACGTCAATTGATTGGGAACTACCACAGTGCTTTCATCACACAAATGGGATCTCCTTTCCTTGCTGTTGTTGCCTGCTCCTGGAAGGCCTGGTAAATTTTTCCTTAGAAAAAAATCCACCTGCTTCAAGGGTGGGGGTGGCTTGTTGCCCTAGTGAGTGCCACAGGGCCAGGGGCTATTCACTAATGGGGGGCAAGAAACCAGGAAAGTGAAGAGATGTCTCTTGGTTTGTGAAGACAAAATCCAAAAACCCAGAAGGGTCTGGTGCCTTTCCACCCTGGCAACTGTGACAGACTTGGCACGGCACCAGGAATGCAGATGTAGGGAGATTGGGAAGAAACACTCTTCTTGTTTCTGGTCTATTTCATGAGCCAGCAGGCAAGGCTCATGGTGGTATTCTTTCTGATCAAGCTGCTTTTGATTAAAAGAAACTGAAAGCCCCTCAGAGTTCAGGCAAATGGAATGAGAGGAAAGGCTGACCCTTCTAAGGGAAAGCTAGCAGGAAAGTAGAGGATTACAGGCTTAACTGACATGGCCAGAGCAGTGGGTCAGCCAAGGCTCAAACGCCAGGCACTAAATGGACTCTGGTCACTGTCATTGGCCTCCTTCTGTAATGCTTATTCCCAGGCTCCCTCCTGCTTAAATGAAGACTAGGAACTCCCAAAACTTGTGCTACTCCAAAAACAGCCCTCAACAGTCAATATTCCCTCAGCTCCAAACTATGCTGAGGAATCAACTTTGAGTGGGATTCTGAATCTCTCTCACTTAGACAGGGACTAACTTTTCCTGAATGTTGTGTTTATTGTATAGATCTAAGAGCCAATAATATCTTTGCTCTTCTACTCTCTTCTCCTCCCTAGTTCAGGAACTGGGCCCTTAGTGCTATGGCTTTTGCTTCTCTTCATCTGCACTCTGGTGGTGTACAGAGTGTAGAACACAGAGGGATGCTGGGAGAATAAACTTATTCTGATAACTCTGGTTCTAAAAGAGGTCCATGGAGTTCCTGTTAGCCCGTCCTTACTAAATTTATGATAGCTTACTTCTCAGTATTCATTATCTCCCCAGCATTGGAGTTTCCTATCCTCAGCTTTCTGAATCAAACTTTCAGGTTCCAAAGACAGATATACAAATAAATTATTTATGACAACCTATCATTAGCTCCTAAAGGAAAGATACCCATTGTCATTCTTTAATCTTTACAGCACTGGGCCTCTTATGCATGAGGAAACCAAGGCTCATAGGGGTGAAGTGACTTGCCCAAGGTCACATGAGTTAATGGTAGAGGCAGGACAGAAACTCAGATCTTCTGTCTTCTGTCCAGGAATCTTCCCATTATCCCATCATGCCATCCTTAGCATTTGGTTCACTTTGGCTTATGCGACCCTGTCTCTTGAGTTGAAATGACTTCTGTAGCTCAGAAATAGTCCAGTTGCCTCTATATCTATTTCTATTTCTAAAGCCTTGGTTTCCAAAGGCAATAGTGTCACAAGATTTGAATGTGGTTATGACCATAATGTCCTTATGTCACCATTTCTTATGTTCTGGGACCAAGTAACAGTGCAATGTGATCATCACATCCTACTTACATTTCTCTTCTGTTCTTGTAAAGATTTAACTCACCTACATTTTATCTCCCATGATAGACACAAATGTAATAGTAAAATGTAGTAGGGGCCACCATCAAGAGTGAGATGGTGGGTTGTGACATCAAACAAATCTGAGATCATATCCTGACCATTTTATGATTATTGCAGTCCTTTGAACTACGTCTGTCTTCACTATATAACAGGAAACCTTGATATTCAAGCTACTAGATGATATAACTGCATTTCTTCGGCCTCCTGGCAGTGTTGATATTTATTCTGTTGACTTTTCTCTCTTTCTCTAGCTCTCTTAGTTGTTTTTACCTTGTATAAGCTTTAGGTAAACATAGGCTTCTTTTGACAAACAGAAAAGAATGATGAGTAAATTTCATTAATTATAGTTCTGTTTCATATTCTGATTTTTAAATGAATTATGTCTGTCTTAATTCAGATAGTCATTTTAATTATAACCATTGAAACTCTGAGTTTAATTAAAATATCTGTAATATATTGCAAGACCTATAGACAATATTAGATATGCTAATTTCAAAGATATCCACTTTACTCATTCCCTCTCTTTTAAGCTTTTGTTCATTTAAGTTTTTGTTCAAATCTCACCTAGTTAATGAGGTTTAATCTGGTCTCCCATTTAATTCTCCACCTTCCCACGCTCCTGCCACCACCTCCACCACCTCCACTGGTACTCCTGAATCATTTTATCTTGCTCAATTTTTTTCCATAGCACTTATCACCACTTAACATACTATGTAATTTTGTTATGTTTAATGTGTGTTTACACATGGGGAGAATTTATTTTCTCTTCCCTCTCCCCACTCTTTCTCTCTCTCCCCCTCCCTTCTTCTCTCTCTTTCTCATTAATAGTTCTTAAGTGCCTACAATAGTGCCTAAGACATAGATATCCAATGAATATGGTAAATATTAATGTTTGTTAAATGAATACACTGGCATATATGTCCTTAAGCAGGTCTATTTAGAACTACCAAATGACTATCTTCCATAGTAAAAATATAGGCAAATCTCTGAGCCATTGTTTGTCTTTTCTTATTTTCCTGCTAAGCTAAACTAGACCTCAGTAATAACTATTTATCTATACCTGCATGTGTATATATGTGTACACACCTGCACATATATAATATGCATATAAATGCACATACATACACGTATGTAAGAAGATCAGGTTTTTGCATAGTGCAATCAATAACTTTTAAGCCTGTCAACAGAGTGTAATCCTTTCCTATTTTGAGGCAATGAATGTTTACTTTAAAGACATGGATGTTTTATCACATATCCCTGGGGTGAATGCCCCAGGGTGAAAGTCCAGAAAAGGTTCCTTTTCAAAATCCCCAGAGTTGAGTCCAGGTTTGGCCCTGATCCAGTTAGACATCTGGCTCATTCTCCACATTGGTGCTTGAATATGGAGTATCATTTTAGAGGGAAGCTCAGAAAGAATCTGCTTTTATCTAAAGTTAAGTTGTTATTTGCTGTTTAGCCCTGGCAGGCTGACTTGATTCATGTTCACAAACATTCATTTAATCGATTTATTTATTTCCCATTCTTTGTCAGGCATTGGGCTAGGTCCTGGTTATATGCAGTGGAAGGACAAAGTTCCTCCCTGCAAGGAATCCAATCTAGAACAGTAATAGACAAGTGAAAAGACAATTATAATGCAATGTAAATGTCTCTTTACAGCTGACAACAGGATGTTAAAGGAAAGCAAGGGGTTAGGATATATTTCTGGTCTCTAAGTAATGCAAACCACTGTCAAGTTCACCCTATGATAACCAGATTTTTGAGATTGGATCAGCCCTTTTGACTGCTCTGAAGTAGCAATTGCTCATGGCCAGGAACAGAGGTAGCAAAATTCATTATAATTATTATTATTATTATTATTATTATTATACTTAATGATAATGATGACAGTGAGGGAAAGAGTTTACAGAACAAGGAAAACAATCTTACTCATAACTAAAACAACTCAAATTAAAATAATAATGCAATCGATTTGTTAAATATTGAGCACCTAGTAGGTGCCAGAGCTGTGGAAAATGCAGGAGGTACAGCAAAGACGAAAACCTACAGAGTTGTGGCTCTCAAGGAGCTTAAATTCTAGTAGAGGAGACATAAAAAATGAGTAAATAATAGGTAGGTGCATGAGCTTATAATTAGAGTCCTGGATAGAGTCCAATTGCAGTGGGTCCATTGGGCCCATGGATCCAAATGGGGGTCATTTCCCTGTTCTCAAGTGTATAATTGAGATTAACAGACTTGAAAGTTGGAGATGGAGAAAGCCAAGGGATAAAAAAAAATTACAGTTTTGCTCCAGGGTTATGCTAATTATCCCACTTATCACAATATAGTCTGAAAGAGAGAGCTGGACTTCTCTCAGAACATTATTACATTGATAACATCATGCTGATCAAGCAAAAGAAACAAGAGGTAGTTAGCATACTGGAGACCTGGATGAGATGTATGCGTGCCCCAGCAGGTGGGAAAGAAGCCCTATAAAGATTCAGAGATCTGCCACTTCAATACAGTTTCCAGGGTCCAGTGGTAGGAGAGAGGGTGGGGTGCTGGGTTATGCCTCTGAAGAGGCATAATACTGCATCTTATATCCTCTGCTACAAGGCAGGAAGCACTGTGATCGATAACACTTTGGGGTTCTGGAAGCAACAGATCCTACACCTAAATACTGTGCTAGTCCATATACTGGCATCCTGGAAGACTACCAGCTTTGAGTGGGGCCCAGAATAGAAAAGGGCTTTATACCCAGTACAATCTAAGTGACTGAGCTGCTTGGGCCATAAGCTCCAGCAGATCTGTGATGGTCAAGTTGTCAGTGGTGGAAAGTGGAGTTTAGGGTCAGTCTCAATGGGAGAATCATAAGGGAGGCTTTTGGAGTTTTGGAGCATGTTCATGCCGTCTATAGCTAAACAGAGTTCTTGATATGCTACTGAGCCCTATAGACCTGAACTATTTGACCTGGGAAGACCAGGTACCTAAACCTACCTATGATGAGTTGGGTTATTTTGGTGCCATTAAGTTATAAAGTCAAATAGATCTAGCAGTGGTCCATTAAAAGATGGAACTAGTACATCCAGGATTGAGCCCAAGCAACACCAGGAGGCACAAGATAGCTTCGTGAGCAGGTAGTCCAGGCCCCCATGTCACCCACAACAATTACAAAAGCATTTCTCATTCAATTTGTATCTCGCTATGCTATATGGAGGTCCCTGTATGACTGGCTTAAACAGAAGGACAAAATCTAAGTCTGAGTTCTGGGTGGGTTGACTTTGCAAATGGAAGCAAGCCAGAAATGGACAGCAGTTCCATGACAGCCATTTCCAGGGTGGACTTGAAAGAAAGTGAAGAAAAAAATCCTTCCAATGCACAGAGCTGCAAGCAGCATGCCTTCTTCTTTGTGAAGAAGAGAAATATTCCAAGATAGGAAAGTATATTTCTTATCTATCACTACATTTCAAATTACCTTAGCAGCTTAAAATGACACATATCTCCCAGCCTCTGTGGGTTGGAAATCCGAGTGTGGTTTGGCTGGATCCTCTGGCTCAGGATTTCCCACAAGGCTTCAAGAAAGACGTCAGCCAAAGTGCAGTAATCTCCAGGCTCCACTGAGGGAGGATCTGTGATCAAGCTCACTCATGTAGTTGTTTTCAGGATTCAATTTCTCACAGGATGCTACTCTGAGGGGCTTGGCTCCTTACTACC